>NC_037670.1:3783120-4030081 GCF_003255815.1 Theropithecus gelada | reverse complement strand
TCCTTCCTCCCTCCCTCCCTCCCCTCCCCCTCCTCCTCCCCCTCCCCTCCACCTCCTCCTCCCCTCCCCTCCCCTCTCTTTTTTTGAGACAGGGTCTCACTCTGTTGCCCAGGCTGGAGTGCAGTGGCACGATCACAGCTCACTGCAGCCTTGACCCCCCTGGGTGCAAGTGATCCTCCCACCTCAGCCTCCCAAGTAGCAGGGACTAGTCATGCCACCGCTGTGACTGGCTGATTTGTGTATTTTTTGAAGAGATGGGTTTTCCCCATGTTGCCTAGGCTAGTCTTGAACTTCTGGACTCAAGCGATCTGCCTGGCTTGGCCTTTCAAATTGCTGGGATTACAGGCATCAGCCACCACACCCGGCCCGTGGCTATAATTTTGAATTAAATGTGATGTTTCTCAAAACACAACAGATGCCTGCTCCCACAGTGAGACTGATAAAAGAGAGACGGAACCTCCCATTCACAGATTACTATAACCAAAAATCTCAGCCAGACCTACTCAATGCAGACAGATACCCGTCTAGAAACACTAATGGCATAGCCTTTATATTGTATTTGTTTTAACTTAACAGATGCTTTTTTTCTTTTTTTCTTCTTTTAAGAGATAGGTTATCTCTCTGTTGCCCAGGCTGGTGTGCAGTGGTGTGATCATAGCTCACTGTAGTCTTGACCTCCTGGGCTCAAGTGGTCCTCCATCTCAGCCTCCAGGGTAGCTGGGACTACAGGTGTATTTGTCTGCCTTGAGTAGGTCTGACTGAGACTTTTGGTTATATTTTTGGTAGAGATGAGGTCTTGTTATGTTGCCCAGGCTGGTCTCGATCTCCTAGACTCAGGCTATCTTCCCGTCTTGACCTCCCAAAGTGCTGGTACTACAGGCGAGAGCCACTCCACTTGGCCACAAGTGCTTCTAAAAATCATGTAATGTATTAATATTTTAATTTGTTTCTAGTAAGAAGTTTCTGTATTTTAATGATATGATATGGGCTTCTAGGAATGGAATCTCCGCTTATAACATTACACTCAGAGGAAAAAAATAATTGATTTATAATTACTTGATTTGCTACCTTTGTCCAGTAATTGATTAGGTTAGGGGTTGGCAGACTTCTCCTGAAACGGGCTGGAGAGTAAGTATTTTCAGCTCTGTGGGCCATATGGTCTCTGTCATAACTATACAACTGTGCCACTGCAGCGTGAAAGCAGGCATAGACACCTCATAAACAAATGAGTGTGGCTGTGTTCCAACCAAACTTTATTTTTGGAGAGTAAAATTTGAATTTTATGTAATTTCCATGTGTCGCAAAATATCATTCTTCTTTGAATGTTTTTCAATCCTTTACAAATGCAAAACCATTCTTTGCGTGAAAGCCTTTCAAAAACAAGGCAGTGGGCCAGATTTGGACCACAGTTTGCCAGTCTGTTCCTCAGGTCACAATTTAGGGTTGTAGAGCTGTGATTTACTTAGCAAATTCTATGTGCTGGGTACTGGGGTGCATGCTTTTCATATATAGGCTTACATAATCTTCACAAAAACTCTAATTATATATGTATTTGTTTATCTATGGGTGGGGAAACTGGGACTTCTTGAAGTTAACTCACTTGCCCAAGGTTATATTTTAGTTATGTAATAGTGGTGGAATGACACTTTATTTTTTATTTTTTTGAGACAGGGTTTTGCTGTGTCACCCAGGCTAGACTGCAGTGTGATCATGGCTCACTGCAGCCTCCAACTCTCAGGCTCAAGCAATTCTTCCACCTCAGCCTCCCAAGTAGCTGGGACTGCAGGTATGCATCACCATGCCTGGCTAATTTTTCTATTTTTTGTAGAGTCAGGATTTTGCCATGTTGCCTGTGTTAGTCCGTTTTCATGCTGCTGATAAAGACATACCCGAGACTGGGAAGAAAAAGAGGTTTAATTGGACTTACAGTTCCACATAGCTGTAGAGGCCTCAGAATCATGGTGGAGGCAAAAGGCACTTCTTACATGGCGGTGGCAAGAGAAAATGAGGAAGAAGCTAAAGTGGAAACTTATGATCAATCCATCGGATCTTGTGATATTTATTTATTTATTTATTTATTTATTTATTTTGGGACAGAGTTTCACTCTGTCACCCAGGCTGGAGCGCAGTGGCGCCATGTCAGCTCACTGCAACCTCTGCCTCCTGGGTTGAAGCAATTCTCCTGCCTCAGCCTCCTGAGTAGCTGGGATTACAGGCGCCTGCCACCATGCCTGGCTAATTTTTGTAGTTTTAGTAGAGATGGGGTTTCACCATGTTAGCCAGGCTGGTCTTGAACTCCTGACCTCAGGTGATCTACCTGCTTCAGCCTCCCAAAGTTTGAGACTTACTCACTATCACAAGAATAGCATGGGAAAGACTGGCCCCCATGATTCAATTATCTCCCCCTGGGTCCCTTTTGCAACGCGTGGGAATTCTGGGAGATACAATTTAAGTTGAGGTTTGTGTGGGGACGCAGCCAAACTCTATCATTGCCCAAGGTGGTTTTGAACTCCTGAGCTCAGGTGATCCTCCTGCCTCGGCCTCCCAAAGTGCCGGGATTACAGGCTTGAGTCACCACTCCCGGCCGAGTGACAATTTGAACTGAAGTCTGCCTGAGTTTAATTTTAACTGTAAAGGCCCTGTTCTTGTGGATTTTGCAGAGCTGTGGTGAAGACAGTGGGTAATTAAGTAATTTTAGAATTGTTAGTGGAATATTATAATTTGACTAATAAGTAACTCTCCTAGATACACCGTATTGGTAAAGCCTAGAATGAAGTTGGCTCTTGGGTTGTTCATCACTTTTAGTGACAGTGCAGTGGACAGGAGAGATTGTTTGGGTTTGAATCTCACTCCACTCTATGGAAGTTCAGTGACCTTCTGGTTATTTAGCCTCCCTGTGCCTCAATTTCCTCATTGGTGAAGTGGAAGCAAAAAGAGTGTTTGCTTAGGAGCATTGTTACCAAGATTATATGAGATGGGAGACTGCAGGTGATGGGCATATAGTACATTGTCAACAAACGTGAGCTCTTACTGTCACTATCTTTTAAGAGTCAAATAAAACCCACTGGCTGTATTTAAGACTCACAGTGCTGCTAAATTCTTTTCTCCCCTGCTGTATATTTCCAAAACTATTTTTGGAAAAAAGATTCAGTCTTGTCAATTACATTGTTCAGATCAATGTCTTTGCTTTTTACTAAACTATATTACTAAATTCCAGTGACCTGATTGTGTGGTATACCACCACAACAGAGATTCTATCCGGTTCTCTTTACCTTGGTGATATGGTTTGGCTGTGTCCCCATCCAAATCTCAACTTGAATTGTAGCTCCCAGAATTTCCACGTGTTGTGGGAGGGACCCAGGGGGAGGTAGTTGAGTCATGGGGGCCGGTTTTTCCCATGCTGTTTTCATGATAGTGAGTAAGTCTCACGAGATCTGATGGGTTTATCAGGGGTTTCCGCTTTTGCTTCTTCCTCATTTTTCTCTTGCTGCTGCCGTGTAAGATGCAGCATGTGCCTTTCACCTCCCAACATGACTCCCAGGCTTCCCCAGCCATGTGGAACTGTAAGTCCAGTTAAACCTCTTTTTCTTCCCAGTCTTGGGTATGTCTTTATCAGCAGCATGAAAACAGACTAATACAGTTAATTGGTACCAGCAGAGTGGGGTGTTGCTGAAAAATATCCAAAAATATGGAAGCAACTTTGGAATTGGGTAACAGGGAGAGATTGGAACAGTTTGGAGGGCTCAGAAGAAGACAGGAAAATGTGGGAAAGTTTGGAACTTCCTAGAGACTTGTTGAATGACTTTGCCCAAAATGCTGATAGCAATGTGGACAAATAAGGTCCAGGCTGAGGTGGTCTCAGATGGAGATGAGGAACTTTTTGGAAACCAGAGTAAAGGTGACTCTTGTTATGTTTTCGCTGAGAGACTGGCATCATTTTGCCCCTGCCCTCGAGATATGTGGAACTTTGAACTTGAGAAAGATGATTTACGTTATCTGGTGGAAGAAATTTCTAAGCAGCAAAGCATTCAAGACGTGACTTGGGTACTGTTAAAGGCATTTAGTTTTACAAGGGAAACAGCATAAAAGCTTGGAAAATTTGCAGCCTGACTATGTGAAAGAAAAGAAAAACCCATTTTCTGAGGAGAAATTCAAGGCAGCTGCAGAAATTTGCATAAGTAGCAAAGAGCCTAATGTTAATCCCCAAGACCAGGGGAAAAAGTCCCCAGGCCGTGCCAGAGACCTTCACAGCAGCCCCTCCCATCACAGGCCCAGAAGCCCAGGAGAAAAAAGTGGTTTTGTGGGCCTGGCCTAGGGTCCTTGTGCTGCGTGCAGCCTGAGGAGCTGGTGCCCTATGTCCCAGCCACTCCAGCCTTGGCTGAAAGGGGCCAACATACAGCTCAGGCCGTGGCTTCAGAGGGTGGAAGCCCCAGGCCTTGGCAGCTTCCATGTGTTGTTGAACCTGAGGGTGCATAGAAGTCAAGAATTGAGGTTTGGGAACCCTCACCTAGATTTTAAAAGATGCACGGAAACACCTGGACGCCCAGGCAAAAGTTTGCTGTAGGGGTGGGGCCCTCATGGAGTACCTCTGCTAAGGCAGTGCGGAAGGGAAATGTGGGGTCGGAGCCCCCCCACAGAGTCCCTACTGGAGCACTACCTAGTGGAGCTGTGAGAAGAGGGCCACCGTCCTCCAGACCCCAGAATGGTAGATCCACTGACAGCTTGCACCATACACCTGGAAAAGCCACAGACACTCAACGCTAGCTTGTGAAAGCAGCCAGAAAGGGGGCTCTACCCTACAAAGCCACAGGGTTGGAGCTTCCCAAGACCATGGGAGCCTACCTCTTGCATCAGTGTGACCTGGATGTGAGACCTGGAGTCAAAGGAGATCATTTGGAGCTTTAAAGTTTGACTGCCCTGCTCGATTTCAGACTTGCATGGGCCCTGTAACCCCTTTGTTTTGGCCAGTTTCTCCCATTTGGAACAGCTCTATTTACCCAATATCTGTACCCCCATTGTATCTAGGAAGTATAACTAGCTTGCTTTTGATTTTATAGGCTTATAGGAGGAAGGGACTTGCCTTGCCTCAGATGAGACTTTGGACTGTGGACTTTCAGGTTAATGCTGAAATGAAATAAGACTTTGGGGGACTGTTGGGAAGGCATGATTGGTTTTGAAATGTGAGGACATGAGATTTGGAGGGACCGGGGGTGGAATGATACGGTTTGGCTCTGTCTCCACCAAAATCTCAACTTGAATTTGTCTTGCAGAATTCCCACGTGTTGTAGGAGGTACCCAGGAGGAAATAATTGAATCATGGGGGCCAGTCTTTCCTGTGCTATTCTCGTGATAGTGAATAAGTCTCACGAGATCTTATGGTTTTATCGGGGGTTTCTGCTTTTGCTTCTTCCTCATTTTTCTCTTGCTGCCACCACATAAGAAGTGCCTTTTGCCTTCTGCCATGATTCTGAGGCCTCCCCAGCCATGTGGAACTGTAAGTCCAATTAAACCTCTTTTGCTTCCCAGTCCCAGTGTGTCTTCATAAGCAGCATGAAAACAGACTAATACACTTGGCAATCAGTATTTATGTATATGTTTCATAGATGTTTATTATTTTGTAAATACACAGTCAGTGTTCTCTGGTTTTCAATTTTCATTGTGCCTTTGACATTTTATATTAACTGTATATCCATTTCTTAAGTAAATTTTGATTCATTTACTCAGTAACCCAGCCATTTTTACTTTTATTTCTTTTTAGAAATCTGTATACATCCCTGTGAATACTTTTCATCCACGTGTAACAGATTTCACTTAACGAATCCAGTCAGGAACTCCTTTTTCTCCCACATGGGATGGTAATTAAATTCTTTTATATTGGGTGTTATATTTGGATCATCTTCTGTCATCTTAATTTTTATTTTCATTTTAATCATTCTTTTGACATCTCTTTCCAATTATAACTGCAAAATCCTGGCCATTCCTCAATGCCTTATGCTTTCTTTTTTGTCTCCTTTATTGATTACATTCTTCTGGTAACCAGCCTGTTCCTACTGTAGTATTACTGAACCAAATTGCTCAACAAACTCTCATCTCTCTATACATCTGTTTAAACTTAGTTAACTACTTATGTCAGTCCAGCAATTTGGATCCTCTTGGTGGAAAAACAGTTGTTACTCTTTCCTTCTTAATAGTTCTGTCTTTGATACCAAATGTTATATGGTCTTCCTTGGTCTGTGATGGTGTTGCTTCTTATTTTTCACAATAAAGTGGCCTTTCCCATGAGTGCCCTTGGTTTATCTCCTGCAACTGGCGTTTAAACTCAGTTGCTGTTGGAAGTAATTCTAGAAGTGAAATTTGTCAGTGAGAGGTGTGCACTATGAATAATTCCTTCAGGTGCTGGATACACTGAGGTCCTTCTGTTGCAGATGCTGTTAAATGACAGCTTTTCTGGACAAAGAGTACCTTGAAGTCTGTCTGCTTTTATTTCTGAGGGTTTGTGTACGTCACTAAAGTCTCAAATGAGAGTTCTGAGAAAAGGCTTGTTTGTTGCATTTCTTTAAATGACCTAGCTTCTCTTTTTCCTTGCATTAAGAAGGCATTTCCCAAGAGAGGAATTGATATCTTTCTTTTTGGCAATTCTGGAAGAATGTCATGAGCCCCTTTCATCTCCAAACTTGATTTCAAAACAGTCTGGAAAAACTGCTTCCTCCCAGGTCACATTTTTCTGTTACTTCTTAATTTGACCTTTTTTTTTTTTTGACACGGAGTCTCACACATGTTGCCCAGGCTGGAGTGCAATGGTGCGATCTTGGCTCACCGCAAACTCCACCTCCCGTGTTCAAGCAATTCTCCTGCCTCAGCCTCCCGAGTAGCTTGGATTACAGGCACCTGCTACCACCCCTGGCTAATTTTTGTATTTTTAGTGGAGACAGAATTTCACCATGTTGGCCAGGCTGATCTCGAACTCCTGACCTCGGGCGATCTGCCTGCCCGCGCCTCCCAAAGTGCTGGGATTACAGGCATAAGCCACCGTGCCCGGCCTTTTGATTCAGCTATTACAGACACCCGTCAACATGAAGATTAGGTTCCTTGTTGCATACATCGTTTGCTCCCCTGCATTCATTGAGTTCTACTTGATTCTCTGTAACACGTTTCATTGATTTGATGTTTTGCAGAACTAATTCTGTTTTGGACTGCATTTCTGGGATGTTCTTAATTGTCTTATCATTTTATCCTAAGCTTCTTTTAAACCCCAGTGTAACCTTCATTGATTTTGAAATGCCACCTTTCATCTTTTCGGGAGCGAATGCTAAGTGTTCTCTGCATAACATTGTTTGAATCTTGTAGTCATTCCATTCTGGTTACCAGAGTCCGGTTCCGGATTCATTCCCCTTGCCGGCTCCTAGGGCTTAGAGCTTCTGCCACATAATGAATTTTCACTGATCCTTTTCTTCCCCATCTTGTTGTTGTTTGTTTTCTGTTTGTTGACATTCTTAGTGGAGGAGCCTGCTTTGTCATCTTTAATTTTTAGACAGCGTTGTCATTATCATTATGTTTTGAAATGGTCTTGTATTTTATATTTTTTCCTGATGTAACTGTTACTCTAAAAAATGAAGATAATTTACTGAATTTCTTTTTATCTTTATTGTATTGTGACAACAAAATTAAAAATGCTATCTTAAAGTAGAGAGGATTGTAACTGTACCCCCACAGACCCCATCTATCACCTGGTTTTACTGATGATCAGTTTTTCAATATTGTTTCGCTGCCACCCCACAGACACCCTTGTTCGTCCTGGAGTATTCTAAAGCAAATCCCAGATACTACGTCATGTCACCTATAAATGTCAGATATTACATCCTGGGGCTTTGCTGATGCTTCCTCGTGGAATTTAACTTGCTTCTATAGACCCCTGTATTTGCTATAAACTGCTGGTTAGAACAAGGGCAGGGTTCTCAAACTGTGGCCTCAGGAACCCTTCACAATCTTACAATTTATTGAAGACCCCCAAAATGCTTTTATTGACATAGGTCATACTTATTGATATTTTGCATATTAGAAATTTAAACAGAAAAATTTAATACATAAGGAGACATAAGCACATCCTCCCTTGGCCATTAGAGAGCTGATGTCAGGCTGAGGCAGGAGGATTGCGTGACCCCAGGAGTTTAAGACTAGCCTAGGCAATATCATGAGACCTCGTCTCCACAAATAATAGTAATAGTGAAAAAAAAAGCCGAGTGTGGTGGTGCACACCTGTAACCCCAGCTACTTAGGAGGCTGAGGTGGCAGGATTACTTGAGTCCAGGAACTGGAGATTGCAGTGAGCCAAGATCGCACCACTGCAATTCAGCTTGGGCAACAGAGCAAGACCTGTCACAACCAAACACCAAAACAAAAAGAGAGAGAAAGAGATGATGCCGTGATATATCACGCAGCTTCTGGAAAACTCTGCTGTACACTTTGTAGAGAATGAGAGTGAAAAGGGCAAATAAGTCTTTGTACCATTAAGAAAATAGTTTTGATTTTGTGGACTTTGTGAAGTAGCTCTGGGGGAACGCCAGTAGCCTCAGACCACACTTTGAGAACCACTGATGTGGTGACTCAGATACATTCAACTTCATCTTTGCTTTTGGAGGGGAGAGGGCAAGAATACCGCCTAGGTGATAATGTGTACTTCTTACTGCACACACATACACATACATATATTATACATATATAACACACATATACACACACACATATACAAACATATATAAATATATATGAACACTTATACATATCTACACACATACACACAGACACACAAATACACACACATATGCATACATATATACAGACACACAAATACACATATATACACACAGACACAAATACACATATATACACATATATACACAGATGCATATGCACACATATACACACAGACACACAAATGCACGTATATACCTACACACAGATACACATATATACACACACATATGCACACACACATGTTTTTATTACTATAGTAGTTACATAACTACTTTATGTCTGGGAGTACAACTTTAATACCTTAGTCATTTATTTTCTCCTTTATTGTTATGTTATTTCCATGTGTGTGTATTTGTGTGTTAATTTTCCACTTACAAAGTTTTTAAAATTTGTTTTTAGTTTGATTTTGTTTGAGACAGGGTCTTGCCCTGTCGCCCAGCCTGCAGTGCAGTGGTGTGATCTTGGCTTACTGCAGCCTCAACCTTCTCAGCTCCAGTGATCCTCCCACTTCAGCCTCCTGAGTAGCTGGGACCATGGGCGTATGCCACCATGTGCAGCTAGGTTTTTCTTTTTTTCTTTTTTTGGTAGAGATAGAGTTTTGCCATGTGGCCCAGGCTGGTCTTGAACTCCTTAATGATCCACCCACCTTGACCTCCCAAAGTGCTGGGATTACAGGCATGAGCCATTGTGCCCGGTGGTGCTTTCTTTTTTCTTTCTTTTTTTAACCTTGTATTTTTGGCTTCAATTTTCATTTGTGGGTATATTGTTGCTCTTGCATTTGATTAACCCAATTTTGTATTTTAATCCTAGATGTGTTTAGTTTTCATGAGCCTTCGGTAATCAGCATATTGTTGCATTTGATTTACCACAGATGGAGAATTTTCTTCTCTTTATCAGACCAATTAGATTGCTTTTATCTAGGGCTGTGACGGTTAGATTTCAAATACCTTATATCATTCTAGTTTTCTCTCTTTTTTTTTTGTTCTTACCTCTATAAGTCATGGCCTCCTTTTATTTATTTTTAAAGAAGTACCTAAGTCACGTACATAGTCGTTATTGAAAAAATTCAGTAATAGGGAAACAGAGTAAAGCAACAGCCCATCTCTGGGCTTTCCAGCTCCATGCTAATTTGCAGTGTGGATAATGCATCATGCACCTTTCAAAACATTTTCTACACATATTGGCACATGCAGAAATCAAATAAATGTTTGAGTTTTATGACTTTTAGGTAGGCTGGGTGTGGTAGCTCACTCCTGTAATCCTAGCAGTTTGGGAGGCTGAGGGGGGTGGATCACTTGAGGTCAGGAGTTGGAGGCCAGCCTGGCCAACATGGAGAAATCCCATCTCTACTAAAAATAGAAAAATTAGCCAGGCATGGTGGCAGGTGCCTGTAATCCCCGCTACTCGAGAGGTTGAGGACTCTTTTCCATATGGTGGGGCACATTAGTTTCATCTTCTGTTGTGTTTTGCTCTTTACTTGGAGATGCTTATTCTGGTGCCCAGGGTACAGCTCTGCTCTGCTCTCTCCTGGCCCCAGGACAGCTGTAAAACCCCCCTAATAATTATTTCCACTCTGCTATGTTCCGTGTCCTGTTTCCTTGAGCAGCAGCATGAGTTTTAAATGTAACTGTAGGGTTTTACTTGATTCTAAGTTCAAAGTAGTGACACAGGGGTCCCGAACCCCTGGGCCACAAACTGGTCCATGGCGTGTTAGGAACCTGGCCTCACAGCAGGAGGTGAGTGGTGGCAAGCTAGCGAAGCTTCATCTGTATTTGCAGCCACTCCCCATTGCTTGCATTACCACCTGAGCTCCACCTCCTGTCAGGCCAGTAGCACCATTAGATTCTCATAGAAGTACAGAACCTTTGTGAACTGTGCATGCGAGGGATCTAGGATGAGTGCTTTTTATGAGAATCTAATGCCTGATGATCTGTCACCATCTCCCCTCTCCCCCAGATGGATCTAGGATGAGGGCTTCTTATGACAATCTAATGCCTGATGATCTGTCACTGTCTCCCATCACCTCCAGATAGGAGACAGTGACATTTAGTTGTAGGAAAACAAGCTCAGGGGTCCCACTGATTCTGCATAATGTTGAGTAAGTAATAATAATAGAAATAAAGTGCACAGTAAATGTATTGCTCTTGAATCATCCCCAAACCACCCCTCCCCTCTAGTCTGTGGACAAATTGCCTTCTATGAAACTGGTCCCTGGTGCCAAAAAGGTTGGAGACTGCTGTAACGGCAATAACTCACATTGATTGACCAGGTACTATGTGACAGTCACCTCAGATGTCCCATCTCATATAATATTTGCCGTAACTCTATTAGGTAAACACTATTTTTGCTTTCATTTTACAAATGAGGGAACTGAGGCATAGAGAGGTTAAATAACTTGAGAGTAATTATTCCAAGGGGGTGGAGTCAGATTCAAACCCAAACAATCTCTCCTGTGTACTGCACTGTCATTAAGAGTGATGAATAGCCCAAGAGCCAGCCTCATTCTAGGCTTTACCAATATGTGTATCTCTTTCTCTTTTTTGATTTACTTTCTCAGAATTTTTGGTTCTAGTAGATTTTAAAAATTAAATCTTTGTTTCCTCTGCCGTCTCTATTATCTCTTTCTGGAATGCTTCTGTGTCAGGTGCTGGATCTCAGTTGATGCCTTGCTTGTTATTCTCTCACCTTTTTTGGCCTTTTTATTTAATTTGCTGAAAAGTTTCTTCAACTTGATCTTCCAACTCTTCTGGAGTTTTAAATTTTTTGTTATATTTAATTTCCAAGAGGCTTTCTTATTTCCTACCTTTCCCTTTTTCTAAGTATTCTGTTCTTGTTTAATGAGTATGGTATCTTTCCCCTGACTCTCTGAGGATGATAAGGGGGTTTCCCTTGTGTTCTGCAAGGGGTCTGTCTGCTCCTTTCTCCAAGTGTATTTTACCTATTTGTTGGCTTTTATGTCTGTCCTCATATTTTTATTTTCCTCAAATGTCTGGTGATGCTTTGTTCTTTTGTATTTATGAGGAAGGCACTACGATATTTGGTAGCTTCCTGTGCATTGTGGTGGTAAGGGGAAGCCAATGGTTCTCACTGGTAGGTGCTCTGGCAGGTGGATGGCTGTTTTGCTGGGTGTATGAAATGAATTGTGTCCCTCCGAAATTCATTTGTTGAGTCCTGTGAACCTAAGTTCTCTGAAAAGTAATTTGGAGGAGAGAAACTTCATTCCAGTGAATAGTTTGCCAATAAGGGAGCCACGTCTTTGGTGTAAAACAAAGGTGAGTTCCAGAGAACAAATATGTTCAGGGTTTATAGCAAAACTCCCTGCTGAGGTTCCCAATTAAGTCCATTTATGCAAATGAAAGATTCAGACTTGCTTAGTTCTGGTTGGTCACACAGCTGAATCGTGACTGGTTGATGTGGTTGAACCCTGACTGGATGGAGTGGGTGAGCTCTGATTGATTGGTTTCCAAGCCCCAAACCAGAAGTCTCTGTTAGACCTTTCAAAAGGCCAGTTGGGAGGTGGGGGAATTCTTGCTTCAGTTTGTCTTGGCACCAGCAACAGAAACTGGTTTGGCTTGATTGTGGAAAGGGAGGTCCTGTGATACTTTCATAACATCTTTCTGAGAACACATTGTATGTGAGTTTTATAATATCTTTCTGAGAACACAGTGTATGTGACTGAACCTTCACCCAGCCATGACCACCTGGTTCTGCTCTAACTCACCCTAATTAGCTGTGGGGGGTAGTCCATTTTATCTGTCAGCAGAGGCATACTTTCAGGGTCCTAACCCCAAGTATCCCACAATGTGTCTGTATTTGGAGATAGGGCTTTGAAAGAGAAAATGGGAGTTAAACGAGGTCACTGAGGTGGCCCTTAATCCAATATGCCTGGTGTCTTCATAAGAAAAGGAGATTAGGACACAGACACACAGAGGGAAGACCATGTGAAGACATTTGGAAGATACAGCCACCTACAAGCCAAGGAGAGACGTCTCAGAATGAAACCAACCTTGCTGACAGCTTGGACTTTCAGCCTCCAGAACTGTGAAAAAATACATTTCTGTTGTTCCAGACACCCCCCTCTGTAGTAGTTTGCAATGGCAAACTAATATATGGAGTGAAGCCCAAATACCCGTATCTATAGATCTTTCCTCTAGGGCTATTCAGTTTTCCTAGAGAAGAAACTTCTAGTCTTCTGCTGGGAGTCTAGGCCTGCTGTGTGCATGCTGGGGTCTGAGCCTCATGAAGGAGCTCAGGAGTCTCCATCTGGGATCTAGACTTTCATGGAACTTGCCTTTGTACCCATTACCCCTTGCCCTTTTCTGTGCCTGGGACCCCAGCCCTGGAACCCCTAGTGGGAGGTACTCAGCTATCTGGGTGGAACTGGCACAGGGGTGGACTATGGAGGACTAAGGGGAGAGCAGCACTTCTATCCATGTTCCCACAAAAGACAGGATCTCCTTTTTTATGGCTGCATAGTATTTCATGGTGTATATGTACCATATTTTCTTTATGGAATCTGTCATTGATGGGCATTTAGGTTGATTCCATGTAACCTTATGCAGAATTACAGTCATACTTTATTTTTTTTTCCAACCCTACAACTTGTTCCTCACCTCCCGGAGCCTCCTCTCTGGGGTCCTGGGCATGAATTAACATCTCCCTCCGTAGACAACTGGTATTCCTCTCAGCTGACTTCTCCTTCGTTTCTTCTTTCAAACTTCTGTTCGTGTTGCCTGTCTGCAGTCTCCTCTTGCTTTCTTGTTCTTATAAATCTGTAGATTCTCCCTGCTATGGACCATAAGGGACTAATTGATA
Source organism: Theropithecus gelada (assembly GCF_003255815.1). Classification (NCBI taxonomy): domain Eukaryota; kingdom Metazoa; phylum Chordata; class Mammalia; order Primates; family Cercopithecidae; genus Theropithecus; species Theropithecus gelada. Next base: position 4,016,512 of record NC_037670.1, on the reverse strand, counting down.
GTCCAGTGGTCAGGCTGATGTTAGCATGCTCCTGCAGTGGAGGAATCTGACCTAGAAACTCATCTCTTTGCATCTCTCCACGCTGCTGCCTCTGATGTGAGCTTCATTTTTAACTTTGTGTTTTGAAATAATTTTAGACTTGTAGGACAGTAGCAAAGATAGTACAGAGAGTTCCCTAATGGTAACATCTTATGTAATCATGGTATGATGGTCAACGCTCATAAATTAGCACTAGTACAATGCTGTCAAGTAAACTACAGACCTTATTTAGATTTTTTTTTTTTTTTTAAGATGAAATCTCACTTTGTTTCCTAGGCTGGAATGTGGTGACATGATCTTGGCTCACTGCAACCTCCACTTCCTGAGTTCAAGCAACTCTACTGCCTCAGCCTCTGGAGTAGCTGGGATTACGGGCACCTGGCACCTTGCCTGGCTAATTTTGATTTTTTAGTAGAGATTGGGTTTCACCATGTTGGCCAGGCTGGACTCAAACTCTTGGCCTCAGGTGATCTGCCATCCTTGGCCTCCCAAGGTGCTGGGATTACAGGTGTGAGCCACCACTCCTGGCCTTTATTTAGCTTTTACCAGATTTCCCAGTAATGTCCCTTATTTTCTGTCCCCAAATCCAATCTGGAGTCCTATATTGTAGTTCACTGTCAGGGTTCCTTAGTCGCTTCTAATCTGAGCCTCACACACCCAGGCCGGAGTACAGTGGCTCAATCTCGGCTCACTGCAACCTCTGCCTCCCAGGCTCAAATGATTCTCCTGCCCCGGCCTCCCGAGTAGCTGAGATTACAGGTGCCCACACAACACCAGGCTAATTTTTATATTTTTAGTAGAGACAAGGTTTCTCCATGTTGTCCAGGCTGGTCTTGAACTCCTGATCTCAAGCGATTAACTGCCTCGGCCTCCCAAAGTGCTGGGATTACAGGGGTGAGCCATCGTGCCCAGCATCTGACCTTGATGCTTTTGAAGAGGACTAGTCATGTGTTTTGTGGAATGTTTCTTCATTTGAGTTTGTCTGGCTTTTATTCATGATTTGGTTTAGATTTGGGGGAAGGACATCAGAGAGGTGACATGTCCTTCTAAGTGCATCATATGTCTTACTACTGGTGACATTGTTACTGATTCCTAGCTTAAGATGGTTTCTGCCTGGGTGCAGTGGCTCACGCCTGTAATCCCAGCACTTTGGGAGACCGAGGTGGGAGGATCACTTGAGGCTAGGAGTTCAAGGCCAGCCTGGGCAATGTAGCCAGACCCTGCCTCTACAGAAAAAGCCCCCCAAATTAGCTGGTCATGGTGGTAGGCACTTGTAGTCCCAGGTACTCTGGAGGCTGATAGGGGACCATCACTTGAGCCCAGGAGTTTAAGGCTGCAGAAGCTATGATCACACCACTGCACCCCAGCCTGGGCAACAGAGAGAGACCCTGTCCCCCTCTTAAAAAAAGATTGTTTCTTTCAGGTTTTTCCTGTAAAGTTACAGTGGAGTGTAGAGGTTTCTTTTTATGTAATACATACTCGCAGGCAATGCAAATATTTTATTTTTTTCTTAAACTTTTGCCCACCATTTTTAGCATTCACTGATGGACATTGCTGGCAGTCTAAGTGGTGCGTTTCTAGCTCTCTCATTCCTCCCATATTTATTAATTGAAATTCTTCTGTAAGGAAGAATTGTCCCTTCTATCCCAGTTATTTGTTTATTCAGTCATGTGTTTATGTCAGTATGGACTTATGAATATTTATTTTAACCTTTAAGCTATATCTAATACTGTGTTTATTTCTCTTCTTGCTCAAATTATTCTAGCTTTGACCATTGGGAGCTCCTTCAGGTTGGCTTCTGTGCCCTTTGACATGACCCGATAATCCCAACTTTTTTTTTTTTTTTCGAGCACTTACTTTTTCTTTTTTAAAAAACCTTTATTTCAGGTTCAGGGGTACATGTGAAAGTTTGTTACACAGGTCAACTCACGTTACGGGGGCTAGTTGTACAGATTATTTCATCACCCAGGTATTAAGCCCAGTACCCAATAGTTATCTTTTCTGCTCCTCTCCTTCCTCCCACCCTCTACCCTCCACGCTCAAGCAGGCCCCAATGTCTGTTCTTCCCCTCTTTGTGTTCATGTGTTCTCATCATTTAACCTCCCACTTATTAGTGAGAACATGTGGTATTTGGATTTCTCTTCCTGTGTTAGTTTACTAAAGGATAATGGCCTTCAGTTCCATCCATATTTCTGCAAAGGACATGATCTCATTCTTTTTCATGGCTGCATAGTATTCTGTGGTATATATGTACCACATTTTCTTGATCTAATTTGTCATTGACAGGCATTTAGATTGATTCCATGTCTCGATTATTTTACTTGTATTTTGATGAGGTTTCAGAAGGAAGCAGAGAAGCAGGTGTTCAATACATTTTTATTTTTATTTTTATTGTTTTTTGTGTCTGTTGCCCAGGCTGGAGTGCAATGGTGCGATCTCAGCTCACTGCAACCTCTGCCTCCTGGGTTCAAGTGATTCTCCTGCCTTAGCCTCCTGAGTAGGATAGTCATATGCCACCACGCCTGGCTAACTTTGTATTTTTTAGTAAATGGAGTTTTGCCATGTTGGCCAGGCCGGTCTCAAACCTCTGACCTCAAGGGATCCTTTGCCTCGGCCTCCCAAAGTGTTGGGGTTACATGCATGAACCGCACCTGGCCTCAATACATTTTTCCTAAACTTTTTTGATCATCAAGATTTTCTTTGTTTCTTACAATGTTTTCCATTGTTTTAAATGTATATTAGCTGTCATCTAAACAAATAATCTCTACAGTGGACATCTGTTTGAGAGAGTGCTTCCAGTTCTCATCCTTCTAAGAATAGTAACCTGAATTTACTTCCCATCCTTACCCATGTGTGCTTGGGGGCTGATGCTACATGCAGGTTTAAACCACGTGGTACATCCACCCTGGTCAAAGCCAGCAAACCACAATAATACCTTTTCTAGGGCTTCTGGAAAGGTGAGGTTTCTCTTTCTGGCAAGGAAGTAACCGGAGGAATTGTTCTCTCTTTCTTTGGATGATGATGTGTTCTGAACCAACATCTGGAGCTGCTGGAGCTATTGGATCACCATGAGTTGAGGCTGGAGCTGCTCTGAGAGCCCCAGGGGGAGCCCACTCTGGGAGGAAGGGGAATTCCAAAGAATCAGCACCTTGGGGTTTTCTTTGAGTTGCTGCTGTAGGAAGCCTCACCTAACCTCCTTTTGAATTTTTAACCCGTGAACCAAAATACTCTATTGTTGAAGCCAATCTGTATCGGTTTTCTTGGCAACTTCAGTCCTAACCAGCATAAACTCATTATTTTATTTTATTTTTTCTTTTTGAGACAGAGTCTCCTTCTGTCACCCAGGCTGGAGGGGCGTGATCTCTGCTCACTGCAACCTCCGCCTCCTGGGTTCAAGCGATTCTCCTGCCTCAGCCTCCCGCGTAGCTGTGACTACAGGAGCATGCCACCACACCCGGCTAATTTTTGTATTTTTAGTAGAGATGGAGTTTCGCCATGTTAGCCAGGCTGGTCTCGAACTCCTGACCTCAAGTGATCTGCCTGCCTCAGCCTCCCAAAGTGCTGGGATTACAGGCATGAGCCACCGTACCCAGCCCCTAGACTCATTCTTACAGAAATTGTGCTTCACTACCTTAAATTTTCAGGCAGAGCATGCACTAGGGATTATTATATCTGAGTCGATCTGCAAATATTTTGAAGCAGACACATCTTATTTTCTGCTTCCAGGTTGGCGAGAGCTTTCTGCTGCATAATGGCGGCAGCGATTACATTGCACATTGCTTCTTTGACATCTGAGATGTTTGAGGCTGGAAACTCACTGCCTCAGGCCTTCTGTTAGTGAGAAACGCCAATTAAGTTCAGTGAATAAATTGAGCTGCATGTTAGTTTTCAGACACAGACACAGAGAAGTTCTGTACCATATCTAAGAAACTTCCCGAAATGTCTTGTTGCAGTGGATGACATAACTTGTCGCTTGGCTAAGAAATGCCATCTTAGGAAATTATCTCAAGGAAATAGGCAGACAAGTATTTATACACAAGGAAGGTATCAGCCAGAGGATTACTGCCATGCTGTCATTCCCCAGGAAAATTGGGTGTAACGTTTAAATGAGCAATAATGGGCAACTGATGAAGTAAATGATGATACATTCATGCCCTGCCATGCTATGCAGTAGTTAAACAATGATGTTGATGTGTATGTTTGACATGAAATTATGCTTATGATACACTATTAAGTTAAAAAAAAGACAAGTTATATCACAGTAAGTAAAGTATAATTGCATTTTGTAAAAAATTGTGTGTATACATATGCATATAAATGAGATGTATTCGTATATATGCATGTAAAAGATTAGAGGATTTATCATTTTGATCTTTTGATGACTTGCCTTCTATTTTTCTAGATCAAAGCTATAAGGTTTATGAGCAATATATTAATAAATAAAGAATTAACTATCTTTAATTTGTTGAATAAATAAACTGAAACAAGAATGAGCTATCTGACACCAGTGGCCTTCTTTAGGAACTTAAATTTTTGGAACAATGAATGAAGTGAATAGGAGGTGCTTCTTTCATAACTGATCATTTTGTGAACTATTAAGGTCTTAAGTGTCTGTGATTTGGATATGTTTCCTACCATCTGCCCTTGACCTTCCTGGTGGTTGGCCTGGGAATCTGGGGGTGGAGATAGGGCTTCTGTTTGGAGAGCAGCAGAGCAAAGTTGAACATCAAAAACCATGGGCCTGGCTTCTAATTTGGAAACTTCCTTTTTCTACCTTTGTGGTCTAGGCCAACTCAGTCCTCTCTTCCATTGGGGCATGATGAGACTGGCTTTCTTTTTTCTTTTTCTTTGAGACCAAGTCTTGCTCTTTCACCCAGGCTGGAGTGCAGTGGCATGATCTTGGCTCGCTGCAACCTCCGCCTCCCAGTTTCAAGTGATTCTCCCGCCTCAGCCTCCAGAATAGCTGGGATTACAGGTGTGCACCACCACGCCCGGCTAATTTTTGTATTTTTAGTACAGATACGGTTTTGCTGTGTTGACCAGGCTGGTCTCGAACTCCTGACCTCAGGTGATCCACCCTCCTTGGCCTCCCAAAGTGCTGGGATTATAGCCGTGAGCAACTGCGTCTGGCTGGCCATCTTTACTTCAAAGCAATGGAGTCACAGATGAGAGAGCCTTATACATGAATGGAAAGTATTGCCGAAAGGCTCTGTGGTCCTTTTGGGTCTCCTTTGGAAAAGAAGCTGGGACATTTGCTTTGCCCCACCACCTTCCTATGACAATCCGTCCCACTCTATGTGCTGCCATCCAAGGAACCACACTTCTTTGGAATAAAGGGAGCTGGTCAGGGTCATCTCTGTCCCCTCCAGCTTTTGAGCCCATCCTCGAAAACATTTAAAGCGTTCAGAAGATGCTGGGCGTGACGGCTCACTCCTGTAATCCCAGCACTTTGGGAGGCCAAGGTGGGAGGATGGCTTGAACCCAGGAGTTCAAGAAGAGCCTGGGCAAGGTAGGGAGACACCATCTTTACCAAAAAAAAAAAAAAAAGCAAAATGCAAAAATTAGCTGGGCATGGTGGTATGCGCCTGTAGTCCCAGCTACTTGGGACGCTGAGGCGGGAGAATTGCTTGAGCTCAGGAGTTCAAGGCTGCAGTGAGCCATGATTGCGCGATTGTACTCCAGCCTGGGCGAGAAAGCGAGACCCTGTAAAAAATTAAAAGAAAAAAAATCATTGAGAAGAGAGAACCCGGAAGTGGAATGTGCAGCTCCCTGGGAGAACTCAGGGGGAATCCCAGTTCTCTGGAGGCCAGCCGTCCGAAAGCATTTCTCAGCCATTTTCCTGCATCTTATGGACATACAATTTGAATGCCTATGGGTCTTTCATAAGCCGTGATTATGTTTTTTTGGCGAGAGACCCCTGTTATCCCTCCTACCCCCCTTGCTTGATGGCTTAATTTTGTTTGCTCTCACCATTTGATTTGATTTGATGGCATACAGCATGAGGTTCCCAAATCATTTCTGCCTGTTAAGCAAACATATATTTCTGGGATTGATGTTTTAATTTAATGAAACACATTCTAATGAGGGTCAGCTGCAGCCATGAATTTTTTATGAGTGATTTGCCGAAAAGCCCATTGCCTGGTAACATTCTGTGCTTGGCTGAGCGAGTTTGAGAGAGAGTCCTGGTTCCAGCTCACAGGTTGAGGAAGAGACACAGGGCAAGATTCTGCTGGCCGTGGCATGCCTGGATTTTCATGCTAGGTGCTATGTCCGTTTCTCTGCTTCTGTGCTGGTGGCTCATCGAATGCCTTCTTCCCTGGGTATGCATAGGAGTTATTCAGCCCAATAGAGGAGGAGACAGTGGCCCAAGAGGACCCCAGTTTGGTGTTTGCTCCAGGGCCCATCTTCAGGATATAGCAAGGCAGATAATGAGGAGGGTCTTGCTTGGTGTGTGTGTGTGTGTGTGTGTGTCTGTGATGTACACGTGTGTGTTGGAGGCCAGGGTGGGAAGGGGCCCAGCTGTTTCTAAACAGCCCCTGATGTCGCAGCCAAGCAGGGGTACAGGATGGCTTGACTCTGCTCAAAGCTCCTAACTCAACCCAGCAAACGTTACATCTATGCTGGTGGCCAGCCCTAGTTCCATCTGGGACCTGTGAGAAGTCATGGAATCAACCATCCACCTTCACTCAACTCAATTGACCTGGGGCCAGCACAGCTGGTGTCCTGTCTAGAAGCCATTGCCCTTGAATTTGTTTCCTGTAGCCCCTGTAACAAATTGTCGCAAACATAAGGCCTTCAAACAACAGAAATGTGTCCTCCCAGTTAAGGAGGTCAGATGTCCAAAGTCGGTACCATGGAGCTGAAATCAAGGTGTCAGCAGGGCTGCACTCCCTCCAGAGGCTCTAGAAGAGAATCTCTTCCTTGCCTCTTCCAGGTTCCAGTGGTTCCCAACATTCCTTGGCTTGTGGCAGCATCACGCTATTCCAGGGCCAGCATCTTGCAATCTTTCTCTGCTCTGTCTTCACCTCAACTCTTTTCTCCTGTATGTGTCTATAGAACTCCCTCTGCCTCCTTATAAAGACTTGTGGTTGCATTTTGGGCCCTTTTGGATAATCCAGGCTAATGTCCCCATCTCAGGAGCCCTAACTTGATCACATTTGCAGAGACCCTGTTTCCAAAAAAATTACCATTCACAGGTTCCAGGGATCAGGACTTACTATCTTTGGGTGGCAGTTGTTAGCTTTCACTGTTAAGCTGGTTTTTTTGTTTGTTTGTTTGTTTTTGTTTTTTTTCCTCCTCGGTAACATGCTGATTTGATCCTTCCTGACCAATACTTATACTGTAGTCTGTTCAGTTCCCCTATGGCTGGATCATCCAGGGCTGTGGCTTGGTTCTGACCCATAACGTGAAAGGCAGTTCAGCAGTGGCCACCAGGGATATGCTTCCTTCCCCGACAAGGAGAGCAATATGCGGAGAGTCCTCCTGCCTTTTCCTCTTTACCCCAGGTGTGCAGTATGACAGCGTGATTCTGGGAGGTGATGTAGCCATTTTACGGTCATGGGTGGGTGGTCAAGAGAATCACGAAGGATGTGGCCCAGTGCTCAGATAATGCTGCTGCTCCCTCCGCGTCTTTCCGGCTCTGGCCACAGAGACTTGGGAGCTGCAGCCAGAAGGCTGTCAACAGACCCAGGATTCCCCTGGGAGGCTCCTTCTGCCTTAGCCGACTGGCTGGCATTGGCCTGAGTGGCTTTAGTGGGGAAGGCAGGACGAAGATGACCCTGTCTGGACCCAGACTCATCTTTTGGAGCGTTTCCTGGCTCTTTTGTCAGCCTCAGTGCATTTGGGCAGCTGCCAGCTGCATGGTTTCATGGTGTTTGTGAGCTTGGCTCTCTGGTAGCCGATGAGTCTGAAGAGTAAGGCCAAAGCAAGGAAATCTACCTATGGGAGGCACATTTAGGCACATTTAGGGACACTCGTGATCCATTTCTATTCTCACTGTGGAGGTGAATCTCCCAGCGGTCTCCAAACAGCCTCTGATGTCCCCGTCGAGCAAGGATGCAAGATGGCTTGACTCTGCTAAAGGCGCCTAACACAACCCAGCAAACGTTAAGTCTATGCTAGTGGTCAACCCTAGTCCCATCTGAGACCTGTGAGAAGTCATGGAATCTACCCTCCACCTCCACCCAGCTTGATATCTGTGACAAGCTGTGCCCCAGGTAGAGCACATTCTCATTTGGGTCACCCCCATGGCCGGAAAGGTAATAATGGAAAAAAGCCAAGAGCAGCAGCCTGTGTCTCTGGATTGAGCTAGAGGCCAGCTGGGCCTGTTTGCTTGGTTTGAGCTGCAGAGTGGATCTCAGGCATTGCCCAGCACAGGCCTTGGAGAAAACGTGGTGCTGTGCATGCGTCAGGCAGAGGCTGCAAGCAAGAACCAAAGAGAATAGGCCCAGTGAGTACAGGAGTGAGAGGATGGAGGGGTTTGGCCTGGAGAAGAGAAAGCAGAGGGTGTCCCTAGTATAATTATTGCTGCTTTTTCTCTGTGTGTCTCCCAACCCCCCCATGAGACAGAACGTCCAAATATCAGATAATTGGTTAAAATTAAAGTGGAGTAGTAGTATATCATTTCAGAATACTTTCAGCCTCAAGAAACAGAAAGTCAACTAATAGCAGATTGAATAGGGGTTTGTTTTACATACAACCAAGAATTTGGGAAAGGGCTGCCATTGTATGGAGTGAGAAGCTGAAGGTCAAGGCCGCCCTCATGGGTGCAAAGAGGCTGCCATAGCTCCAGGCATCCAGCCCACATTCAAGAAAGAGCGAGGGAAGTTGGTACCAGCATCAGGAGAACAACAGCTTTCTCTTATTCTCCACGCACACCCCCTCCTCTGCCACCAGCCGACTTTCCCTATGTCCCTTTGGTCAGAACTCTGTCAGTTGGCACCCTTAGCTGCAGAGGAGGCCGGCATGGTGAGTGGTTGGGGGCTGGGGATGAGGCCTGGTTAAATAGCCAATAATGTTGGCACAGTACTGCTTAAGGAGCCTTGGTGTCTGGGCACCTAAAGAAAGAGAGCAGACAACCATCTTCATTAGGAGCCATGGACTCTGTCAGGGAGGTTAGGAGGGCATCCAGACCCATCCTGGGTGTGTTTTTGGTTTTTCAGATCCTCTATGTGAGCATGCTGGGGAGTCTGCCTTGGTTGTCGAAAGATAGAGCACATGAGAAAGTGGCTTTCAAAGTGTGTGCCCCAAACCAGCATCATCAGCATCACCTGGGAATGTGTTAGAGTTGTAAACTCTTGGGCCCCACCACAGACTCATTGAATCAGAAACTGTAGCATGAGGACCAGCTCTCTGTGTCTGAACAAGCCCTCTGGGTAATATTGATGCATGAACAAATTTGAAAACCTTAGACTTAGGATTTCTGAAATATGACTCTCTCTGGGGAGGGAAGGGAAAGAAAAGGGATAGTAAGAAATTCATTCATATTCGTAAATTATTCCTCTTCTTCTTAAGGTGATCTAAACTTCAAATTCACTTTCCCCATTAGCGATAATCAGTGAAATTCATGAGGGAATTTCATCTGTCCATGGTTCGCATTGGACTGAAGGATGTCTCTGCTGTTTTTCTTTTTTTCTCTAGTAGACCCTGGGATGGTTGGCCTTAGACTTGAATCTTTTGGGAGCTTGTTTACAATGCGGATTTCTGAGCTGGTCTCTGGGTTTTCCCCTAGAGATTTGGATTTAGTAGATCTAGGATGGGCTCAGGAATCTGCAACATGGCAGGCAATTTGGATACAGGTAATCTGCAAACTGCACCTGGAGAAGTGCAAGTACAGAGCTTGCTGTGGAAGAGAGGGTGGATTGAAAAGTGGTGTTTTAGTCGGCTTGGGCTGCTGTAATGAAATACCACAGACAGGGTGGTTTAAATGATAGACAACTTTCCCCCCCCATGATTCTGAAGGCTGGAAAGACAAAGATCAGGGTGCCACCATGGTCAGATACTGGTGAGGGCTCTCTTCCTGGTTTGCAGTTGGTCACCTTCTCATTGTGTCCTCACATGACAGAGCAAGGAGAGAAGAAAGGAGAGAGAAAAGAGAAGAGAGAGAGAACTTTCTAGTCTCTTTTTTCTCTTCTAATATGGGCACTAATCCCATTATGAGGGCCCCACCCTCACAACACCATGTAAACCTAATTACCTCCCAAAGGCCCCACCTTCAAATACCACGACACTGCGGGGATATAGATTCAGCCTGAAATTTAGGGGAGGCACAGGCGTTAAGTCCATAACATTGGGGAAGTAGGTTCTGGTGGCTCCTCTCCCTTGGGGTCTATAAGGGTCTTCAGTAGCCCCAGAATTCCCTGAATTCAGAGCCACCATTTGCTTTGGAGAATTCTAGGATTGCTACACAGACCAGCGAACATTGGGAGATTCAGGGAGTGTGAGCAAGTATTGAGAAAGAGAGTTTGGGATGTGAGATCGTGAGTCATAAAGTTAAAGTGTATGGATGTCCAGTCCTCCTCTCTGAGGTCATCTGCTAAATCCCTGAGGCTTCCACATTTCCATCCTTAGATTTCTTGTTCTTTCTTTCTGTAATTACTGCCCACCGCCACCCCTGCCCCACCATCTCATTTGTGCAAGGGTGAAAGATTGAACACCTCTTGAGAGCCTTGGTGGTCAGGGTCAGTGGGAGTGGTGCAGCCTTCCAGAACATGCTCTACTGCCACTAACCATTCCATGGTTAGTTGTATTTTAGCCAAGGCAGTGGGGAGTAGCGGGGAGTCATAGATACAGGGTATGGGAAAGCAGGAGTCAGGGACTAGGGGGGATTTGATAAGTGATTGGAAGTGATGCAGGGCAGGTGAGCCCTAAAATTGGGGCTTAACCTGTGAAAGTTTTTGGCTTTGCTCAGGAAAGAATTCAAGAGTGAGCCAGTGGTAGAAGAAACCAGCTTTATGGAGGTGTTAGTGTTACAGCTCTGTGACTGCTTCTGCAAAGCAGGGCTGCCCCGTAGGCAGTGTGTGGAGAGCAGCCGCTCAGGGTCCGTGCTGCAGTCCTATTTATACCCACTTTTAATTACACGCAAATTAAGGGGTGGGTTATTCAGAAATTTCTAGACAAGGGGTGGTAGCTTCTGGGAGTGGCCATGGCAGTGGTGGGCTGTCATGGTGCTGATGGGCGTATGTTATGGAGAGGCGCTTTTGGTGCCTCTTCCCTAATTTAGCCAGTTGTCAATCTAGTCCAAAGTCCAGTCCCATCTCCTACCACAGAAGTAGCATGCATTTCCACAGTGAGTTCCAAGTTCACACATGTTGTCTGCTTTAATCCTCTCAACAACCCTGTGAAGTAGGTTCTACTTCCTGCATTACAGAGGGGGAAACTGAGGTCCAGAGAGTTGAAGAAGGGTTTCTTCACCAACCAGGAAGAAAGCCATTTGAAATATTCCCATGTTCGGCTGCTAACCCTGGTGGCCCTCTGCCCCACACTCCTGTTCCTCCATCTTTCTCACACCTTCCTTTCCAAATGTGGAGTCTATGAGTTATTGAGCTGACAAGCCTGGGACAGTGTCAGGGGTAAGAACCAATCCCTACCTTGTGGGTTTTATCCCATGTTCACAGGACTAGGGTGAGGTGTTGGAGGGAGAGAGAGAACATGGCGAGGGAGCTGGGCAGCCCCTGGATGAGCTCATCCTTCATCAGCATCGTGTGTTCTGTCCTGAAGGCTCCCAGGACAATGCCTCTGTGAGGGACTCATATCAGCTGGAAGTTACCTTCAATAGAAGTAGACCTGAGAAGGCCAGTGAATTAAATTGCAAGGAGAGAGAACTGTTCCAGAGCCTAGCATGTTCTCATTGGCATGATCAGTGCAAGAATTCCCTGTTGGCCATATGGGAAGCCAGGATGATCAGAAGGTCGCTCTGGGAGCCTGAAATCAGGACAAGGGGAGCCGGATGAATCCAGCCTGTGATGGCAGGAGTCTGGGACAGTGGGTGCATCTCCACTGCCTGATGGTAGGGGTGACCTTGCCTTTGGGCCTCTCATTCTCTGGTTCTGTGCTGACCCATAGCCCTTGGGAGCACACATGTATTAGTCCATTCTCACATTGCTATAAAGAACTGCCTGAGACTGGGTAATTCATAAAGAAAACAGGTTTCATTGACTCACAGTTCCACAGGCTGTACAGGAAGCATGGCCAGGGAGGCCTTAGGAAAATCATGGTGGAAGGCAAAGGGGAAGCAGGCGCGTCTCACATGGCCAGAGAAGGAGGAAGAGGTCGAAGAGGGAGGTGCCACACACTTTTAAACAACCAGATGTCATGAGAACTCACTATCATGAGAACAGCAAGGGGGAAATCTGCCCCCATGATCCAGTCACCTCCCACCAGGCCCCTCTTTCAATACGGGAGATTACAACTTGACATAAGATTTGGGTGGGACACAAATCCAAATCCAAACAATATCAACACACTTCTTGTTTTGGGTGGCTTAAGAGCCATCCTGTCACTTTTAAGTAGTTTGCATGATCAGTTTCTAAGTTCTCTGTAAGGACATTGCATTTAATTTAGTTAATTAATTTATTTGAGACAGAGTCTCACTCTGTTGCCCAGGCTGGAGTGCAGTGGCACAATCTCAGCTCTGCAACCTATGCCTCCCAGGTTCAAGCTATTTTCGTGCCTCAGCCTCCCAAGTAGCTGGGATTACAGGCGTCTGCCACCATACCCAGCTAATTTTTTGTATTTTTAGTAGAGACAGGGTTTCACTATGTTACCTAGGCTGGTATTTAACTCCTGGGCTCAAGTGATCAGCCCACCTCAGCCTCCCAAAGTGCTAGGATTAGAGGTGTGAGCCACTGCTCCCGGCCCATTGCATTTAATCTTGAAGTACAAGCCAAGGAGGGAAGGAGTAGGGTGAATGGAGGAAAACTAAACCACACCCGCTACAAACTGAGCTGCCTGTCCTGGAACAGAGCTTGCTTTCATTCATGGTCATAATGAACCAGGTTGACATGGAACTGTCTACCAAGAGAAACCACGGTGTTGAACCAGATGCGTTATTTCCACTATTCAAGCAGGTTTCAGAATTAGGGATGCTGATTCCTGAATTTGGGGACTGGGAGGTTTGTTCTGTGTTGCCAGGTGGCCTGGCGGTCTAAGTGCCTTTTTGTACCTTGTCTTCTCCTGCATAGTGACTGTTGGGTCTCCTGTCTATGCAGAGGACGCTGGAGGTGATTTTGATCTTAAGGATAAAAAGTTCGGTCTGTTCGACTGGGCGCGATGGCTCACGCCTCTAATCCTAGCACTTTGGGAGACTGAGGCGGGTGAATTGCCTGAGCTCAGGAGTTGGAGACCAGCCTGGGCAACACGGTGAAACCCTGTCTCTACTAAAATACAAAAAATCAGCTGGGCATGGTGTCATGCACCTGTAGTCCCAGCTACTTGGGAGGTTGAGGCAGGAGAATCGCTTGAACCCAGGAAGGGGAGGTTGCAGTGAGCCGAGATTGTGCCGTTGCACTCCAGCCTGGGTGACAAAGCAAGACTCTATCTAAAAAAAAAAATATTGGTCTGTTCGTTTTAGGTGTGGCCCATGGTTGAGAATCAGACCCTCTTTCCAGGCTTTGTGACTTTACTGCACAGAAGGCTGCATCACCCGCATCCGTCATCTTAGTACTGCCACCGAATTTCATTTTGCTGTTTTTGTTTGCGAAGGACCTGAAGTGACTTGGATGGAATTACTGCTGGAATAAATGATGTATGAAATGAGAAATCTTTGTCCAGTGTTGCAAGGGGGAGAGAGAGAAGAAAAGAAAGGCTTTGATGGAACCACTGATGTACAGAATTAGTTTCCATAAGACCAGAAAATACAGAAGAATAAGACAAAGCGTCATCAGATATTTTTCTCCAGATTTACTGAAAAGTCAGGCTTTTATCAATCTCCCAGCACCGCATTCAGGCTCCCAGTGATGGATGGTAATGGTTGTTGCACCAAACGAAAGCAAACTTCTGTTTAGTCTAGTCTGTGGCCTGGGTTCCCACAGGCCCAGCCCTGGGAAGCATGTGGAAGGGGTGCCTTTCTCCTCAAACCCCGCTCCTTCTTCACGGGGACACTTCTTTCCGTCTGGTTCCCAGTGTCCTTGTCTTTGCATGTCTTGTGCCATTTAAAAGTCTGCTCTTGGCCGGGCACAGTGGCTTATGCCTTTAATCCCAGCACTTTGGGATGTCGAGGTGGGTGAATCGCCTGAGGTCAGGAGTTCGAGACCAGGCTAACCAACATGGTGGAAACCCTGTCTCTATTAAAAATACAAAAATTAGCCGGGTGTGGTGGCAGGCACCTGTAATCCCAGCTACTTGGGAGGCTGAGGCAGGAGAATCTCTTGAACCCAGGAGGCGGAGGTTGCAGTGAGCTGAGATCTTGCCACTGCACTTCAGCCTGGGTGATGGAGTGAGACTCTGTCTCAAAAAAATAAAATAAAATAAAATAAAAAATAAATACTCTCTTAGGAAAGGAGCTGACAAACTCACATGGGATGTAAGGGGTGGCTGAGGGCTTCATTGCTACCCTGTCTCAGGGTATTTTAATTTTCAATGGTGCAAAACTGAGCTCCAAAGAGCAAACTGAAACATGCTGCACCAGAAAGCAAACTGTGCTTTGTCAGGGCCGCTGGCCATAGGTTTCAGCAATACCATTGTCCTCACAGCCTCACTGTTGGACAGGCCCAGTCTCCTGCTTAGGGCGTTTTTCTCCAGGGCTCTGCAAACTACACATCCTGCATGGCTGTATAATTGTCTGCCTATAGGGGTGCCTTGTTATCTTTTTCTATAAGATGGGGAATGCATTGCTTCGCCTTAGACTTTCTGTCATCTGTCCCATCTGGAAGGGATGGACTGGTGTTCCCTCTGCTGCCAAACACTCCTGGATCGCAGGATGCAACCTCCAGGCTGTGTGCTGATGCAACAGAACAATAGCAACAAGAACCAGAAACATGGAATCCAGGCCAGCCCTCGGCGGGGGCACCTGCCCTTGACCTCCCTCGCAGCACTTCTGCGGGGTGTTTACAAAAACTGCACCTGCTCTAATAGCTGATGGTCATGCTGGGAGAAAATAATAATCTAAGCCATTAGAGAGAGAGAAGAAAAGAAAGCCAGGACGGGGAAGGGAATGATCCATCCTCTGCTCTATTTTTGTCTCTGCTCCACGCTCACTGAGTGTCCTTGAGGGAGTTGCCTAAGTTCTTTGTCTTGGTTTGTTACTGCCCTGGCACAATCTCATGCGTCGCCTGCCAGAACGCCCAGGGAATCTCGTGGCTCCCTGACAATGCACAAACACGCTGCCTCTTTTCTGGGGGTCCGGAGAGTGGGAGGTAGGGTCAAAAACCACGGGAGTGGAACTGAAATGCCCCCATTCATCCAATCGTAGGCAGATTGTCTCCTTCTTTAAATTGACTTTGAAAAACAGCTTTATTGTCTCTGTATGCAATGCAAGTAGGTGCTCCCCCGGCAAGTTCGGGGGAGTAGCTGACATTTGTTGACTGTTTACTGTAGGTGCGAACTTTATATGCACCATTTCACTTGATCCCCATTTTCGAGATGAGAAGAATTGGGGCTCAGAGGGGTGTAGTCATTTGCCTGGGATGGAACAGGAAGATGTCTGGAATAAGGGCCAACCCTGGGTAGATGTAGTGGCTCATGCTTGTAATCCCAGCGCTTTGGGAGGCCAAGGCAGAAGGATTGCTTGAGGCCAGGAGTTTGAGACCAACTTGGGCAACATAGTAAGATCCCATCTCTGCAAAAAAAAAAAAAAAAAAAAAAGCAGAGCATAGTCGTGCGTGCCTGTAGTCTCAGCTACTCAGGAAGCTGACTTGGGAGGACTGCTGGAGCGCAGGAGCTTGAGGCTGCTGTAAGCTGTAATCAGGCTACGGTACTCCAGCATGGTGATAGAGTGAGACCCTGTCTCAAAAAACAAACAAGTACACAGAAAACAGCCAGCCCCAGCACAGAGCTTAGCGCACAGCCAGGGGCTTTGTAAAGAATTAGTGGCTAAATAAGAGTTTGGGAACTTTTTGGGGGTGTTTTTCCATCATCCCACTGCCTATTAATACCTCAGTTTGCTCACTTGTCAAATAGGAGTGTGGACTAGATCTTTGTGTGTGATGGGAATGCGTTAGGGGGCACCCGTTTCTATCCTTGCTGAATTTGAAATCACTTGAGAAATAAGCATGGGAATCTGACCAATGGAGTGAAAAATATCCACTTTATTTATTGAGAGAAGCTGGGCTGAGAAGCTGGGCTTAAGGGCGTGGCTTAGGTCCATGGCCACAGTGAGTCTCCTACCAATCCACTCCGCTATTAAATATATTCCACAAGGAGAGCCGGAACTGGGCAGCTCCCCTGAGGCACAGAGCACGTTCCATAAGGCAGAGGGCAGAGCAGCCACACCCTCTCTCTGAGCAGGCAGAACTGTAGGAGAGAGCCCCAGAGGGTCTGAGCCAAGAGCAGTTACTTTCTTCCGCAATATTTCAGGCATGGAAGGGACTCTGGTTCCAGGGTGGGAGGCAGGGAAGGTGAGGGGTTGGGAAAGAGGTCTCTCCCAGAAGCCTTTCACGTTTGCATCTGACCGCATTCAGAATTTATTTATTTATTTAGAGAGACATGGTCTCACTCTGTCTCCCAGGCTGGAGTGCAGTGGTGGTGTGACCATAACTCACTGCAGCCTTCAACTTCTGGGCTCAAGTGATCCTCCTGCCTCAGCCACCCGAGTAGCTGAGAGTACAGGCACACCCCACCATGTCCAGCTAATTTTATCTATTTATTTTCTTTTGTAGAGGTGGAGTCTTACAATGTTGCCCAGGCTGGTCTCAACCTCCTGGGCTCAAGTGATCTTCCCACCTCAGGTTCCCAAAGTGTTGGGATTACAGGCATGAGCCATCGCCCTGCTGCACCTGGCCTGCATTCAGCATTTATTATTAAATGATGGGCCAAATATTGAAAGATTGGGAAATGCAGGTCTCCCCAGCCCTGTGAGTGACTGGGATTCTGTGTGTGTTCTGGCTTCCAAGTGGGATAATGAAATGATGCCTCTCTGTGTGTGCAGTTAAACGCCCATTCATATCACAAGGAGGTTGTGGTCAGCAGCCTGTCTGGTGGCCCCCTGGGGGCCTCCAGCATTTAAACCCTTGTTAATCCTCTCCCCTTGAGTGTGGGTGGGACCTATTGACTCATTCTTAATAACTACAATGCAGCAGAGGCCATGTGTGCCACTTCTGAAATTAGGTTATAATAAGACTGTGACTTCTATCTTAGGTGTGCCCTCTCTCTGTCTCTCACGTCACTCACCTGGGAGAACTCAGCTACCATGCTATGAGGTCCCCTTGTGGATCAGCCACATGGCAAGGGCTTGAGACCTGTCAGCAACTGTGTGAGTGAGCCTGGAGGAGAATTCCCCCTCATCCCCAGTCAAGCCTACAGATGAGCCTGCAGCCCCAGCCGACGGTTCCATTGCAATCTAATGAGACACCTTGAGTCAGAGGCACCAAGCTATGCCATGCCCACATTTCTGACCCATAGAAACCCTGGGATAGTAAATATTGTTTGGTCTGGGCATGGTGGCTCACACCTATAATTCCAATGCTTTGGAAGGCTGAGGTGGGAGGATTACCTAGGGCCAGGAGTTCAAGACCAGCCTGGGCAACATGGTGGTCACTACCAAAAAAAAAAAAAAAAAAAAATTACTGGGCATGGTGGTACATGCCTGTAGTCCCAGCTACCTGGGGACTGAAGCAGAAGGATCACTTGAGTCCAGGAATTCAAGGCTGCAGTGAGCTGTGATTGTGCCACTGCACTCCAGCCTGGACAACAGAGAGAGAACCCTGTCTTGAAAAATAAATAAATAAGTGAAATAAAAAAAAGAATACTGTGTTCATGACTCAGTTGGAGTAATTTGTTGTGCAGCAAGAGAGATCTAATGTCAAAGCCCTTTCCCTTTTCTTCTTAAAGGTTCCCGCATGACAGCAGTATCTAGAAGGGCCAGTGATGCTTTAGCCCCAAGGTTTCTGATTTCCAAAGCAGGGCTGCCTCTCTGAAATGGCACGGCCAAGCAGAGCTTGGGATTGCTTTTCACTCCAGGCCCCAAAGTAGGGACACAGACAAGCTGGGACATGTGATGAGGCTCTGGAAAACAGGTTTAAAAATAACTTTACTAGCTCACACTCTGAAATTTAAGCCATCCATTTAGGAAATGCTGAATGTGGCTGGAAAAATGAGTTTTACATTGTTATTCTTCAAGAACAAAGTGATAAGTGACTTCAGAGTAAGGGGAAGTGGTTGTTTGCAGAGTTTATTAAAAATAAGCTGTCATTTCTGTCCTATATTACATTTGAATCACTGGGAGTTAAAACTCAGTTTTCTTACATTTGTGTGTTTTAAGAGACTTTGGACATATTGAAATAAAAGAATGCCTCACAGTTACACAGAAGTGACATTTCCCACGTTTTCCCTTAGAGGGTGGAACATTAAAAGCTTGCCTAACTCCTTTGGATCCTTATCTAGTAGCTACTTCACAGCCTGAGGAGAAGATAGAAGTAGACAGAGATGCATGCCTGCCTCAGCCAAGACTGGAGAATTGTCAATTATATTTAGATGAGATATAGTATCAGATATCAAATGCGTTTTTTCTTTGTTTTTATTTTCAGTTTTTATTTTGGATTCAAGGAGTACGTGTGCAAGTTTGTTACAAGGGTTTATTGAATGATGCTGAGGTTTGGGCTTCAACTGAACTGGTAACCCAGGTAGCAAGCACAGTATCCGGTAGGTAGTTTTTCAGCCCTTACTTCCCTCCTTGTCTTCCTCTGCTTGGAGTCCCCAGTGTCTGTCATTCTCATCTTTAAGTCCGTAGATACCTATTGTTTACATCCCACTTGTAAGTGAGAACATGCAGTATTTGGTTTTCTGTGTCTGCATTAATTCTCTTAAGATAATGGCCTCCATCTGCATCCAGGGTGTTGCAAAGGCATGGTTTGGTTCTTTTTTATGCCTGTGTAATATTCCATGGCGTATATGTACCACATTTTCTTTATCCAGTCCACTGTTGATGGGCACCTAGGTTGATTCCATGTCTTTGATATTGGGAGTGGAAGTGCACTTTTTCCTAGCAGCATTTTGGGGATCAGGTAGTTCTGTTGCTCTGGCTCTGAGCTTGCTGTGTTTATGATGATGTTCTCTGTAAGTTCTTTGAAAGTTGCTTGTTTTGCCATCATACTTGGAATATTCTAAAGTTAAAAATTTTCTTTTTTTTTTTTTGTTTTTTTGAGACAGAGTCTCGCTCTGTGGCCCAAGCTGGAGTGCAGTGGTGTGATCTCTGCTCACTGCAAGCTCCGCCTCCCGGGTTCACGCCATTCTCCTGCCTCAGCCTCCCGAGTAACTGGGACTACAGGCACCCACCACCACGCCTGGCTAATTTTTTGTATTTTTAGTAGAGACAGGGTTTCACCATGTTAGCCAGGATGGTCTCGATCTCCTGATCTCATGATCTGCCCGCCTCGGCCTCCCAAAGTGCTGGGATTACAAGCATGAGCCACCATGCCAGGCCTAAAGTTAAAAATTTTCAAGGAGACGAATGCCCTTGGATGACTTGATACCTTTCTCACTCTTTCTCTCCTCCTTGGTTTGGCTGATCTGGTAAGGGCTCTGATGGTAGAGATGTTTGGGTAAGTAAGCTCCCTGGGGATAAACATCAGCTTCTGTTGTATCCTTCCCCCTTAGTGATAAAGATTGCTGTTTGTCCACCTTACCTTCCCTAGAGATAGGCTTTTTAGCTGGGCATGTGGCCACCCAGAGAAGGATGACACTTCCTAGCTTCTCTTGCAGTGTGGTTGCCTGGAGGTGAGTAGGTCCTTTTCTCTAAGGAGACATAAACCAAAGAACAGGGATGTGAACCAAAGTGCCATGTTTCATTTCCAATTTTGCCCTTAAAGGCAAGGAGCATGCTTTACTCTTCCCTTTTCCTCTTAGTCTGTTTGTGTTGCTGTAAAGGAATACCTGAGGCTGGATGCAGTGTCTCATGCCTGTAATCCCAGCATTTTGAGAGGCCGAAGCAGGAGGATTGCTTGAAGCCTGGAGTTCCTGACCAGCTTGGACAACAGAGAGAGACCCTGTCTCTACAAAAAATTTAAAAAATTAGCCAGGTAAGGTGGTGTGCACCTGTAGTCCCAGCAGCTTGGAAGGCCGAGGCAGGAGGATTGCTTGAGCCCAGGAATTCTAGGCTGTAGTGAGCCATGATCATGCCCCTGCACCCCTGGCTGGGTGACAGGATGAAACCTTAACTCAAAAAAAAAAATAAAAATAAAAATAAATAAAAACCACAGGCTTAGTAATTTTTAAAGCAAAGAGGCTTATTTGGCTCATGGTTCTGCAGATTGTACAAGAAGCATGGTGCAAGCATCTGCTTGTGGTGAGGACCTCAGGAAACTTCCACTCATGGCTGAAGAGAAAGGACAGCCTGCATGTCACATGTTGAGAGGGAGCGAGAGAGAGAGAGAGGGTGGTGCTAGACCCTTTTAAACAACCAGCTTTCATGTGAACTAGTAGAGCAAGAACTCGCTCCATTCAATGAGGAGGGCACCAAACCATTCATAAAGCATCTGTCTCCAAAACCCAAACACCTTCCACTAGGCCAACCTCTGCCATTAGGAATCACGTTTTTTTTTTTTTTTTTCTTCTTCTTCTTTTTTTTTTTTTCTGAGATGGAATCTTACTCTGTCGCCCAAGCTGCAGTGCTGTGGTGCGATCTTGGCTCACTGCAAGCTCCGCCTCCTGGGTTCACACCATTCTCCTGCCTCAGCCTCCGGAGTAACTGGGACTACAGGCACCCACCACCACGCCTGGCTAATTTTTTGTATTTTTAGTAGAGACGGGGTTTCACCGTGTTAGCCAGGATGGTCTCAATCTCCTGACCTTGGGATCCGCCCACCTCAGCCTCCCAAAGTGCTGGGATTACAGGTGTGAGCCACTGTGCCTGGCCAGGGATCACATTTCAACATGGAGATTTGGAGGGGACGAATGTCCAAACTGACTCACCTCCTATCTATCACTGGCTGGAATGCAGTTGTAGTTTTGAGCCAACTTGGACCACAAGGAAGAGGGGAACATTTAGGGATAGTGGGGAGGAACTTATAGCCTGGGCCCCTGAGGACTTTGCCGTGCAAGACGACCATCTTCCCTGGTAAAGCTGGTGTCATTTTAGGTCTCTGTCACAACCAGCAGAACATGTATGCTAACTCACATCCTTTTATGTCTCCCAGGGTGCCCATTACTGGGCCTACTGTAGAAGACACTCAATGTTCATTGATCCATACAGTTTAACAAGTCACCACTTGAGGTAAAAATACAACCTACTGCAGGTGAACTTTACCTTTCTGTGGCCTACAACTAGTTAGGCCATTAGAATCTTAGAGTTGGGAAGAATATTCTAGATAATCTATCTAGTCCACTGATATGATCTGGCTCTGTGTCCCCACCCAAATTTCATCTTGAATTGTAATCTCCCTAATCCTTACATGTTGAGGGAGGGGCCTGGTTGAGGGAGGTGATTGGGTCCTGGGGGTGGTTTCCTCAAGGCTGTTCTTGTGATAGTGAGTGATTTCTCACGAGATCTGATGGTTTTACAAGGCAGTTTTCTCTGATCTTTCTTGCCCTCTCTTGTCTGCCACCATGTGAGACGTGCTTCTTCCCCTTCTGTCATGATTGTAAATTTCCTGAGGCCTCCCCAGCCATGTGGAGCTGTGAGTCAATTAAATCTCTTTTCTCTATAAATAATCTCTTTTCTTTATAATTAAACCTCTTTTCTTTATAAATTACCCAGTCTCAGGTATGTCTTTATAGCAGCGTGAAAATAGACTAATACATCTACCCTTCAATGATTTCAGTGTCTGCTCATCATTCTTGTCTAATATAATTCCTGCTTGCTTTATGATGTATCACATGTTGGGCAACCTTAGTCCTACTAAAGGTTTCTTTTTCACAAGCAGAAATATGCAATCTTTTAACTTCCTTTGCCATTGTTTCTCTCTTCTCTTCTTTTCTTTTCTTATTGGGATGGGGTCTTGCTAAGTTGCCCAGGCTGGACTCAAACTCCTGAGTTCAAGTGATCCTCCCATCTTGGCCTCCAGAGTAGCTGGGACTACAGATGGGTGCTGCTGCATCCAGCCCTTTAACTTCCCTTGATCTTGTCCTTATTTTCCTTTTTCAGACCTCATAAAACAACACATTTGGGGGCAGATAGTATGGGGAATGAGAAAAAACAACACCCAAACTTGTGCAAAAATGAAAAATGTCTGTTCATATAAGGACTGAAGCAAGTCTATTGAATTTGGCCATGCCAAGGTCATGATGTCGCTGGCAGGATCAAGGGTTCGTGGAAGCCAGATTGAAGTGGTGTGGGGTGCAAAATGAGAAAATGGGCAAATGGAACTGATGTGGATGACCATGCCAAGAAATTGGATTGAGAACTGGGGAAAGAGAGATGGAGGTGCAGGGTTAGAGGTGGGGTTTGCTGTGCCTGTGTTTAGGAAGGGAGTGACTAGAGCAGTTTAGCAGTTAAGAAGAGAGTGTGGATACAGAAATGCTCCAGCATCCACCTGCTGCTACTGCTGCATTCCCAGCTCTGCTTTGTCCAGCTCCTGCCCAGCTGCACAGGCTCCCCCTGAACTCTTCTAGTTCAATGCACCCTTCTTGACTCCCACTTGCTCACTCTCTCTGGGTCTGCTGTCATCATGGAGAATGCTTGCCAAGGTCATTAAGGGTTGATTGACACTAAGACATTTCAGCAATTCCTGGCATTTGGAGTTCTAACATCTAGCACTGCAGCATTTGGTTTCATGGCTGTTTTACTTTCTGGGAGTATTCCCCCAAGAGAGAAGGGAGCCTGGTGGTCAGGAATTGAGTATTTGGAGCCACACGGATCTGAATTTGAACCTCAACTCTGCCCTTTATTAGTTGTGCAACCTTGAGCAAGTCATCCCGCTCCTTTATCCCCATCTGTAAATAAAATGAGATAATAAAATTGCCAACCCCTTAGGCTTATGGTGAGGAATGAAGAGAGATTACGTGACAACTTGGAGGGAATGAAGATTTTAGAATGAAGGCAGAGACTGGGATCCCTCCCATTCCCAAGGCTCAGATTTAAAAGTTGCCCAGGTGTGGTGGCTCATGCCTGCAACCCCAGCACTTTGGGAGGCTGAGGTGGAAGGATCATTTAAGGCCAGGAACTGGAGACCAGCCTGGGCAACATAGTGAGACCCCATCTCTACAAAAAAAATTTAAAAATTAACTGAGCATGGTGGCGCACACCTGTAGTTCCAGTTGCTTGGGAGGCCAACACGGGAGGATCACTTGAGCCCAGGGGTTCAAGGCCGCATTGAGCTATCATGGCACCACTGCACTCCAGCCTGGGATACAGAGCGAGACCCTATCTCCAGAAAAAAAAAATCAACCAAAAAATCCTCTGTCTTTTGGGAAGGACCCGTAGGAAGAAATGGATGTTTCTCAGGAAAAGCAATTAATCTATGTCACCTAGCCCCACTCTAGGACCTTCCAAATGCCTCTTAGTATCTGTGTTCTTTTCTTGGCTCCTGGATAATAAGCAGTTGAAATAATTACGTTCTAAGTCTTCGGCACCCACCTGCCCTCGTCCTCCATCCACTCGCTCAGTGGAACCTTTGTCATTTTCGACAGTAATATGACTGAAGTTTGTGGGCTTTTCTAACCCCACACATGATCTCTACCAAGTGGGAAGATTCTGTGGGGGCTGTGCTAAGAGAGTGTGCTAAAAAGAGAGCCTATTTTTAAAAACCATCCCAATTTTGTGAGGCAGAATGTTGTTGCCATTTTTACTTTGCGCTGCCTGTCATCCACGCTGTCAAGAAGGGCACAGGTATGGAGTCGTCCATGCTAATGGTGACATTCCGGGCACATCTGTTGTCCTTGGGGTGTTTGGAAAAGGGGGAAGCAGGTGGAAAATTGGGCAATGTCTGGCTGAGTCTAGGTGGAAAATTAATGCTTTACTGTGAAAGAGTGGAGACTTGGGAGCAACCCCTGGGCCTATGTGCAACCTCTAGTTCTGGGTCTCTGAAGGTTAACACCCTGTGGACACTGGGGACTGAACTGGTTGAGATTTTTCAGTCTCTTTAATGGGCAAAGGCTAGAGATAATGAAGGTGAGTTCTATGTGTAAATTAGTATTTCAAATTAGCTTCTGGAGGTGGAAAATTCTTTTAAAGAGGAGCACAGAGATTACTCAGTAAAAACAGGAGAAATCAATAGGGGAGGACTGGTGTAAATTGGGAAAGGTCTGCAGAGCGCAGGATTTTTTTTTTTTTTGCAAAGGTATCTTCGTACTGCTACCCTGTATAGGTGAGATTTTGCCTGGACCCATAGCTGGTGGTCTTATAAAATCAGAATCATACCTTTGGAAAGCCATTTGGAAGTACATACTCCGAGCCATAAAAATATTTCATATCTCTGAACTAGTAATCTTCCTTCTGGGAATTTATGCTAGGGAAATCAATCATAAAGGGGGAAAAGTGCCACATGCATGAAAATGCTGATGGCCTCGTTGCTTTTTTTTTTTTTTTTTTTGAGACAGAGGCTTGCTCTGTCACTTAGGCTGGAGTGCAATGGCGCAATCTCTGCTCACTGCAACCTCCACCTCCTGGACTCAAGCAATTCTCCTGTATCAGCCTCCCAAGTAGCTGGAATTATAGGCACCCACCCACCACTCCTGGCTAATTTTTGTATTCTTAGTAGAGATGGGATTTCACCATGTTGGACAGGCTGGTTTCAAACTCCTGACCTCAAATGATCTGCCTGCCTTGGCCTCCCAAAGTGCTGGGATTACAGGTGTGAGCCACCGCAACTGGCCCTTCATTGCTTTTAATAGTAAGAATTTGGAAGCCACCTAAAAGACTAATAGGAATGGAATGGTCATTTAAATTATGGTATATTGAATCAGTAGACTGCTATACATTCATTAAGATTATAAGGCTGGGCATGGTGGCTCATGCCTGTAATCCCAGCACTTTGGGAGGCCGAGGTGGGTGGATCACAAGGTCGGGAGATTGAGACCATCCTGGCTAACACAGTGAAACCCCGTCTCTACTAAAAATACAAAAAATTAGCCGGGCATGGTGGTGGGCACCTGTAGTCCCAGCTACTCAGGAGGCTGAGACAGGAGAATGGCGTGAACCCGGGAGGCGGAGCTTGCCGTGAGTGGAGATCGCGCCACTGCACTCCAGGCTGGGCGACAGAGCGAGACTCCGTCTCAAAAAAACAAAAACAAAAACAAAAAAAACAGATTGTTAATTATGAATACCCTTTAGAAGCTTGCATCTGTCTGAAATAAGTGCTTTTATGATATAAGCATAATGTAAAAACTTGTCTGTACAATTGACTTTTTTGGGGGGCGGGGGGAGGGGCAAGGTTTTGCCATGTTGTCCAGGCTGGTCTCGAACTCCTGGGCTCAAGTGATCTACTTGCCTCAGCCTCCCAAAGTGCTAGGATTACAGGTGTGAGCCACCATGCCCGGCCTGTTACTTCTTTTCCTCTGCTGGATTTGGGTTTGGTTTGTTCTTGTTTCTCTGGTTCCTTGAAGTGTGAGCTTAGATTGTCTATTTGTGCTCTTTCAGATTTTTTTAAATGTTTATAGTTTTATTTGTGTTAGTATTTATCTTGAGGAAGAGTGAAAACACAATTAAAGAAGTACTGGAGAATGTTTTTAAATAGTACCATCACAGACAAAAGTACTAACCTCGTTATAGCTTTGGAGATAGATGGGGAAAACATGAGAAAATTTTTTTGATGGCTACCATTGCCTCTTGAACAATGCAGGGGTTAGAGGTGCTGACCTCCTTGGCAGTTGAAAATCCACATATAACTTTAGGCTCCCAGAAACACTTCACTACTAATAGTCTACCTTTTTTTTGGTTTCTTTTTTGAGATGGAGTCTTGCTCTATCGCTCCCTCTGACAGTGCAGTGGTGCAATCTCGGCTCACTGCAACCTCTGCCTCCTGGGTTCAAGCTATTTTCCTGCCTCAGCCTCCCGAGTAGCTTGGATTACAGGCACGCACCACCATGTCTGGGTAATTTTTATATTTTTAGTAAAGATAGGGTTTTGCCACATTGGCCAGGTTGGTCTTGAATTCCTGACCTCAGGTGATCCACCTGCCTCAGCCTCCCAAAGTGCTGGGATTACAGGCATGAGCCACTGCACCTGGCCAAATAGTCTACTGTTGACCAGAAGCCTAACCAGTAACATAAAGTCAATTAACACATACTATGTATGTCATATGTATTATATATCATATTCTTACAATAAAGTCGAGCTAGAGAAAAGAAAATGTTTTTAAGAAAATCATAAGGAAGAGGAAAATCTATTTACTGTTCATTAAGTGGAAGTGGATTGTCATAAAGGTTTTCATCTTTATCGCCTTCACGTTGAGTAGGCTGAGGAGGAGAAAGAAGAGAGGTTGGTGTATTAGTCTGTTCTCACACTGCTATAAAGGAAGACCTGAGACTGGTAATTTATAAAGGAAAGAGGTTTAATTGACTCACAGTTCCACATGTCTGGGGAGGCCTCAGGAAACTTACAATCATGGTGGAAGGCGAAGGAGAAGCAAGTATCTTCTTCACAAGGTGGCAGAAAAGACAGAGAGAGAGAGAGAGCATGGGAAACCTCACTTATAAAACCATGAGATCTCTTGAGAACAGACTGTCATGAGAACAGCATGGAGGAAATCCCTATGATCCAGTGGCCTTCCACTAGGTCCCTCCCTCGACATGTGGGGATTACAGTTTGAGATGAGATTTGGGTGGGGACACAGAGCCAAACCATATCAATTGATCTTGCCATCTCAGGGGTGGTCAAGGCAGAAGAAAATCCACGTATAAGGGGACCCATGTAATTCAAACCTGTGTTATTTAAGGGTCAACCATACTGTGACTTATATATAAAATAAAGACAGAAACATACAGAGAGGACCTGAAAGGAACATACAGAAAATGAGAACAGTTGATGTGTTCACATGATGAAAACAGGAGTGATCATTTTCCTTGTTTGTTTCAGATCATTACAATTACAGTGTTCCTATAAGTCAAATCCTGGCTTTGTCAATGAACAGCTTCAGGTTTGTCTTCTGTGAAATGGGTGTAATTATAATAGTTAATAATGCTAGCAACTAATTTCCATCCATGCTTTGTTCTTAGTCTTTCTATACATCAACTCATTCGGTCTTCCCCACCCACCTATAAGGTCGGTACCTACAGACAGGCAAGGGAACGTGGAGGACTTGTCATAGGCACTTGGAGCAAATCTGGGCTTCCAGATCCACCTAGTCTTACTGTGAAGGTGACAGCCTTAACCACCTCTTCGTACCATCTTCTTTCCTCTTCTCTACTGAATCTTTCTAGATATGTTGTAAGAAATAGAGGTGATGTATGCTCCCTTTGGGCCTGGCATTTAGGAGAAATTCAGTCAACAGTAGCTGGTAATCATCATTGTCATTATAATGTTTGTATAATAAAGCAATAAAAAGAAAATAACAGAAAGTAGAGTCAGTACCTTGAAGTTCATGTATGTGATGAGCAAAACTCACAGCTAATATTTTCACACACCTGTCCTATTTTAATGCATTCTTAAGGTTCATCTTTACATAACAGCATGTGTTTCAGATTTCCTT
Organism: Theropithecus gelada; assembly: GCF_003255815.1. Lineage (NCBI taxonomy): Eukaryota > Metazoa > Chordata > Mammalia > Primates > Cercopithecidae > Theropithecus > Theropithecus gelada. The sequence continues at coordinate 3,988,757 of NC_037670.1, read as the reverse complement.
TCTTACGTGGGTTAAATATACCTCCTGCAAGGATGTTTATAGTGCCTTACCTCTCTTTAGCACTTTGTCCTTCTTTCAAATCATATTCATATTTATTTATTTCTCTCATTAATGCTGGGAGACATGTCAGTGGTCCCCCCATTTTATAGATCTATGATCTCTCACCTTTTTTGGATTGCATACCCCTATTGGTAAAAATTTTTAAGTGTATACCTCCAATACCTGCTTATTTGTTTAATTATACATTATATGTGTGGATTGCTGACAGATTGTATTTAAAAGCATGAGACGATGAAGATGAAATAAGCAATGTTTCAAATTTATTTTTCAATATGGTTTATTTAATAGCTTAGGAAACCTTTTTTCCTCTCATTAAAATATCATTACTGGCCATATTTTCCATGGCAGCCGTCTTGGTAAATCTGTTTTTGTTATTTTCAAAATCATGATTTAATACTTTGTGATAGAGTAATTCACAGGTCTGGTTTTAATTCACTTATTTTTGGTTTCAATACTGGAAAAGATACTCCCCAAAAGAGATGCAGATCCAAGTAGAAGAAATTCATAGTTGGTGGTGCTTAATAAATTATGACACTCGCTTTGCGAACCCATCCATGTATTATGCAAAAGTTTTTGTTGAAATTCAGCTAGTAAATTTCCGTTTCTCTTGATGCCAGTCAGTTGCTCTTGCAAACTGACTGAAAGGTGATGCATTTCAATATTTTTAACAAATGGGTTCAAAACCTGCTGAAACTCTTCATATGGAAGACGTTTAAAAGCCTAGAAAATCTGTTTCCAAGTTTTTCAAGTGTGAATATATGAGTTTTTATAAATTAAATTATAGCATTTTCAGCCACAAATCATTAATCATGGAAACATTTCCAAACATCCATTTTCAAAATGCCTCTCTAGTAGTACAAGTATTCTTTTTTATTGGAAAGCATTAGTTTCTCATTCATCGTTTAAATGTCATCTGTACCTTGAGGTAACAAATTAAGTACGTTGACTTTTTCTGAAAATATTTATGGATGCCATAGGCTCTTGAGGGATATCTGTCATCCAAGAATAGGTTATTATGTTTTGAACTTAAAAAATAATGCACAGTTTATTTTTAATTTGCAACGCTTCTCAAGCTTTTTGACACAAGATAACCAGCAAACTTCTGGCTATTTCCAGGGGACTGCCGATTTTACTAAAGGAGTTTTTTGACAGTAGGGCTATGTTTTAAACATCTGTGTTTTTACAGTTGATTTCCTGGAGCCTTTTGTGCCCTTTGCTCTAGTAACTTGCCAGGAATATGCAGTGAATGAAATTAGCTGTGCTCCGGTCTCTGTAAGCTCGCCCCAAAACCCTGCTTTTATTTCAGTCAAAGCATCCATTCCTTCAGCAGGCACCCTAGATGCTTTTTCCCTCGAACAAGGTTTTCACGTAAGAACTCATTTAGTTCAGGATATAAATTTACCGTAGTGACAAAAACCGCAATTACTTTTGCACCAACCTGATCATTGACTCACAAAAATGGGGTATTGTACGTGTTGTAACAGAGACTGAATCTAGCAAGTATCACAGGCTGAAATGTGGGAAAAACCCTTCTCCCTGAGCACAGCAAACCTGCCTGCTGTGTGCACCTTTCTTAAGTTTCTGTCTTCAAATCGTCGCCAGTGTTTTCAATACATTTTCCAAAAGTATTTGCTGACAAAGAAATGCATTTAGTTTATTGCCAGAGTGTGTTTTTGTGTAATAGTCCTGCTATCTTGGCTGTAGGTGAAAGCACAAGCATTTCCCCAATGTGACTTCTTATCTGTTGCTTTTGAGTGGAGAACTCTGAAAGAGAATCATAATGCTTATTGTTTAGTTTGGGGGAAACTTGGAAGGTCCTGGGGTTGTGTCTGGTAGGATGTTAAATATCACTGAAAACATTACAGATACTTGTCTTCTATTTCTGTATGGTTCATTTTAAAATGTCATCCAAAAGCATGATATATTCTTAAAGCAAGGGTTACTGTTAATGGCAGTGCAGCTGCATCCATATTTCAATACTCTTCTCCTTTTTTTTTGAGACAAGGTCCATTCTGTTGCCCAGGCTGGAGTGCAGTGGCATATCATAGCTCATTGCGGCCTTGAACTCCTGGGTTCAAGCAGTCTTCCCGCCTCAGCTTCCCAAGTAGCTAGGATTATAGGTATGCACCACTGCACCTAGCTAATTTAAAAAATTTTTTGTAGAGATGGGGTCTCACTATGTTGCCCAGGCTGGTCTCAAACTCCTGGCCTCAAGTGATCCTCCCTTCCCAAAGTGCTGAGATTACAGGTGTGAGCTACCACAACTGACCTCAATATTCTTGATAATTCCTTTTGGACCTCTGTCGGATTGTTAATCTTTTAATCTCAGATAGTGGCTCCAGACAAGCTCCCAACAGGAGGAAAAGCGTCCGCTCTGCCCTGTGAGGTTGGAGCTTGTGTTTGCCTTAAGACTGTCATCCCCAGGGCACATGCTGTGTGCACAAATCTTTAAATCTCTTACCTGTTTTATGAGGACTTGTTTGGTTAAACCTGCACCATAAGATCTGTACAGTCACTGCCTGGGCACGTGTGAACTGCACGTTCAGCCTCGGGCTGTGATCAGACCCTAGAAGAAGGTGCCCCTGCTGCTTCCTCCGGGACTCACTCAGGGAGCCAATTGTCCTTGCCACATGGGACATCACCCCCAAAGGAGGATGTCACTGCCAGGACATGTGTTTATTTTGGTTATACCCAAAACCTTTTTTTTTTGTTTTCAGATCAATAAGCATTGCTATAACAGAAGTTTTATTATAGGCTTGCAACCTTTTATCTGCGATCCTGAAACTCAAAAAACAAAAACAAAAACAAAAAACAAAAAAAGGATGAAGCCGGGTGCGGTGGCTCACGCCTGTAATCCCAGCACCTTGGGAGGCTGAGGCAGGCAGATCACAAGGAGAGGAGTTTGAGACCAGCCTGGCCAACATAATGAAACCCTGTCTCTACTAAAAATACAAAAATTACCTGGGCATGGTGGCTACTCGGGAGGCTGAGGCAGGAGAATCTCTTGAACCGGAGAGGTGGAGGCTGCAGTGAGCCAAGATTGTACCACTGCACCCCACTGGGCTACAGAGTGAGACTCTGTGTCAAAAAAAGGTGGTAAAACCTAACTGTAATGGGATATAAGGCTATTTATGATGTTTACTTATCTCATTTCATGTGACTGTGTACACATTTCATTGCAGGAATATTCACGTATTAAGTTGGGATGCTGACCCAGACCCATTAGAGAATGTTAGATTATATATGTGTGAAAGGAAAATACAAACTTGGGGCCCTAAAGTTACTCTGCCAAAGGGAAAGTCAAGCTGGGAACTGAGTCATGCAAACCTGCTTCCCATTTTGCTCCTAAATTCATGGCTGCAAAGATAAAAGGCTATATACCTCCCTCACGATTTACTCAGGAGGAAATTCTTTGTGGGCTCCAGTATCTTTTAGCCTGAAGCAGTTCTCTTGAATTTCACCCTGACAATGTAAATTAACAGTTTATCTCCATAGGTATGGGACAAAGGACAGAATTGAAATCATCCCTCCACTGACCTGGGCCATATGCCTGCCTGACTGCATCCTCTATGTTTATTAAAAATGCACTGCGTGCAAGACAATTTGAAACTGACTATTCTTCTGCCTTCTGCTTCCCCATGAAATATGCAGATTCAGTGACCCTTGATCAAAGCCTCAAGTGGATGCAACCACGTAGCTCTTTTATCTACTTTATTAGTTTGTTTTCACGCTGCTGATAAAGACATACCCAAGACTGGGTAACTTACAAAGAAAAAGAGGTTTAATGGACTCACATTTCCCCGTGGCTGGGAAGGCCTCACAATCATGGTGGAAGGCAAAAGGCACATCTTACATGACAAGAGAGAATGAGAGCCAAGTGGAAGGGGAAACCCCTTATGAAACCATCAGATCTCATGAGGCTTATTCACTACCGTGAGAACAGTATGGAGGGAGCTGCCCCCATGATTCGATGATCTCCCGTGGGGTCCCTCCTACAACACATGGGAATTATGGAAGCTACAATTCACGATGAGATTTGGGTGGGGACACAGTCAAACCGTGTTAACTATTCTTCCTTTTTTTTTTTTCTCCTTCCTCTCTTCATTACTGCCTGCTCTTTTCTCTTTAAATATAGACATCCCCAAACTCTATTTGGAAAAAGCCATGAATCACTGATATTTCCTGTGGTTTTGTGTTCCTTTTTCCTGGGCACATCCTAAACCTTGGCCAAATAAATCTCTAAAATAACTGAGACTCTAGTCAGTCATTTTCTTTGGTTTACATAGGTACAGGTAAGAATTTCTACAGCTCCCAAAAAACTGTGATTCTAAAAAATTTCTACAGCTCCCCAAATTCTGATTCTAAAACCCAGTGTGCCCAAAGTTTTGGATACAGGACTGTGACCCTTTCCACAGTACCATGAATTGTTCTGGCACTCCCCAGGCTGAGTTGTTGAAGGAAAGAGTCAAATTCTGTAAGATATTTGAAGAAATTTGTTCTGAGTCAAATGGGAGGACCATGACTCTTGACACAGTCACAGGAGGCCCTGAGAACATGTGCCCCAGGAGGTCTGGTTACAACTTGGTTTTATATGTTTCAGGGAGACATAAGACGTCAGTCAGTACATGGAAGGTATGCACTGGTACAGTCCAGAAAGGCAGGACCACTCAAAGCTGAGGAGAGCTTCCAGGTCATAGGTAGATTCAAAGATTTTCCAACTGGCAATTGGTTGAAAGAGTTAAGTTATTATCTGGAGACCTAGAATCAATAGAAGGGAGCATTTGAGTTATAAGTTCTTGTGGAGGTCAAGATTTTTTATCATGCAGATAAAGCCTCCAGGCAGCAGGCTTCAGAGCTCTTATTGGACCTAAAAGAGTGCCAGACTCTTAGTTAATTCTCTCCTGGATCAGGAAAAAGACCTGGGAAGGGAAGGGGATTCTCCATAGAATGTAGACTTCCCCCACAAGAGACAGCTTTGCAGGGCCGTTTCAAAATATGTCGAGGAAATCTATTTTGGGGTAAAATACTTGGATTTCTTTCAGGGCCTCCCATCTATCATGTTGGTATCTTACCGCTGCAAAGAATCTGTTTTGTCAGTCTTCAGATCTCTGTTTTACTTTTAATGCTGGTCACCTGTGCCTTCCAAAAGGAGGAGAGTGTAAGAAGGCATGTCTGACCAGCCATTCCCATTATGGTCTAACCTAGTTTTTCAGGTTTCTTTGGAATGCCCTTGGCCAAAAAGGGGGTCTGTTAATCAGTTGGGGGGCTTAGGATTTTATTTTTGATTTACAGAGTGTACCCCACTTTTGAGCATATAAAGGGTGACATGAAAGCCCATAGGATTTGTTACTTGCTCCAAGTCACCCAGCAAGCTGAAAACAGGAATTAGAAATAAGACTTGGCCATAGTCTGCTACTGCGGCTTTCACTGAATCACATCTTGTTGTCTGTCTGAGGAGAAGATTCTGGGTCTAGTTTAAAACTGGAGCTTTCCAAATAGAACATGTATATCAGTGGCCTTCTGCCAAGAGAAGATTTCATTCATTGCCAGCATCAGCTGTGAGAGGCGATGTCAGGGAGTGGGGAAGAATCTAGACTCACAGGATGTTCAAGTTAGAGCAATTTCCCCAGTGGATTCCTATCTATTTTCACTCACCCATTCAACAAAATATTCAATGATCCTATGCTAGGAATGGAGCTGATAGGGTTTGGCTCTGTCCCCACCCAAATCTTATCTTGAATTGTGGCTCCCACAATTCCCACATGTCTTGGGAGGGACAAAGTGGGAGGTAACTGAATCATGGGGGCAGGTCTTCCTTGTGCTGTTATCGTGATAGTGAATAAGTCTCATGAGATTTGATGGTTGTATAAAGAGGAGTATCCATGCACAAGCTGTGTCTTTTCCTGTCTGCCACCATGTGTGAGATGTACCTTTCACCTTCCACCATGATTGTGAGGCTTTGCCAGCCATGTGGAACTGTGAATCCATTAAACCTGTTTCTTTTGTAAATTGCCCAGTCTTGGGTATGTCTTTATCAGCAGTGTGAAAATTGACTAACACAGGAGCTAAGCCCAGTCAAGACAAAAGCCTGTTGACTTCTGCCAGCCCTGAAGGAGTGCAGTTTACTGGGAGGGATGTGCAAATTTCCTACATAAGATTAATGTGGAACCTGGAAAATGCTTGTGAGTTCAGGGGAGAAGTTGTCCCCTCTGGAGAGTGTGTGGTGATGTGTTCATAGGGAAAGTAGCTCTTAAATGGAAACTTACAGGTTGCCTGGGACTTTTTCAGGGGACCTGGCTTGTGGAAGGCATTCCAGTTGAGGGAACAGCAAGAGTAAAGGCATAGTGGCTGGCCGAAAGACTAGATACATCTGCTGTAAACCAAAAATAAAATTCTCAGTCCTCCCCCAGTCACATGAATGGGCCCCTCCTTTTGGCCAAGGGCATTCCCAAGTTAACCTGAAAAACGAGTTCAGGCCATGATAGGAAGGGGGAGCTGGACATACCTCATTATACCCTTCTCCCGTTTCAGAATTACTGACAGAGCAGACTCTTTAATTCTGATAAGAAACATTTACAATCTGTTCTCCCTGAAGCCTGCTACATGGAGGCTTCATCTGCGTGATAAAACCTTGGTCTCCACAACTCTTTCTCACAACCCAGACATTCCTTTCTATTGATAATAATTCTTTCAACCAGTTACCAATCAGAAAATCTGAATCTGCCTATGACCTGGAAGCCCCCGCTTTCAGCTGTCCCACCTTTTCAGATCCAACCAGTGCATAACTTGCATGTATTGATTGATGCCTGGTGTCTCCCTACAATGTATAAAACCAAGTTATGGGCTAGGCATAGTGGCTCATGCCTGTAATCCCAGCACTTTGGGAGGCTGAGGTGGGTGGATCATTTGAGGTTAGGAGTTTGAGACTAGCCTGGCCAATGTGGTGAAACCCTGTCTCTACAAAAAATACAAAAATTAGCCAGACATGGTGGCACATATCTGTAGTCCCAGATACTTGGGAAGCTGAGACAAGAGAATTGCTTGAGTCTGGGAGGTGGAGGTTGCAGATTGCAGTGAGCAGAGATGGCACCACTGCACTCCAGCCTGGGTGACAGAGCAAGACTCTGTCTCAAAAAAATAACCAAAAACAAAAAACAAAAAACCAAAACCGAGTTCTGGGCTGACCATCTGGGGCACATGTTCTCAGGACCTCCTGGGGCTGTGTCACAGGCCATTGGTCACTCATATTTGGCTCAGAAGAAATCTTTCTAAATATTTTACAGATTTTGACTTATTTCAGTGACAATAATTTGGCACCCAATATGGGGCCACTCTTTTTGCCGACACTGTGTATCTCAGTAGCTCAGTACTATTGACCATTCAAGTGAGAATAAGAGAGGTGGGAGATGAAACTATCTAGGCTGGCAGAGGTCTTACCATCCCAGATTCTGTGCTGAGAGGTATAGATTTCCAATGCGGAGCTAGAGAACATTTTTGAGCAGGAGAGGGAAGAGTTTCTCTAAAAGGACTCTGTCTCTCTCTTGCACTCCTACCCCCTGCAGAAATGCCTTCTGCAACATTCCTGCTGGGTGGCTGAGTGGCCTCTGCGTGACCACTTCTGGGGACATTATTTGGTTAACATAGAAATTAATTTCTTTTATATAGCTCATAGTTTGTGACCTCCATTGGTTTTAAGACCTGGCATTTTAGGGCTGCCAAACAACTTCAATCTGTTCATTTTTTGTGAAATGGGTGCAGGATACTTCAGTTTAACTCATCCTGCATCCTCATTTTTCACACGAGTTGTCTTATTATTCTTAACTATTATTAAAAGGAATGATAAAAAGTAATTAACCATGTGGAACAGATTCATGCTTCCTATTAGTCAGGGCGTCCATTATAAAACCTCCTGAAAGTTCAGCCTTAGAAATAAATTCTCCAAGTAGGTGGATTAGCTAATGAATTATTCTTCTCCAGAGATGAGTGTATTTTCCCAACACAGCCAGCACTCCCCTCCACCGCTCATTTATCAAAGGGGGAAAAGTGGAAGTGAAAAATAGAAATGGCTTGTCAATATAATTTACTGTGTAAAAGCTATGGATTTGATATGGTTTGTGGAAGGTTTCTGCACTATCCTTCTCCACTATTATTTATAGTTTCAGTGTGACACTGAACCTTGGCTTCAGGAAGAAAATGCTGTATTCAGTCAGTGGTCTCTTCAGGGTCCCTAGGAAATGCTCCCAGGACCTTCCAGGCCACTGTGGGGAAGCTGGAGATGGATCTGCTGCAGAACGAACCAAGAGGTGATGCCAGAGCCTCCGTTTGTCCTGTATGGATCCCGCAGTGAGTTTTAGGGGCACTTGGAATTTGACAAAGGAATAATTATGTTGCAAGTGCAAGAATGACGTTGCAAGATCCTGGGTTCTGTGACTCACTGCCTCCCACAGCCTCCTGGGCACTGACAGGCAGTCCTGACTCCTGGAAGACCATGTGACACTGTGAGCCAGCTGTATTTGACCTCTGCGTTGGCCCTTTCTGCTTGTAAACACAAATCATTGCTCCCCTCGGCTGTATTCTTGGCCTCCTGCCATTGCTAATACCAAGGAATTGAGATGGAATGGATCAGGGAACCCGAAGACCACCCCTTTTCCTTTGTGGCTGCCCTTGCACTCACATGAGCTGAGACCCAAAAGTCCTTTCTCAGAGAGAAGCTGCCTCCTGGGGAAATTCTTCCTGGATATAGAACACAGGGCCAGGCCTCCCAGGGCCAAGGGGCTGACTCCCATATTATCTGTGTCAACAAGAAGCATTTGCTTCTTGCAAATACTAGAAGATCTGAAGCTGTTCATTGCACTCAGTATTCCCTAAGTGCAATGCTGACTCATGGCCAAGAGTGAACTCTTCATGCTTCATGAAGTCTTCCACGGTTTTGTATTATCCTGAGAAGGCTCAACTCAAGTGCAGTTTCTTTCATGAAGCCTTGATAATGCAGGTTACAAGTCAGTTCTATTCAACAAACAAGACACACCTTTTGTGACCTAAACCCCACACTGGACTCTGAGGATCTAAGAGTAAATGAGACATGTATCTATCCCCAAGAAGTTTTCAGTCTGCTGATAGACACATGTATAGAAAAACTGCAGATAAACACAGTAAGAGAGGTGGCAGGAATGTATCACAGAAACCTGGAAAAAATCATTAGCATGTGCCCCAAATGCTTGGGAAAATCTTTACAGAGAGGATGATATTTATGCAGGGTTTTGATGTATTCGTAGGAGTTTGCAGGAAACCTGCAAATAAACACAGTAAGAGAAGTGTCAGGAATAGATCACAGAAACCTGGGAAAAGCATTACCATCTGCCTTGAATGCTTGGGAAAACCTTAACAGAGAGGATGATATTTATGCTGGGTTTTGATGTATTCATAGGAGTTTGCTAAGTAGAACGTAAAGTGAAGGAGTGGGGAACACATTTGAGGCAGAAAAGACACGTACAAAAGCATGACTTGAAAGCCCACAGGGTGGGGCATGGTGTGTTTCTGATGCTCAGGTTATGTGTATATGGGGGATGAGGCTGGAGAGGGGACCTCTCCTAGGTGTTTCTAATGATATTGCAATCACCTAAGACCCCAAGCCTGGCACACAGTACCCACTGGAGGGGGGAGACCTAGGTTGAGTTCATGGGGTAGGGCTGGAGCAGGGAGCTCTCACCTTCAGAGGGGTGACTAAATCTGAATGTCTAGAGAATTCCATACCCAGAAATGTCAAAGGCTGAGATCAAAGCTGCAGATCTCTGAGTCAGAGGGAGTTGGAAAAGAAGGAGCAACAAAAGCAAGTTGTTCCAGCCAGGTTTGAATGGGGGGTGGCACTTCCTGTTTCATGCACGTGTGCCTTGTCTTTTCAAATCAATTATATTCTACTTGAAGCCAAGAGAAATGGTTTAAGAAATTTGTTTAAGTCTTATACAATAAGGGCTAATGAAGTATTATGAAAACGTAGAGAAGTCATATCAATTGCCCAAGATGATAGAGTTAGTAGGGGCAGACCTAGAGTTTTAGGGGCACTTGGAAACAAAGCACTGGTCCCTGTCCTGTGCCTCACATCTCATGCACAGTTTGTGCTTAGTGGACCGTGTCACATATTAAGAGAGGGGACATAAGCCAACGAAAGTACACACAGAAGATGGAGACCAACAGATCTTGGTCCTGTTTTATGCAAAAAAATCTATTAAGGGAGTAGAGAGAATGACAAGGCCTTAAGTAGGGGATGGGGAGAGGGATCACTGTTACTAAATATTTGCAGGAATTTTATATACAAAAAGGAGTTGTTTTGTCCCATGTGGCCTTGGAGGCCGTTCTGGACTTGTGATAGAAGTTACAGTGAGGCACATTTCTCCCTAACTGCTGGTGCTACCTGAAAGTTCCATGGGCTGTCTAGAAAGAGTAAGGCTCCCAGGATGAGAGGCAGAAACATCACAGACATTGTCAAGGAGCTTCCTCCTCTTGGTTGGTGACCCCACCGAATGATTTGCAGTGTCTCTTCCAATTTGGAGATGCTCTACATCTCTTGACACTTCTATAATTCTGCCATTCTCCCTGACTCCCAGGAGAGCCCAGGATCTGTGAAGACCTCAGAAGTTGCGAGCTAGGCTGACTGAAACACACAGACCTTTGCTTTAATTATTCCACTGTGTGAGATCCATTTGCCAAGGGAAATTGGGGAAAGTATTTTTAGCCAAGGCATTTGCTTTTAGGGGACTCATTCTCCTAGACATATTCTACTCCTCCTCTTTTATGCTATACCTTATTATTCCCCAGGATTTTTACTCCTTGAGACGCTATTTGGATTTTTTTAAATCTTTTTTTTTTTTTTTTGAGACAGAGTCTTGCTCTGTCACCAAACCTGGAGTGCAGTGGTGTGATCGCAGCTCCCTGCACTCCTGGGCTCAGGTGACCCTCCTGCTTCAGCCTCCCAAGTAACTGGGACCACAGGTATGTGCCAACACATCCTGATAATTTTTGTTTTTATTTTGTGGAGATGGAAGTCTCACTGTGTTGCCCAGGCTGGCCTCGAACTCCTGGACTCAAGTGATTCTCTTGCCTTGGCCTCCCAAAGTACTGGGGTTATAGGCATGAGCCTCTGTGCCCAGCCTCTTTTTCATCCTTAGACTGGTTTGATTCCAAAAGAATTATAAACCCAGGCGTTACATTTCAACATATAGAGATGATGTCCTATTGATCGTCACACCGGCTCATCCTCCTGAGTGGGCAGCTGACTTCACAGTGCACGGCTTCCCCTGTGTCTGCACTTTGGAAACCCTTGGACAGTTGGAGAAGTCCCTGTGCTCAGGCTACACTCCCAAGGGGTTAGATCAGAAAATCTGGGTGGGGTCGGGCACTGGAGGTCTTTTAAACTGCCTGGATGGTTCCAGTTTGCGGTCACGTCTGAGAGTCGCTGCTTGACATGCATCCTGGATTCACCCTGGCAGGACTCATGGGCCCCTGTTCCCTTTCAGAGCTTAGAGGGTTGGAGCAAAGCCACTTTCAGTTTCTCCACTCGCCAGCCGGGTGCTTGAGGAAGTTATTTTACTGCTCAGAGCCACCGGAGCAAAAATACTTTCCCTGGCCGGGCGCGGTGGCTCACGCCTGTAATCCAGCGCTTTGGGAGGCCAAGACGGGCGGATCACGAGGTCAGGAGATCGAGACCATCCTGGGTAACACGGTGAAACCCCGTCTCTACTAAAAATACAAAAAAAATAGCTGGGCGTGGTGGCGGGCGCCTGTAGTCCCAGCTACTTGGGAGGCTGAGGCAGGAGAATGGCGTGAACCCGAGAGGCGGAGCTTGCAGTGAGCCGAGATCGCGCCACTGTACTCCAGCCTGAGCGACAGAGCGAGACTCCGTCTCAAAAAAAAAAAGAAGGAAAAAAAAAAAATCTTTCCCCAGTTTCCCTTGGCAAGTGGATCTCACACAGCAGAATAACTAAAGAAAAGGTCTGTGTGCTTCAGTCAGCCTAGCACTCAACTTCTGAGGTCTTCATAGATCCTGGCCTCTCCTGGGAGTCAGGGAGAATGGCAGAGTTACTGAAGTGTCAAGAGATGTATGGCATCTCCAAATTGGAAGAGACGCTGCAAATCATTTGGTGGGGTCACCAACCAAGGGGTGGAAGCTCCTTCCTCTGTGAAATGGAGCCACTGGAAGGTTGGCTTCCTGTGCCTTGAATTCCTGAGGTGGTGCCTGGCAGGGTGCTCGCCCTGGTGCCCTTGGCCGTGACATTGGTGGTGATCATGATGACCTTAAGAAACGCTGGCTGGGCACTCTTCTGTGGAGGTGTGGCCTCTGTGCCAGGTGTGTCAGCTTTTTGCACGTGTACTTCATTTATTCCTCTTAGGAATCGGAGGTGGTAGTTACTATTATTATCTCACCCTTTTCACATCGCCGCCTCCATGGAAAATGATGGTGTTTCTACAGCATGGTGGAGTAAAATGAGACAGCTGCCAGAGGTGATGACCTTGGGCACTGTTCCTGGGAGCCCTGAGCACTGAGGGGGTCTATATCTTGGGCACCCCAATTATCCAAGTGTACACCTAGGAAGTTCTGCCTTTGTTTTCTTTTTCTTTTTTTTTTGAGACGAGTCTCGCTCTGTTGCCCAGGCTGGAGTGCAGTGGCGCGATCTCGGTTCACTGCAAGCTCCGCCTCCTGGGTTCACGCCATTCTCCTGCCTCGGCCTCCCGAGTAGCTGGGACTACAGATGCCCGCCACCACGCCCGGCTAATTGTTTTTGCATTTTTTTAGTAGAGACAGGGTTTCACCATGTTAACCAGGATGGTCTCGATCTCATGACCTTGTGATCCACCCACCTCGGCCTCCCAAAGTGCTGAGATTACAGGCGTGAGCCACCGCGCTCGGCCGGAAGCTCTGCTTTTGACACGTGATGATGGTGATGGTGAAGAAGAATGTGAGGATGAATTGCCCTGTTGTGTTCTTCTTTTAAATTCATATTGATTTTTATTTTATTTTTTTGTAAGCGAGATCTTGCTCTGTCACCCAGGCTGAACTGCGGTGGTGTGATCATAGCTCACTGCAGCTTCAAACTCCCGGGCTCAAGTGATCCTCCCACCTCAGCCTTCCGAGTAGCTGGGACTACAGGCATGTGCCATTTTGCCTGGCTGATTTTTAAATTTTTTTTCTTGTAGAGGCAGAGTGTCACTATGTTGTCCAGGCTGGTCTCAAAGTCCTGGCCTCAAGCAGTCCTCTTGCGTCAGCCTCCCAAAGTGCTGAGATTACAGGTGTAAGCCATTTGTGCCCAACCTGTTTCTTATGTACGTGTCACTTGTCATTGGCAGGCAAATTGGAGTTGTTCACTTGGCACAGTTTTAATTCTTGAGAACTATTGTGGCTTGAATTGCATTTTCCCCAAATTCCTATGTTAAAGTCCTAATCCCCAGAACCTCAGAATGAGACTGTACTTGTAAAAAAGATCTTAAAGATCTTAAGGGATAATTAAATTAAAATGAGGTCTTTAGAGTGGGCCTTCATCTAAGATGACTGACGAGTGTCCTTTTTTTTTTTTTTTTTTTGAGACAGGGTCTCTCTCTGCCACCCAGGCTGGAGTGCAGTCATGTGATCTTGGCTCACTGCAACCTCTGCCTCCTGGGCTCAAGCCGTCCTCCCACCTGAGCCCCCCATGTAGCTGGGACCACAGGCACGAGCCACCAAGCCCAGCTAATTTTTGTTTGTTTCATAGAGGTGGGGTTTCACTATGTTGCCCAGGCTGTTCTCGATCTCCTAAGCTCAAGCAATCCACCCACCTTGGTCTCCCAAAGTACTGGGATTAGAGGCGTGAGCCACGACACCCGGCCGACTGGTGTCCTTATGAGAAGAGGAAATTTGGACACACACGTGGGCACAGAGAGGGAAGACCATACAAGGCTGCACAAGGAGAAGACAGGCCATCTGCAAACCAAGGAGAGAGGCCTGCAGAAAGAAGCAGCCCTTTGGGAGGCTGAGGCGGGCGGATCTTGAGGTCAGAAGGTTGAGACCATCCTGGCTAACACGGTGAAACCCTGTCTTTACTAAAAACACAAAAAATTAACTGGATGTGGTGGTGGGTGCCTGTAGTCCCAGCTACTTGGGAGGCTGAGGCAGGAGAATCACTTGAACCCGGGAGGCGGAGGTTGCAGTGAGCCGAGATCACGCCACCGCACTCCAGCCTTGGCCAGAGTGAGACTCAAAAAAAAGAGTGGAAAAAAAAAAAAAAAAAAGAAGAAGCAATCTTGCAGCACTTTGATCTTATACTTCTAGCTTCCAGAACGATGAGACAGTGAATGTCTGTTGTTTCAGCCACCCAGTCTGTACAATTTTGTTATGGCAATGCTAGCAAACAAATATAGGGAAGAGAACTGTTCACCACTTGGAAGAATTTACCTTTAGAGCCTCCTTGGGTTTTCCTTGCCTCCGAAAGAGTGGGTTGCAAACTTTAATGGGCTTGCAAACGTCTGGAGGTCTTGTTAATACCTCAGCAATCTGGCGGGGCGCGGTGGCTCCTGCCTGTAATCCCAGCATTTGGGAGGACAAGGCGGGCGGATCACGAGGTCAGGAGTTTGAGACCATCCTGGCTAACACAGTGAAACCCCATCTCCACTAAAAATATGAAAAAATTATCCAGGCGCTTTGGCGGGTGCCTGTAGTCCCAGCTACTCTGGAGGCTGAGGTGGGAGAATGGTGTGAACCGGGAAGGTAGAGCTTGCAGTGAGCCGAGATCGCACCACTGCACTCCAGCCTGGGTGACAGAGCAAGGCTCCGCCTCAAACAAAAAAAAAGAAAAAATCCTCAGCAATCTGATGTTTCCATGTGTGGGAGCGAGTGGGGCTTGTAAATTTGCATTTTCTGGCATCTTCCCAGGTGATGCTGCTGGTCTTAGGGACTATTGTTTGAGAGCTACTGCTCTTGTAATTGCAAGCCTGGAGGTGGCTCTCAGCAGGCCCTCCTAGCTTTTTGAACATTTTGACTTTGAGAGTGATGGGAGTGCACGTGGATTAGCCTTCTGGGGTGGCCGATGCTTCCAATTGTGCCTTCATTACTCTTGGACCTGCTCTCCAGGGGTTGAGCTTGCTGTACGTGCTTTCTTTCTCATAGGCCCTCTTAGTTTGACAGCAGAAGGACACAAGCCTTTATCTAGTCTTGGGTTCATTCTCCCTTTGTTGTTTGGGTTCTTCTTGGTTCTAGTCTTACACAGGCAGGAACATTCCTGAGGTTACCTGGGATGTACCTGAGGGGCTGAAGACATCACGTTGTTAAAGCTACTGTAAAAATGTAGTAAATTCTAGAACTTCCGTACCCTCCACAATCCCAGTGTTAAGTATTTATGCGAAGGAAAGGAAATCAGTATATCAGAGGGATACCCGCACCTCTGTTCATTGCAGCAGTATTCACAATAGCAAAGGTATAGAATCAAAACTAAGTGTCCAGCAACAGATGAATGGATAAAGATAATGTGGTGTGTATGCACAGCAGAATACTATTTGGCCCTAAAAAGAATGAAATTGTGTCATTTACAGGGACATGGATGGAGCTGGAGGTCATTATGTTAAGTGAAATAAGCCAGGCACAGAATGTTCTCACTCATACGTGGAAGTTAAAAAAGTCGACCTCATGGGGGCAGGGAGTGGAGTGATAGACACCAGAGGCTGGGAAGGGTGAGTGGCAGGGGTAGGGGTTGCAAAGAGGTTGGTTAATGAGTGTAAAAATACAGTTAGACAGAAGGAATCCTTTCTAATATTTGATAGCAGAGTAGGGTGACTATAGTAAACAACAATGTATTGTAGATTTCCAGATAGCTAGAAGAGGACTTGAAATGTTCCCAGTTCATAGAAATGATCAACACTTGCGGTGATGGACGCCCCCAAAACCCTGACATGATCATTCCACATTTGATGCATGTCACAAAATACTACATATGCCTCGTAAATATGGGACATATTATGTATCAGTATTTTTTAATGTGAGAAATTCTGAAGAAGATCTTTATGTGGATACCATGTAATGATCAAGTGTAGAGAGGCTAATTTTGCACAGGGAGGGCAAGGAAGGTTTCACAGAGGTAGTGGCGTCAGAGCTGCGGTGTAAGTGATTAGCAGAGATTTTCTTGGCAGAGAGGGGAGACCCAAAGTGTTCTCTTCCGAGGCAGCAGCATGTGCAAAGGCACAGGGGTTGGAAACAACCCAGCCTTTCCAGGGGAAGAGTTAAGTAGCTAAGTGTGGCTGATGCGTGAGGTCCATGGGTGGAGACATGGTGGGAGCTGAGAAGGGAGGGATAAGTTGGTGCCTCTTCTGTCTACTGGGAGTTCAGTATTAATCTTTTAAAGAACAGGATGTATTAGTTTCATGCTGCTGCTGTAACAAATGGCAACAAACATAGTGGCATAAACCACACATTTATTCTTATAGTTATCAAGGTTAGACATCTGAAATGAGTTTTACAGAACTAAAATCAAGGTGTCTGCAAGGCTGCCTTCCTTCTGGAAGCTCCAAGGGAGAATCTGATTCATTCCTTGCCTCTCCCAGCTTCTAGAGGCTGCCAGAATTCCTTGGCTTGTGGCTACATTACTCCAGTCTCTGCATCTCTGGTTGCATGGACTTTGTTACTTTGATCCTCCTTTTGTACCTCTTAAAAGGACTCTTGTGATATCATTGAGCCCACCCAGATAATCCAGCACAGTCACCCCATCTCATGAGTCTTAATTTACTCACATCTGCTGATGTGGTGTGGCTCTGTGTTTTGACCCAAATCTTATCTCAAATTGTAATCCTCACATGTCGGAGGAGGGGCCTAGTGGGAGGTGACTGACTCATGGGAATGGACTTTCCCCTTGCTGTTCTCATGATAGAATCCTCACGAGATCTGGTTGTTTGAAAGCATAGCACTTCCCACTTTGCTTTCTCTATCTCTCTCCTGCTCTGCCATAGTAAAGCATGCTTGCTTCCCCTTCATCTTTTGCTGTGATTTTAAGTTTCCTGAGGCTTCCCCAGTCGTGCTTTCTGCTAAGCCTGCAGAACCATGAGTCATTTAAACCTTTTTCTTTGTAAATTACCTAGGCTCAGGTAGTTTTTTATAGCAGTGTCTATAGAGATTGGACTAATACGCCTGCAAAGCCCCTTTTGCCATATTGGGTAACATTCACAGGTTTTGGGGGTTAGAATGTGGATACCTTTAGAGGGCCATGATTGAGCGTATTGTAGGGGAATTGAACAATCCAGCTGTGCAAGAGGGGAGAAGTGCAATGTGGAAGGCCAGCTCTGCTGCTCTGCCGCTCTGCCAGGCTGTGTGAGGGAAGAGGAGAACCTGGTCCCAAATGGTGTCATTGGAGGTAGGCAGGAGATGGAGGCTTGAACTAAGTGGGAAAAAAATTGGTGAGAGTTTAGTAAAGGAGGCTGAAGACCCAGGAGGCATTGAGACTGACTCTGAGGTTTAAAATGCTGTCATTTTAAAATTATGTCATTAATCAGGAGAAAGTGTGCAGAGCCTCCAGACTCCAGTTGCCTGGGTCACTTCTCTTGGTCTTTGCAACAATTTCAGGAGTCCTTCCCTGACATGTGAAAACCCATCCCTGAAGCAACGTGCTTTCCAGTTAGCAGATGCTGCATCCCTATGCTTCACAGTGACTTGCTTCACTCCATTGGTTAGGCTGCAGATTTCTGGAGCACCATGCAAGGTGCCTGTCCAAGCCAGGCTCTGGTTCTGCTGAGCTCCCCGTTGGTATATAAAGATGTAGATGTCCTTTCCGAGCTGCGCAATTGACTATTGCCAGGACACCCTTCTCAGGCACCACACCCTCCTGAAATGCGCCTTGGGGCTGAGTGGTTAACCTTGATATCCCCTGATAAGGGATTTTCTAGTTTTGTTTTTTTTTTTTCTTCTAGGAAGATATGTGGCCTTTAAAATGGATGTAAATAAATCTAATAGGTAGGAATGACTTTGAAATAATTCGTCAAGGAGGAATAATTCAGCTAGAAATAGCAGACACCAATTTTCAAGCCTTCTTGCCTGTGTATTTTCAGAAATGCGCTCTCCTTTGAGATATTTCTCTCATCCATTTCGGTAAATATCTGTTGCGCTCATTTGCTGATGGGTGGTGAACCTGCTTTGTCTCCTGTGTGTGCTGGCTCTTTTATTCCCCTTTATCCTGCTTATTCCTTAAAGCCACGGAGAACAGCAGGTTTCATATTTTATTTTATTAAGTTCTGGGGTACATGTGCAGGAGGTACAGGTTTGTTGCATAGGTAAAAGTGTGCCATGGTGGTTTGCTGCACCTATTAACCCATCACCTAGGTATTCAGCCCAGCATGCATTAGCTATTTGTCCTAATGCTCTCCCCCCGCCCGCCACCTTCCCCCACCCGCACCTCCCAGCAGGCCCCAGAGTGAGTTACTCCCCTCCCTGTGTCCATGTGGAGAACAGCAGGTTTCTTTACCTAAAATCAGGGCATGGGATGTTGAAGGAGACTGTTCCTTTTGCTTCGGAATTCTGGTTTATGTCCCAAAGTTGAGAGCAACAGGGGAGTGTTTGCCATTTTTCAGAGGGATGCTGGATGCCTCCGTAAGGACCTACCAAGGGATTTGCAAGATTGGTCCTGCAGCCTGGATGGCACTTCTCTCTAAGAAAAAGATGAGTTCATGGAGGAGAAAGTTGGAGGGGAGATGGGTGTTTCTTTTTCCCTCCCAACAGAAGTGACTCCTCCCCAGGTCAAATGGGGAGATTTAAGCAAACCATCCATAGAGACTGGGATGCTGGCTAAGCATGGTGGCTCATACCTGTAATCCCAACACACTGGGAGGTCGAGGTGGGTGGATCGCTTGAGCTCAAGAGTTTGAGAACAGCCTGGGCAACATGGTGAAACCCTGTGTCTACAAAAAATACAAAAGAAAAAAGAAAAAAAAAAAACAGCTAGGTGTGGTGGCACGCTCCTGTAGTCCCACCCACTGGGGAGGCTGAGGTGGGAGGATGGCTTGAACCTGGGAGGTGGATGTTGCAGTGAGCCATGATAGCGCCACTGCACTCCGGCCTGGGCAACAGAATGAGATCCATCTCAAAAAATAAAAAAAAATAAAATAAAAAGAGATTGGGCTGCCTGCCAGAGAGAGGAGTGACCTTTTCTTTACTGGCTGGATGCTGGCCGAACTGCGGCACTCACAGGTCCATCTTCATAGGCGAGAGCAGGGTTTGATGAGTGTGTTCTTGGGATCACCTGACATTGGGAAGAAATTGACATGACTTCTCTGGACTTGGGGGAACCTCGGTGAAGGTTGCGGTGGTGCCTGACTCCTGCTTGGGGAATTCTGAAGGCAGGAGTTTGGTAGGCAGGAAGGGTGGGCAGCAATAGAGTGGCCTACATGGCTTCCTCCAGCATGACCAGCAGGTGTGACACTGAGGGCTCATGGAGGCAGGGGCAGGGAGGAATTAGGCTGGCTGCAGAGGGGATCTGGCATGGAGGCTGCCAAGGGCAGGTTCAATAAAAGTCCCTAGAGGCCGGCTGGAGAGCTTACTGCCATATCAGGGATCCCTGTAGCTTGGAAAGCCTCACAGCAGGGCCTCAGAGAACCCTCAGCCAGGCCCTTTCAGACGGCTTATCTTTGATCACTGCCAAGAGGTAACAAAGGAAAACACCAAGCAAGTGTTTAAGCCTTTTGTGGCCAGGCATCTTGGCTCATGCCTATAATCCCAGCACTTTGGGAAGCCAAAGTGGTAGGATCACTTGAGGTCACGAGTTTGAGACCAGCCTGGACAACATAATGAGACCCTATCTGTACAAAAAAAAAAAAAAACAAGCTGGCATAGTGGTGCACACCTGTAGTCCCAGCTACTCAAGAGGCTTAGGTGGGAAGATCATTTGAGCTCAGGAGGTTGAGGCTGCAGTGAGCTGTGATGGTACCACAGTTTTCCAGCTTGGGCAACAGAGCAAGACCATGTCTGTTAAAAAAAAAAGGCTTTGCTTCCCTTGCTCTGTCTTCTCCCCTCTTCTCTCGTCTGCCTGGGTCTTGGAGAAGGCAGTAGAAGGAGTAGGGGCTGGAGGAAGCATGGAGGGCCATGCCACTGCCCGTCTCTCTGCAGAGGTCCCTCACCCACTCATGGGGCCTAGGCTGGGGAAAGGCAGGAAGCCGAGAACTGGATGTGAATGGAAGTGTTCCCAGGAGGCTGTGCCACACCTTGTGAATCCTAAAACTGAGTTGTAGTTTCCTAACTTATTTTCCCTTTATAACTGAAAGTGAGTGGAGGGCTAAGAGGGGAGAGCTGCGAGAGCATGGCTGGGGGAGGTGATGGAAGACGGATGAAGCCCTTGCCTTTGTCCCCCACAGACAAATTTGTTGTAAAACCTAACAGGAGCACAAAGCAGGGAATAGACTCAGGAAGAGATTAATACACTCTCTAAAAGGCTTTGTACTGACGTACAGGCTTTAGGAAATATTTTCATGAGTGCGTGTGACACCTCTCTCTCTCTGTCTAGCACATAGTAGGCATTTATAAACCTACCTCCCTGCTGCCCTACACATTTAATAAATGTGCTTTAAACTCATTTATTCACCCCCAGCAACCTCATGAGTAGTTACTATTATTAGCCCCATTTTACAGAGAAGAAACTAAAGCACAGAGAGGTGAAGAAACTTGTTGAAGGGTGCACAGCAAATGTGGAGGAACAGTGATATGCATTCAGACCTTCTAGTCCCCGGGGTATCTCACTTTCCCGCCTTGTATCCTTCTATCTCTCAATTTTTTATTATAGGATGTGGATCGCGAGGTCAGGAGTTTGGGACCAGCTTGGCCAACATAGTGAAACCCCATCTCTACTAAAAATAAACACACACACACACACAAATTAGCTGGGCGTGGTGGTGGACACCTGTAATTGTAGCTACTCTGGAGGCTGAGGCAGGAGAATCATTCGAACCAGGGAGGCAAAAGTTGTAGTGAGCCGAGATTGCCCAGCCTGGGCGACAGTGTGAGACTATGTACCCTGCCCCCGACCACCAAAAAAAGAAAAGAATTTTCTAAACATATATAAGGTAGAGAGAATAATATAATGGACTTAATATATGCATCACTTGGTTTCAGCAATTCTCCTTTTATAAAATGCATTCCAAACCCCTACCCTCTTCTGCCTCTTTCAGCAAATTTGTTTGAGGTGGTGGATGTTTGCTGAGTGTACGGATGAAAAAAAAATAGTTGAAGAGTAATTGCCATTTGATACAGAACAGAAGAGCTTAGCTTTGGTTTAAGCTGTTCGTTTTCCTCCCACAATCTGAAGTTCAGCTGCAGGAAAAAAAAAAAAAAGAAAAGAAAAGTAATTTAAGTAATTTAAATTCTGCCTGCTGACTTAGTTTTGTCCTCATCTTATCTGACCTTATTTAGTCAGATTAAAAAAAAAAAAGGAAACAAAGACTGGGAAAGCGTTTTCCAGGAATTTCACCAATGACCCTTTAAACACATCTTCCATTTACACTTATATAATTGTTTCATATGGGATAGTGTTAATAATACCAAATTTCATTCCTAAAGCAAGCTGACAAAAGCATTTAAAGACTTGCTCATTCCAAATGTGTTAGAGCAGCTGAGAATCACGATCTGGTGCCAGTTCATTTGCTTTCAATACTTCCTGCTTTTGGGTGCTGCATATTTTCTTTACAATAGCCCATAGTTAGGGCCACATCCATACACCCCGACTCCAGATCCCTGTCACGCACCTTCTAATGCAAGAAATGATCATGCTTTAGGATGCACAGGGCACAGTCTAGCCATTTTCTTTGCTTTCCACTTCAGGGTGCTGATGCTCAGAGACGTAGAAGAGCTGCCAAAGGGGTGGCACTGATGAGTGGCCAAGTGTCTCCCCGGACCTGTTCATCCATCCCGGTTTGCTCTGAGATAACCTCCTGTCTGGGAAACAGCCTTGGCTGATATGCATAGGAGCATTTTTTTTTTTTTTTGAGACGGAGTTTCACTCTGTCGCCCAAGCTAGAGTGCAGTGGCGTGATCTCCGCTCACTGCAAACTCTGCCGCCTCCCGGGTTCACGCCATTCTCCTGCCTCAGCCTCCCTAGAAGCTGGGACTACAGGCGCCTGCCACCTCGCCCGGCTAATTGTTTTGTATTTTTAGTAGAGACAGGGTTTCACTGTGTTTGCCAGGATGGTCTCGATCTCCTCACCTCTTGATCCGCCCGCCTCAGCCTCCCAAAGTGCTGGGATTACAGGCGTGAGCCACCGCTCCCGGCCTGGAGCAGTTTTTGAAAGAATCTGATCTCACGGGAATGAATTAAAAAATCTCTGGCACTCATTCAGGTTTTCTATTTAAGATTTATATAAGGATACTTTACAGGCAATAACATTCACCCTTTTTGGGTGTACAGTTTGATGAGTTTTGGCAATGGATATATAGCTGTGGATTTACCACCACAGTTAAGATGCAGAATAATCCCATTTTGTAGTCAGTCTCCAACTCATCCTTAGGAATCACTGATCTGTTCTCTAATTCTTCCTTTCTGGGTTTTGTTTTTTGTTTTTTGTTTTTTGTTTTTTTGGTGCTGGGGACAGGGTCTCACTCTGCCTCCCAAGCTGGAGCACAGTGGCATGATCACAGTTCACTACAGCTTCAACCTCCCAAGCTAAAGCAATCCTCCCACCTCAGCCTCCTGAGTAACTAAGACCACAGATGGGCACCACCATGCCCAGCTAATCTTTAAATTTTTGTAGAGATGGGGTCTCCCTATGTTGGCCAGGCTGATCTCAAACTCTTGGGCTCAAGCAGTCCTCTGCCTTGGCCTCCCAAAGTGTTGGGATTACAGGCATGATCCACTGTGCCCAGTTGTCTCCTATTTCTACGGTTTTGCTTCTCAAGACTGTCATACACTGGAAATGGAATCATGCAGTATGTAGGCTTTGGGACCTGGTTTCTTTCACTTAAATGATTTTGATACATGCTATTCCATGTATTGGGAATTTATTTCTTTTTTACTGTTAAGTAATTTCTGAAGCATGGATGGACATTTGGGTTGTTTCTGGTTTGGGGGAATCGAACATATGCTTTCATTTACCTTGGATAGATACCTAGGAATGGGATTCCCAGGTATTTGGTGAGTGTATGTTTCACTTTGTAAAAAAACACCAGCCTGTTTTCCAAAGTGGCTGTACTATTTTGCACTCTCACCGGCTATGTATCAGGCAGAGTTCAGATTGCTTCACATCCTTGATGACACTTGGTATTGTCAGGTATTTTTTTAAAGCCATTCTAGTAGGTGTGTAGATGTCATGCAAGTTTTTGTACATTGAAGTGCAGGAATGCCTTGGGGGAAAGTCAGCCTCAGTTACTGCCCCCATAAAGCTCTTTCTCCTGAAAGCCTTCAGCCTGCGCTTCAGACAGTTGACAGCAGGATTCCCTGTGTTTAGATTCACTTTGTGCCGACAACCTGTGAGGCTTGGCAGCCTAAGGCCTGAAGGCCCTTTGATGAGAGGCAGGCACAGTAACAGGGCAGACAGTGACCAATATGGCATGAGGAGGCCTGAGATGATATTTCTTCTCTGATACTTACTGCTCTTGTAACATCCCCACATCATTTAAGCTCTATGTCTGTCTCTCCTCTTATGTAGAAGATATAGAGATAATCATGCCTGCTTTTTCACCCTACTGGAGAGCAAAGAAGAGCCTTGAAAGTTGAAATGTTCAATTCAGAGAAGAAGAAAGCACGATCATTTTTATTGCTTTTGAGTTATTGCCGGCTAAAACCTCAGGTCCAAAGTAAAAGCACTCATGTTATTAGCAGTGAAAGTTGACGAGACTGTTTTTCATCCACGTTACTGTTTTTTTTAAACAATTTTATATGCATATAATTCCATGATAATGACATAAGAACTGCTTGGGGAAGAAGCTGTATGTTCTTCTGTGATTTTTAATATAAAACTCTCTTTAGGCTAAGGCGACTTCTTGTAATCACTCACCTCATTTCCTGGATACCAATCCTGTGAAATGTTATTGTAGACCTTGCCCAATTTCAAATGCTGTCAACTCTTGCACATAAAAAGAGTTGTTTATATAGTTTGTGGATTACCCCTTTTCCCTCTTGAACTATTTGTTTCACTGCTCAATGCCATTTCCAGTTGGTTTCGACAGTAGAAATGGAAGATAATGAAATGTTGGCTATATTATTTTCTCCCTGGTTAAAGCTATTGTGAAAGTTTGGGTAAAATGTAGTATTTTTGGCTGTCTAGAGATTTGAGTTATTCTTACTATCTCCCTTTTCTCTGTTAGAAAAGTCAGCAAAGAGTTGAATCAAGGTAGATAATGAAATATTCCTGTTTGTGGTCTCCAGTTTCTGTCCTGTAGACATTACAAGGTTATTTGCAGAGTTTGTATGAAACATTGTTTTTGGAGCATAATTCTCATTTGTACTTTACAGCCAACAGATGTTTCTTTTAAGAACGTAGAAAAAGAGAGTGAGATAAAGAGCCTTTGGCTAAGCATTCTTTTGATCAGCCATGAAAAGTTTGATTGTTACTGTTGGTCAAATACAATCGTGGCATTTCCAAAAATTTTTCTCTAATGAGATAGTGTATGAGTGTGTGTGTGTGTGTGTGTGTGTGTGTGAGAGAGAGAGAGAGAGAGAGAGAATGAGAGACACACAGAAAGAGAATGTCAATCATAGGTTTCCACTGACCTGTTTTAATTTCAGAGACTCATTTCAGAGATGTGCACCCACAGAAAAATGTCTGGCATCTAAGCATGGCGTGTGCCACACTGAAGAATGTTCTTGTTCATTTCAAGCTGTACTATGCTGGTAAACCAGCTCTCTGGATGGGACGATGACATGTGTTTGGTGGTAGTGGTAGGGAACCTTCCTTGTGGGC
This sequence comes from Theropithecus gelada, assembly GCF_003255815.1. Classification (NCBI taxonomy): domain Eukaryota; kingdom Metazoa; phylum Chordata; class Mammalia; order Primates; family Cercopithecidae; genus Theropithecus; species Theropithecus gelada. The sequence continues at coordinate 3,963,815 of NC_037670.1, read as the reverse complement.
TTTTGCCCATTTCCCTGGTGTAAATATTTCTACTCTGGTGGATTTCAAGTTAGCAGCATTTGGCAGCTGGCTTGCAAAAGTCCTAAATATTTAACAGTAGGCTCTTGGGGAGCTGGCTTCAGCACACCACTCATTTCGAGGGACGTTCTGCTTTTTATTTGATGTATTATATGGATGTTTTTAGAGACAGGGTCTCTCTGTTGCCCAGGCTGGAGTGCAGTGGGATGATCATAGCTCACTGCAGCCTTGACCTCCTGTGCACAAGTGATCCTCCTGCCTCAGCCTGCTGAGTAGCTGCGACTACAGGCAGGCGCCACCACACCTGGTCACTTTTAAAATTTTTGGAGAGGCAAGATCTTGCTATGTTGCCCAGGCTAGTCTTGAAGTCCTGGCCTCAAGCAGTTGTTCTTCCTCAGCCTCCAAAAGCACTGGGATGGCAGATGTGAGCCACTGTACCCGATGTTCATTCTGCTTTTTATATAGTTCACTTTCCCACAGATCCCCTAAGACATTGGTCTGGAACATACCATCCACATCAATGCACATAAAAATAGGTCAAAATACATTAAAAGATGCCCCTGGATGATTTCGGCATGACCAGTAGCACCTACACCTCTGTGTTCTTGTGTGTTTGTGCAGGCTCACCAGCCTGTGGATGTCCAGGTACCCCACAGAGGCTGTCAGCAGGAAGAGTCTGGGCAGACAGGAAAACTCGGGGCTTCCTTCTGATTTGCATTTCAAAATGAAAATGAGAACTTTTCCAAAAAAATTTATCCTGCCAACAACATTATTATACTTCTGATGGGCTGGGGACCATGCTTGGCCCTGGGGGTTGAAAGGGGAGCAGACCACAGTCCCTGCCTCTGGCCCTGGGTCACCATAGTGGGGCTGAGGCAGGCTGTGAGGGTCTGTATTGGGAGTTCGGCTCTTAGGCAAATCTGCTGAGTGGTTTCAGTACTGGGAGATCCTGAAATGGTTTGTCTTTGCCTACGGCCATCTTGGAAAATGGCTTAACCTCTCTAGCACCTCTCAGTTTCCTCCTTAGTCAAGTAAATACAATAATCCTTCCCTTCTAATGGAGATTCTCAGAGTCGGAAGTTGCAGGGGTTGGGGGGGCCGTCCTTACATCAATAACTGCGGCATCACCTGCATACTTCTTAGAAATGCAAATTCCCAGGATGTGGTGACTCACGCCTGTAATCCCAGCACTTTGGGAGGCTGAGATGGGAGGATCTCTGGAGGACAGGAGTTTGAGACCAGCCTGTGAAACATAGTGAGATCCCATCTCTAGAAAAAAGAAAAAAGAAATGCAAATTTCCAGGCCCCACCTTCAGACCCTGAAGATCAGAAGCCCTGTGATGGGCTTGTGTTTACCAAGCCTTGCAGGTGATGCTGGTGCTGAAACCAGCTCTTGTGTGAGACCCACTGAGCTGCAGGGCTGTTAGGGTCACCATGGCCTTTTGTGAACACAGCTCAGTGGCTGTCACATGTAAAGGCTCTAACTACGGCAGCTCCATGGGGGACACAAAGAGCGAGAAAGCGTTTTGAGCTGTCTGAAGGTTGAGGAAGTGGGATGCACATGGTGCTAACTTTATTTTGGGGTAGGAAGGAGAGAAGGAAGCAAGGTTGCTTTTGCAGGATCTGTTGATAGAACTCTTCTTCCCTGCAGGCGTCGATTGCCTTGTTCTCTTACTGCCCAATGTTAGAAGCTCCCTTCCCCAAGTCATGGCCCAGTTCTTTGTCCTGACTCCTGGAGTCCTGGGAGATCGTGGATCTTTCTGAATAGAAGTAGAAATGAACAATGCGATGGGCTCCTCTGCACAATCCACAACCACCAGCTCCTTAGCTCCTTATACCCCTGGCCTGCTTGTTTCGTTTTCTTTATGGAACTTCTTATTCCTGGCACTCAATTTTGTGATTTGTTGCTATAGTGTTTACTTGTCCCTGGTCTTCCTTGTCCTTCAGAACAGAAGCACTCTGAAGGCGGAGACATTATCTGTTTTGTTGGCTGCGGCCTCTCCAGCACCTGAGAACAGCAGCCGGCATGTGATGGGTGTTCCTGTAAATGTCTGTGGAATGACTGACTGGCTGACTGGGTGGGTGGCAGGGCAGGTGGCTGCCGGGCTGGGGGTGGTCCATAAGAGTGAGTGTTCTGAGCTAAACGTAGAACTGCCATTCGACCCAGCAATCCCACTACTGGATATTCACTCAAAGGAAAAGAAATCATTCTATCAAAAAGACACCTGCACTTGTATTGTACCATTCACAATAACAAAATCAAGGAATGATATGGTTTGGCTCTGTGTCCCCCACAAATCTCATCTTGAATTGTAATAATCTCCACATGTCGTGGGAAGGACCTAATGGGAGGTAATTGAATCATGAGGGTGGGCTTTTCCCATGCTGTTCTCATGATAGTGAATAAGTCTTGTGAGATCTGATGGTTTTACAAAGGGGAGTTTCCCTGCACATGTCCTCTTGCCTACCGCCATGTAAGATGTGCCTTTGCTTCTCCTTTGCCTTCTTCCATGACCGTGAGGCCTCCCCAGCCATGTGTAACTGTGAGCCCATTAAATCTCTTTCCTTTATAAATTACCCAGTGGGCTGGGCATGGTGACTCATGCCTGTAATCCCAGCACTTTGGGAGGCTGAGGTGGGTGGATCATTTGAGGTCAGGAATTGATACCCAGCCTGGCCAACATGGTGAAACCCCATCTCTACTAAAAATACAAAAATTAGCCAGGCATTATGGTGGGTACTTGTAATCCCAGCTATTTGGGAGGCTGAGGCAGGAGAATTGCTTGAACTTGGGAGGCGGAGATTGCAGTGAGCCCAGATCGCGCCACTGCACTCCAGCCTGGGCAACAGAGCAATACTCTGTCTCAAAAATAAATAAATAAATTACCCAGTCTTAGGTATTTCTTCATAGTGGTATGAAAATGAACAAATACAAGGAATCAACCTAAGTGTCCATCAGTGGTGGGTTGGATAAAGAAAGTATGTTATATACACCATGGAATACTATGCAGCCATAAAAAGGAATGAAATCATGTCCTTTGCAGCAACATGGATAGAGCTGGAGACCATTGTCCTAAGTGAACTAACTGAGAAACAGAAAACCAAATACTGCATGTTCTCACTGGTACACTCGCATAGACGTAAGATGGAAATGACAGACACCGGGGACTAAAAAGGAGGGAGCAAGGGGTGTAAGGGTAGGAAAACCACATGTTGGATACAGCATTCATTATTTGGGTGATGAGTTGATGAGAAACCTAAACCTCAGCATCACACAATATACCTATGTAACATGCCTGCACGTGGATCCTGAACCTAAAGTTGAAACACACACACACACACATATATTTATTTAAAGAATATTACAAAGCAGCAAGGTAACTTGTTACACAGTATATGACATGTCACATTTTTTAAAAGATATAAATGTTAAATTAAATGAAGAAAGAGTGTTCTGAGACACTGCCACTGCGCAAACCTGGGCACTTTACAGATGTGCCAAGAGAAAGGGTTTGCATCACATCCTGCCTGAAACTTTGGTGGAAGCACTGAGAAAGGCCATTAGTGAGTAGACAGCTGTCCAGAGGAAGGGAGAGAGTGTTTCCTTTGGAGGAATAATGACGATTGCCGTCTTTTTCACCCCAGTGCCCATCTGTGCCCTCCTTTTTCATTTATTGACATGCCACTTTTGTGCCACGGGTGGTCACCCCTGAAGAAAAACATTTCACTTACACCAAGGGGAAGAAAACTTCAAATCCATTATTTCTTTTCAGTTTGGAAAGTTTAATCTGTGAGCATAGCTTGTGTTTGGAGCCTAAGATAATTGAGTTTCTTTCTCCTGCTAACTTTTCTATTTATGGTACTTAAGAGGAAGTCAAGCTAGGCGGCTCATCTTAGCTTTTGATGTGTGCCCAGGAGAGGGAGGGATGAGGGATACAGCAAAAAGTAATAATAATGATACTAAGGAAAGCACCTCAGCCGGGCGCGGTGGCTCACGGCTGTAATCCCAGCACTTTGGAAGGCCAAGGCGGGTGGATCACGAGGTCAGGAAATTGAGACCATCCTGGCTAACACGGTGAAACCCTGTCTCTACTAAAAATGCAAAAAAAAAAAAAAAAAAAAAAATTAGTCGGGTGTGGTGGCAGGTGCGTGGAATCCCAGCTACTCGGGAGGCTGGGGCAGGAGAATGGTGTGAGCCCAGGAGGTGGAGCTTGCAGTGAGCCGAGATTGCACCACTGCATTCCAGCCTGGGCGGTAGAGAGAGACTCCGTTTCAAAAAAAAAAACGGAGCTCACTGTGTGTCAGTTACTGTTTCTGTTTAATCCACATAACTAGTCTATGAATGAATAGGTCCTTTTATTAGTAGCCCTCTTTACAGATGAGCAAATTGAGGCTCTGAGGTTTGTTGACTTGTTCCAGGTTACCTGCAACCTTGTATTAATTTCCCAGGACTGCTATACTGGATGGCTTCAACTCATCTCAGATTTCTAGAGCCTAGAAGTCTGAAATAAAGGTTTTGGCAGACCACGCTCCTTCTGAAGAATACTTCCTTGCCTCTTTCAGCTTCTAGGTTCTGGTGGTTGGGGTGATACAGCTACAAGCTAGACATTCCTTGGCAGGTACATTTGGCTTATAGCTGCATCACTCCAATCTCTGCCTCTGTCTTCACATGACCTTTGTCGTAGTCTGTTTTTAGGCTGCTACAAAGAATTGCCTGAGACTAGGCAATTTGTAAAGGAAAGAGGTTTAATTGACTCACACAGTTCTGCAGGGCTGGGGAGGCCTCAGAAAACTTACAGTCATGGAGGAAGGGGAAGCAAACACATCCTTCTTCACATGGTAGCAGGAAGGAAAAGTGCTGAGCAAAAGGGGGAAAAGCCCTAGATCGCATGAGAACTCACTCACTATCATGAAAACAGCATGAGGGTAACCACCTTCATGATTCAATTACCTCACACCAGGTCCCTCGCACGACACATGGGAATTACGGGAAATACAACTCAAGGTGAGATTTGGGTGGGGACACAGCCAAACCATATCAACCTTCTTCCCTCCGTGTATCTCTTTTTCTTCTTCTTCTTCCTCCTTCTTCCTTCTTCCTTCCTTCCTTTTTTCCTTCTTCCTTCCTTCTTTCTTCTTTCTTTCTTCTTTCTTCTTCTTTGAGATGGAGTCTTGCCATGTCACCAGGCTGGAGTATAGTGGCACAATCTCGGCTCGCTGCAACCTCCTCCTCCCAGGTTCAAGCGATTCTCCTGCCTCAGCCCCCTGAGTAGCTGGGATGACAGGCACGTGCCACCACGCCCAGTTAATTTTTGTATTTTTAGCAGAGACGGGTTTCACCATGTTGGTCAGGATGGTCTCAATCTCCTGACCTCATGGTCTGCCTGCTTCAGCCTCCCAACCCTTTGTGTATCTCTGTGTATTCCCCTCTCCTTATAAAGACACCAGCCCTTGGATTCATCTTAATCTAGTGTTTCTTCTCATGGCGGCAGGAAGGAGAAATGCTGAGCACAAGAAGGAAAACCTCTTATAAAAGCATCAGATCTCGTGAGAACTCACTATCACAAGAACAGCATGAGGGTACCTGCCCCCATGATTCAGTTACCTCCCACTGGGTCCCTCCCACGAAGTGGGGATTATGAGAATTAAAATTCAAGATGAGATTTTGATGGAGACACAGCCAGACCATAGCAACCTTCTTCCCTCTGTGTGTTTCTGGGCGTTCCCCTCTTCTTGTAAAGACACCAGCCATTGAACTCATCCTAATCTAGTAGACCTCATCTTAACTTAATTACATCAACAGGGACTACATTTCCAAATAAGATCACATTCTGAGGTTCTAGGTGGACATGCGCTTTGAAGAGACACCATGCAGCGATGGCAAACTCTGTTCTGACTTCAGAGTCATGTTCTCTTCACTGCCTTATACAGACTTGAGCATGGAGGGTCTTTGACAGAGGCATGCCCGGGCTGGAGGAACGAAGGGAAATGGGAGGCAAACTAGATCTGTGAGCTGGGAGAAAATTCCACCAGGAGGGTCATGTTTGGCTTTGTTGATGTTCTTTATGTTATTTGGCGTGTAAACTTTCTTGACTGTTGTGTCTTCATTGGGGGTTGTACCTTTTATCAAAAATAAATCTTTTTTTTTTTTTTGAGACGGAGTCTCGCTCTGTCATCCATTCTGGAGTGCAGTGGTGCAATCTCGGCTCACTGCAAGCTCCGCCTCCCGAGTTCATGCCATTCTCCTGCCTCAGCCTCCCGAGTAGCTGGGACTACAGGCGCCCGCCACCACGCCTGGCTAATTTTTTTGTATTTTTAGTAGAGACGGGGTTTCACTGTGCTAGCCAGGATGGTCTCGATCTCCTGACCTTGTGATCGTCCCACCTCGGCCTCTCAAAGTGCTGGGATTACAGGCATGAGCCACCGCGCCTGGCCAAAATTAAATAATCTTTTGGCCCACTAAATGATTTTTGTTTCTCTGTCCTCTGGATAGTAACTTGGTGTCCTTATTTTCTCTGTGTTTTGGGAAGATGGTCTTGGGACATCTTTTAATTTATCTGGCTTACTGGGTTATAAGCATGCTTTGTACAAATGTATAGAGTAGCATTTTCTGTCCCATAGTGAGCTTTTTGCCTTTGGATGAGAGAGAGAGGGAGTATTGGAGGGAGGGAGGTCTCTGAGGTTGTGGAAGAAACAGGGGACCAGAGTCCAGGAGAATGAGATGGGCACAAGGGACTTTGTTCATTCTGGCTCAGTGTGAGGCCTTTGGTGTATGTTCTGTCCTTTAATCTTCATGGTTTCCCTGTGCAGTAAGTGTGATTATCCCCATTTGACTGCGCTGGAAACTGAGGCTTCAAGTGGTGCTAAGGAGCTTCCTCTGTGGTCACGTGGCTCATTGGTGGCACAGGGGATTATGTTACTATGCCATCCTACATCTACTTTCCGCCTTCACCAAGAGAGGAAGGCAGGGGATGAGGGCAGGCATGAAAAATATCAAGATTAGGACACTGACTTAAGACCCTCTTGGTTGCAAGTGACAGAAAACCTATTTAACCTAGCTGAAGCACAGAAGGGAAGAAGCAGGAATTTATTAGCGCCTATAACTGAGAAGCTCAGAGTGGCCAATGGCTTTAGATAAGGCTACATTCATTAATTTAAGCAGTGGGACTCTGCCCTCCAGTCTATCCTGTAGACAGGCTTTCTCCAGTGTGATAGATAAGACAGCAGTAGATTTTCACCCCTGGAGAAAGAGGGTTTTCCTTGAAAGTTCCATTAGAGATGTCCTAGCAAAGTCTCTGGTTTGGTTTGAGGCACATGCCTGTCTGAACCCATCCCAGTGGATGGGGGCCTACAGTTGGTGATGGGACTGGACTGCATCACATGCCCACTTGGAGAAAGTAGTAGGGTCACCCTGGTCCCCATGGGTTGGGGTTCACACAAGGAAGAGGGTATTGGTTTCCATGAGGAGGAGGATGGGATGCTGGACAGATGAGAACCACAGATGCCCAGAGTTTGTGGTGGTCTCTCCAGGAGACTAGATAGTTTCAGCACAGAAATGCATAAAGGCAAGGAAAAGCAGGACCAGCTATTGGAAATGCCCAAAGTTGCCAGGTTTGAGCAGCTGTCAGAGGTAGAAGAAACCAGAAGGGGGCCCAGTTGAAATAAACACAGCGTTATTCCACAATGTTGAGTGCCAGGGGCAACTTCGGACATCAACTCTGGGCACTGTCTGGTCTAAGACTGTGATCCTGATGGAAGGTTTCTCAGTCAGCCTAGGCTGCTATAACAAAAATACCATACACTGGATGACTCAAACAACAAACATTTCTCACAGCTCTGTGGGCTGGGAAATCCAAGATCCGATGACAGCGTGGCCCAGCTCTGGTGAGGGCTCTCTTCCTTGTTTGCAAATAGCTGCCTTCTTATTGTGTCATGTGGCAGAGGGCGGGGGGGAGAGAGAGAGAGAGAGCTTTCTTCTTCTAAGGACTCTAATCTCATTCTTCTAAGGACACTAATCGCATCATGGAAGTGCCACTCTCATGCCCTAATCACCTCCCAAAGCCCCCACTTTAGGGATTCGACTTAGGAATTTATTTAGTCCATAGCAGAGAGGACCAGCAACAGCCAGGCCAAATAAGGGAAACCCATTCTTAGGTGGACCAGCAGGACATTTATTTCATCTTTGAGATGGATACAAATTGATTAACTACTTTTCAAGGCCTTCTTAGCCATCCTCGAAGGTTAACTTCAGGAGAAATCCCCTTATATAACTTCAGGAGAAATTCCCTTATACAAACTCAACTAGAGGCAACTTCTTGGGATTCTGGTAGGTTTTCTATCCTGCCCTCAGCCCTGAGTGCACACAGCAAATGCAAAGGTAGAGGGAATTTGGATGGCCTTCTGTTGCTGCTTGAATAGAGGCAGTCACCTCAGATCTCCAGCTGGGGCTGCTTTGTTGAGGGAAGAGGGACAAAAGGATGTCATTTAGGGCTGGGTATAGTGACTCATGCCTGTAGTTCCAGCACTTTGGGAGGCTGAGGTGGGAGGATCACTTGAGGTCAGGAGTTGGAGACCAACCTGGCTAACATAGTGAGACTCTGTTTCTATAATCTTTTAAAAAGAATGTCATTTAGCTAGAAGGATTTGGCTTACTTTAATTTCAACTCATGTGCAGACAGGAAAATAGCCCATTTCCTGGAATCTGCAAACATCCAGATGCATGGGCCAGAGAAAGGAATTTCAAAACAGCTGCTGCATCTTTCATTGGATTTGTTTCTCATGTGCTATGATGTCCCAGAGAGTGCAGCAGGATCCATGGGCGGCTTCTCCATCCGGCTCTAATGAGCATCATGTAGAAAGGCATCATCTCTTATTATTTGTTATCTCTGACACCTCTCACTTTTTCCTTTGTGATCATGTCACTGAATTGAGCCCTCTCTGAAGTCTACCACAGTAGCAACATGCCCCTGTTTCCTTAACACTGGAAAATTGTATTCGCTTTGAATTTAGGAGAAAACGATGTATATTTCCAGATATCAGAAAAATCCATTTTGACCTAACCACCTCCCAGTGTGGGAACAATTTATGGTTTTCTACTTGATGTTTTGAAAATTCATTTGGAAATAGAAAAAGTGACCCACAGATTTCAGGTTAGCGTCCTTGGATGAAGATGAGCTCACCTGCTGGAGACAATTCTCTTCTGGAAAGAATCCGATTCCCTCTCATCCCGAGTAGGGCCCAGGTCACAGGTTGCTTCTCTGTGTTAACGCTTTCTTCCTCAATGTTCTCCAAGCCTCTCCTTGGTGATCAATGAGAACGCCACCCCCTTGGGCTCCTGTGCCATCCCTGAACCTTGCTTTCATGGGGATAGATCCTACAAGCATCCACGTGGTTAAGGACGCTGCATGAAACCCCAAAACCTGTTCAGTGTGATGCTTTCTTTTGTGAACTAAAAAGCTCAGACAAAAGCATGTTCATCCTGATGATGACTGGCGGGTTTATGCCTCCTGACTGCGAGAGCCACTCTGCAGCCAGCCTTATTTCCAGTGCAGTTTAGCAAACATTTGGGGTTTGAGATGCAACCAGATGGGAACCTTTTAGCCTGGTGGGAGAAGAAGTAATCGAATTTACACAGCAGAATGAAGGAACAACAGTGAAGGAAGAGTAGCGATGCAGAGAGAGAAGGGAAAAGGAGAGGGCCATGTTATTCTTTGCCCCCCATGGCTGGCCCGGCATTTAGCACTGTGTCAGGCACATAGCAGATGCCCATTCCATATTTGTTGAATGACTGAATGGAAGGGCTTCTGCCTGTTTAGACAACCAGTGTGTGTATGTTCCAAAAGGAAAATCCTGCAGAAGGGCAGAGGAGGGAGGAATGTTGTGCAGATGAGTTGAGGGCTGGAGAATGTCCTATAGGGACTCAGGACTGGGGTCCATCTCAAGGGAGGGCTGTGGGTGGGGGGATGTGTGCTTCTATGGGGAGGGTCACATTTCAGGTGAAGCAGGTATGGTGGGGGGAGGTTACTGAGAAAAGGCTAAAGCCTCAGAGAAGTTACCTGCTGTGGGAGGATCTCAGAGGCTACCTGGAAATGGTTTGCCAGGAGGAAAGAGATGAAGAATTCGCTAGGAGGGAAGGAGTGCTAGGCAATGTGGGAGTGAAGGCTCAAGAAAGGACTGAAGACAGGAGGGGTTCTGAGAGTGAGCAGGACATATAGAGGGTGGTGGCTTAGCTGGGGGATCTGTTCAGAGCCAAGGTGGGACCAGAACACATGCTCCACTGCCACTCATTTTTTAATTTTAGAGACAGGCTCTTGCTCTGTTACCCATGCAGGAGTGCCGTGGTGTGATCATAGCTCGTTTTAACCTCAAACTCCTAGGGTCAAGTGATCCTCCTGCCTCAGCCCCTCCAAGTAGCAGGGACTGCAGGTGTGGGCCATCATAACTGGCTAATTAAAAAAAAAAAATTTGTGTGTAGATGGAGTCTTGCTGTACAGCTTTCCTAGGTTCTTCTCAAATTCCTAGGTTCAAGGGATCCTCTTGCTTCAGTGCTTAGATTACAGGGTGAACCACTGTTCCCAGCTCTCCCTGCTTTTATAGTTTATGGTTCAAATTTTTGTCTTGGTATAATTATGTTAATGATATTGATTTTATTGTATTATAGCCACCTGCAAATTATTCTCATACCTACACAGAAATAAATACAAATAATAGTTAAAAAAATAGTAGACTCTCCAAGCTTAGAAAGCTAGGCTGTCTTCTCTGTCTGGGAGTCAGCATCAGTGGACACTCAGGTAAGATTTAAAGAAAATCTATTCCAGATGATATGCTTTGGCTGTGTCCCCATCCAAATCTTACCTTAAATTGTAGTTTCTATATTCCCCACGTGTTGTGGGAGGGACCTGGTGGGAGGTACTTGAATCATGGGGGCAGTTCCTCCCATGCTGCTATTCTTGTGAGTGAGTTCTCATGAGATCTGATGTTTTCGTTCGTTTTGAGACAGAGTGTAGCTCTGTCACCCAGGCTGGAGTGTAGTGGTGAAAGGTGAAGTCCGCTGGACTTCCTGGGTCGAGTGGGGACTTGGGAGAACTTTTCTGGCTTACAAAGGGATTGTAAAATGCACCAGTCAGTGCTCTGTAGCTAACGAGTGGTTTGTAACATGCACCAATCAGCACGCTGTAAAAATAGACCAATCAGCACTCTGTAAAAATAGATCAATGAGCACTCTGTAAAATGGACCGATTAGCAGGACGTGTGCAGGGACAAATAAGGGAATAAAAACTGGCCACTCGGAAGCCAGCAGCTGCAACGAGCTCTGGTCCCCTTTGGTGTTGTGGAAAATTTGTTTTTTCGCTCTTCACAGTAAATCTTACTGCTGCTCACTCTTTGGGTCCGTGCCACCTTTAAGAGATGTAACACCGTGAAGGTCCGCGGCTTCATTCTTGAAGTCAGGGAGACCACGAACCCACCAGAAGGAACCAACTCTGGACACGGTGGGACGATCTTGGCTCAATGCAACCTCTGCCTCTTGGGTTCAAACGATTCTCCTGCCTCAGCCTCCCAAGTAGCTGGGACTATAGGTGTGTGCCAGCACACCTGGCCAAGTTTTGTATTTTTAGTAGAAACGGGTTTCACCATATTGGCCAGGCTGGTCTTGAAGTCCTGACCTCAAGTGATCCACCCGCTTCAGCCGCCGAAAGTGCTGGGATTACAGGCGTGAGCCACCACACCAGGCTGAGATCTGATGGTTTTATAAGGGGCTTTTCCCCCTCCTGCTTGGCACTTCTCCTTACTGCCACCGCGTGAAGAGGAAGTGTTTCCTTCTCCCTCTGCCATCATTGTAAGTTTCCTGAGGCCTCCCAGCCCTGCAGAACTGTTTCTTAAACCACATTCCTTTATAAATTGCCCAGTCTTGGCTATGTCTTTAGTAGCAGCGTGAGAACAGACCAATACACCAGACAAAGTATTTCCTTAAGAAGTTGTAGAGACAGGGTTCTATGAGCTTTCATAGCTGGAAGATTCTCTTCTATGTACCTGCTGTTGTTCAAATCCATTTTCTTTCAGTCCTTGGTGGAGATGCTTTAAAATCATTGCATTTTTTTTTTTGTTAAAGGAAGTTCTGAGCTTTTTTTTTTTTCCCCCATAAGAGAGTTAATTGATGGGTATAAAAAACTTACAGGACTCAACTGGTGGAGTGGCATCCAAGGTGTTATGGGGCCTGAAGCTTACACAATTTTGGCTCCTTCTTTAAGAAAAATAATGCAAAATTCATAATACAAAATTAGGTGCAAAAGTAAATATCTATTTTGGATGAGAAAAGAAATCATAACAAATTGCTAAGTTAAAGAAAGCTGACAAATACCGCAAAAATTACAAAATCCACAAAAATAATGTAAGGTTTTTATTTTATTAACTACTGAATACACCTTTCCGATCCTTTTTTTCCTACCTTCTTTGACTACATTTTACTTGACTACCTCTTTATTATGACAGCAATTTGGAATAGCCTTTTCTCTTAATAAAGAGAATAAAAAGGTAATTCATTCCTTCTTCCAGTATGGTTGGCTGATCCTTGCTTTTTTCTAAGAGTTGATAATTAAGAAAATTCACGTTAGCTTCACAACTCAATTTGCGTATCATCATGTAAATGTTTAGGATTGTCGTAAAATCCGGACCAACCTCTCTCCACTTGCTATGTGAGCTGCAAGATTATTAGGCATTTCACATTTTCTTGTGGTCACTTGTATTAAATGTTATGGACTGGATGTTGGTGTGTTCCCAAAATTCATAGATTGAAATTGTAACCTCCACTGTGTGACGGTGTCAGGGGATGGGGCCTTTGGGATGCGATTAGGTCATAGGGTAAAGCTCTCAGGAACGGGACTGGTGCTTTTATAAAAGAGACCCTCAAAAGAGCTCTCATCCATTTCTGCCATGTGAGGACATAGCAGAAAGACAGTATCTATGAACCAGGAAGTGAGCCCTCACCAAACACAGAATGTGCTGGTGCCTCGGTCTTCAACTCCCTAGCATCCAGAATTGCAAGAAATAAATGTTTGTGGTTTAAGCCACCCAGTCTATGGCATTTTTGTTATGGCAGGCTGAACAGATTAAGACAAATATTCTTTGAATTGAGGACATTATGAAGTATTTGTGAAGCTATTTCTAGTTCCGGGCAGCTCAGCAATATACAGGAGACTGGAAACCATCATAAACACATCCCAAAAACCAAACTAAATGTGTTCTCAACCTAAATTCTGCAAAGCCAAATCCTGAATAACTGTGTGCTCCCCCAACCCCTTCTTGGGGAGAACTATAACAGAAGGAAAACCGGGCATTGAACTGATTGCAAGAAAATATCTTGCTTTTGCAAATTTTACAGAAACATATGACAGTGTGCACACATTACTAGGGCCCTTTCAAGGCCTTAGAAGGGGTCCATGTAATTGAAAGACCCTGAACTTAAGCCTCAATAGCTTCACAGTAAATCTCGCTCTGCCCACGTTGATTACTTCTGGAAGTGAATATTTACTAAATTCCCCTGGAGTGAAGGAACCCTGGGTGTTTTCTCTTCTCTATTAGACCTTTTACATTTTTTTTAAGTTTCATTGAAATAGGCATTAAGAATACTTGGCCCAGATGATAATTACATTCCCCTTACATCTGTGTAGTGGTTTGCCGTTTGTAAGAGTTCACAGTGTTTTATTTTCTTTCCTCTCCACTCCAGCCCTGGGAGCTAGACAGGGCCAGTATTATTCCCATTTGCAAATAAGGAAACATGCTCTGGGCTTGCCAGGGCTTTTTCCATCTGCCTGTCAGGAGGAGCCTTTGCAGCAGCTGTAGGTATGATGAAGGGAGCATTGGGCACTAATCTGGAGACCCATGATTGATGCTACTAGCTCCATCATGAACTGGCTGTGAGTCTTGTGTTAGGCCTTCCTGGCCCTTGGTTTCCTCATTTGTAAAGGAGGGATTATCTCCTAGAGGTGCCTTGTTGTTTTGTTTGTTTTTTGTTTTTGTTTTTTTGAGACAGGGTCTCACTCTTTGGCCCAGGCTGGAGTGCAGTGGTGTGATCATGGGTTGCTAAAACCCTGACCTCCTGGGCTCAAGGGATCCTCCCATCTCGGCCTCCTGAGTAGCTGGGACTACAGATGCCTGCCACTACAACTGGCTAATATTTTTGTATATTTTGTAGAGACAGGGACTCACCATGTTGCCCAGGCTGGTCTCGAACTCCTGGGCCCAAGTCAAGTAATCCTTCTGACTTGGCCTCCCAAAGTGCTGGGATTACAGGCATGAGTCACTGTGTCCAGCTGCTTTTAAGGTTCTTTTTGTTTTGTTTTGTATTTTTGAGACAAGGTCTCACTCTGTTGCTCAGGCTGGAGTGCCGTGGTGCAATCAGGGTTCACTGCATCCTCGACCTCCTGAATTCAAGTGATCCTTTCACCCCAGCCTCTTGAGTGGCTGGGACTACAGGCATTGTGCCACCATGCCTGGCTAATTTTCGTATTTTTGTAGAGATGAGGTTTTGCCATGTTGCTTGGGCTTGTCACAAACTCCTGGGCTCAAAACAGTTCTCCTGCTTTACCTTCCAAAGTGCTGGGATTCCAGGTGTGAGACACCACACTCGGCTGCTTTTAAAGTCCTTAAAGTGTTTAAGAAACACTTATCTACTGGACAAGAGGAGGGTTCCCACCTCCCTCTCGTCTCATAGCCAAATAGGAGTACCAGGTGCCTTCAGTCTCCTGATTTCTCTTGCTCCTGTTACCCATTTACAGTTAACCCTTTAACAATGCAGGGGTTAGAGGCACTGACCCCATAGTCAGAAGTCTACATGCAACTTCTGACTCCTCCCAAAGATAACTACTAATAGCCTACTGTCAACTAAAAGCTTTACCAATGACATAAACCATCAATTAACACATTTCATATGTTATATGTATTATATACTGTGTTCTTACAATCAAGAAGGCTACAGAAAAGAAAATGCTATTAAGGAAATCCTAAGGAATGGCTAGGCATGGTGGCTCATGCCTGTAATCCCAGCACTTTGGGAGGCCGAGGCAGGCGGATCACCTGAGGTCAGGAGTTTGAGACCAGCCTGGCCAACATGGTAAAACCCTGTCTCCACTAAAAATATGAAAATTAGCTGGGCATGGTGGTGTGCACCTGTAGTCCCAGCTACTTGGGAGGCTGAAGCAGGAGAATTGCTTGAACCAGGGAGGTGGAGGTTGCAGTGAGCCAAGATCGCACCAGTGCACTCCAGACTGGTGACAGAGCAAGACTCCATCTCAAAAATAAAATAAAATAAAATTGGCTGGGTGTGGTGGGACGTGCCTATAGTCCCAGCTACTCGGGAGGCTGAGGCAGGAGAATCACATGAACCCTCGGGGTGGAGGTTGCAGTGAGCTGAGATTGCACCACTGCACTCTAGCCTGGGCAACAGAGTGGGACTCCATCTCAAAAAAAAAAAAAAAATCCAAAGGAAGAGAAAATCCATGTGCTATTCATTAAAGAGAAGTGGATCATCATAAAGGTCTTCATCCTGATCGTATTCACATTGAGTAGGCTGAGCAGGAACAGGGAGAGGAGAGTTGGTCTTGCTCAGTGGCGGCAGAGGCAGAAAGAAATCCACGTAGAAGTGGACCTGTGCAGTTCAAACCCACGGTGTTCAAGGGTTACCTGTCCTTTCTGGCATCATTCTGACATCCCACGAGTCTGTCTTTTCCCGACTATAAGCCCTGAGTGGGCTGGATCCTTGTGGAAATTGAGTATGTGCCCCTCTGATTTCGGAAGCAGGTTGCAAACTCTCAGAGGTGTGTTTGAACATCCTGAGTCTCTCCAGGGTGGTCCTGCTGCATGCTCAGAGGCCCAGTGTCGGTGCAATGACCTTGCGTTTGGACGAGTTCCTGGACTGTGGTTTTGCTTCCTCATTTTCTACTTTGATGCGTGTGTTCATCTGGAAATCCAGAGGGTCCCAGAACTGGGTCAGGGCGGCACAGATTGCTGGAGGAAGCCCAGCTAGAGAGTGCAGAAGAGGAGAGGTGGTTGATGCTGAAAAATATTTTTTTGCTGGATCCGTTTCTTCTGATGAGGCTGGCCAATCTCAGGGTTTTCTTTAGGTGACGTATTTAAAAGATCGCTAAAACATGATTTGGCCCATGTAGTTAAAAAAGACCATCAACGGCCGGGCGCGGTGACTCACGCCTGTAATCTCAGCACTTTGGGAGGCCAAGGTGGGCGGATCACGAGGTCAGTAGATCGAGACCATCCTGGTTAACACGGTGAAACCCCGTCTCTACTAAAAATACAAAAAATTAGCCGGGCGTGGCGGCGGTCGCCTGTAGGTCTCCCACCTACTTGGGCTACTCAGGAGGCTGAGGCAGGAGCATGGCGTGAACCCCGGAGATCTTGCCACTGCACTCCAGCCTGGGCGACTGAGCGAGACTTGGTCTCAAACAAACAAACAAAAAAGACCATCAGCTACATAATTTATATGCCCATTTTAGGTATGAGGAAATGGAGGTCTGGTGATGATAAGTCCAGGGTGAAACTGGACTCCTGATTTTTTTTTTGCATTTGACCCTTGAACAGCACAGGGGTTGCAGGTATCAATCCTCACAGTCAAAATTTTGTGTGTGACTTTTGACTCCCTCAAAACTTATTTACAAATAGCTTAAGGTCAAAACTGGAGTGCATGTATAAGGCTATTCCTCTCTGTGCATGCATCATCTGACCACATGTCTGGTTTTTTTTTTTTTTTGCAATCCTTTTTTGTGCCTTATCCCCATCATTATTGGGCATAATTAATAAGAAAATAACTGAATTAAAATATTCTGGAGTTTTTGCTTTTATGTCCATTTATTGGATCATACATGTAAATACAGAGATACATTTATATGTAGTTTGGTTTTTAAATTTTTGTTTGAGTTTTCTTTTTTCCTTTTTCAGGATTTTATGTTTTTCTCGTGAGAAAGTTCATATAACATGAGATTGATGCCGGTGCTGTCACCTCACGCCTGTAATCCCAGCCCTTTGGGAGGCCGAGGCAGGCGGATCACCTGAGGTCGGGAATTGGAGACCAGCCTGACCAACATGGAGAAACACCATCTGTACTAACAATACAAAATTAGTCGGGCGTGGTAGCGCATACCTGTAATCCCAGCTATTTGGGAGGCTGAGGCAGGAGAATTGCCAGAACCTGGGAGGCAGATGTTGCAGTGAGCCAAGATCGTGCCATTGCACGATCTTGTTGCCTGGGCAACAAGAGCGAAACCCCGTCTCAAAACAAACAAACAAACAAAAAAAATTAGCCAGATGTGGTGGCATACATCTGTAGTCCCAGCTACTCAGGAGGCTGAGGCAGGAGAATTGCTTGAACCCACGAGGTGGAGGTTGCAGTGAGCCAAGGTAGTGCCACTGCACTCCAGCCTGGGCAACGAAGCAAGACTCTGTCTCAAAAAAAAAAAAAAGAAAAAAAAAACCCCCAAACAAACAAACAAACAAAAATCCATCAGGTTCATCATTTTAACCATTTTGAAGTGTACGATTCTGTGGATTTTAGTATATCCATGATAGCATGCAACCATCACTGCCATCTAATTCCAGAACATTATCATCACCCCAGAAAGAAACCTTGTACCTATCAGCAGTCAAACATACTGGTTTTGAAGATTTGCTAAATCATGATGCCGAGAGTGTGTTATACATGCGTGTGAATGTGTGTGTCCTCGTGTAATGGGTAAACATCTTTCGCTTTGTGACAAGAGTCTTTGGAAAGGTCTTTGTCCAGGCAGGATGCTCAGGAATATACTCGTTTAGGGACCTGCCATGGATTGCGATGCTATAAAAATGCATGCGGAAGGTCCTTTGGGAGCCCCTGAACAGAGGCTGTAGGAATTTTGGGGAGGGAGAATGGATGGCCTGGGGAAGCTCTCCTGCTTTCTTAGTCCCTGTTGAGCCCAGGCCCAGCACAGTACTAAAGAGAGCTGGGCTGCAGAAAGAGGCTGTCTGTAAAAGAGGCAGGGAGCCAAGGTCCTGGGTGGCTGGTCTATTAAAAGCTCCCTTGACAATTTCAACAAAAGCATCAGTGTTGGCTGGTCCCATCCTGATGTAGATCCTTAGCTTCTGTGTCGGAAAACCCTCCCCGAAGTTCCATTTGCATGTATTATTCCATTCTCTGTGATTCCCTGCTGTGGGTTACTGTTCTACAGACTCTTATGCTCAGACTCCAGAGAGCCGTGTTTGTTTATAAAAGGCGGTAATTGGAAACAGTGTGGCTAGAGAGACACAATGTTGGACACAGACCTCATCTTGGCTTTCTCCCTCTCTGTGACCCTGGCGACATCACTCACCTTCTCTGAGCCTTGGTTTCTAATTTAGAAGTGAGTTGGAATAGTGGATCTAGAAGTAGTAATACCTTCTTCATAGGACTTATGTCAGGATTAAATGAGATAATGCATGGAAATACTTTGGCACAGTGCCTGATACCCAGCTTAAGTGTCCAATAAGTGGTTACCAACAGAAATATACCCGTGATTATTAATATATTAACCTTAATTAATTAATGTATCCATCCAGAATGAACTCCCAAATAGCCAATTTCCCCAACACCTTTTATGAAATAGCAGAGTCATTAATTTGTAACACCTTCTACATCATATATTAAATTGTCCTATATCCTTTGGTCGGCTAGTGGACTCGGTTTTGGTCTGTGGATTATTTTATTAGAAACATTTAACTTTAATTATTATGTCTTTATTAAACTTTTGAATATCTTGAGGCAATCCCGCTCATGATTTTAACTTAAAAAAAATTTAATTTTTCTTACATTCCTATTCTTCCAGAATTCTTAGGCATGATTTTGTTGAGTCGACCCCACATTTTACTGGGATTGTGATTGGAATCCAATTCCGTTATAGCTAAATCTTGGTCTATGAAAACTGGCTGTCTAACAATATTCAGTCATTTCATCTAGAAAGAGACTATATTTATTTATTGGTTTCAGTATTTTATATCTTTCTAAGTATTTATTGTCAGGGTTATTCCTAGACAGTTTTTATTTGTTAACGTTTTCACTGGCATTTTATCCCATTATTTGTTCTAATTGGTTTTTGCTTTAGGAGAGGGGTTGATTTTTAATTTTAATGTCATACATATCTTATATCCAATCATATCACTGGATCTATATAGTAATTTTCAGAGTTATTATTTTGATTATCTCATAATTTCGAAGCATGTAATCATATAATTGAATATGCATCTAATAATTTTATCTGTTACAAAGTTGATTTTCTCTAAATTTGTCTTTTTGATTATTTTAAATTTTTGCATTTATTTACCAACCTAAAATTCTTTTCTGTTTTCTGGTGCATTAATTTCTGCTTTACTCTTATTTTCCCCTTCCCAGTTCTTTCTTTGTTTCTCCAACTTTTTCAATAGAGTGCTTGGTTCATTTATTTTTCATGGTTTAATAATAAAAATAATTAGGGCTGTTAATTTCATTCTGGAAACGCATAACTCTGTTATGGATTATTTACATTTTAGATATTTTTGAGCTAGTTGATAACTGTAGATTTGATTTTCTTTTTGAACTAATAATTTTCCCAATTCCCCTTCTGCAGTGGGATTCCGGGAGAGAGTAGTCAATAGCTGAATAAACAAGTCTAGAAAGCAGTCCTAGAAAGGGCACCAGGCTGAGAAACAGGAAGTGGCTTAGAGTAATGAGGTGCACCACAGGTAGCCAAGTGATAGAAAAACAAGAATACATAGGTTTTGCTGGGCAGACATCAGGCACACCTGAGTTGGGTGTTCTAGGTGCTGGACTGCAAAAGTCGATTAAGTATGTCAAGTCTGTATAGGCAATAGTTGATTAAAGGATTATTTTCAAATCGTCATGTGGTTTGGATTTGTTTTGTTGGGGATCTTATTATATTCTTATTTTATTGTGCTGTAGTCTGAATGTGAACTGAGCATTTTTAACAGTTTTATTGAGCTATCATGGGCATATAAAAATTGTATATATTCAAGATGTATTTATATGCATACATTGTGAAATGACCACAATAAAGCAAATTAACATATTCATTATCTCCATGTAGGTGCCATCTGGGAGAGGGAGAGAGAGAGAGAGACAGAGAGGGTGTGTGTGTGTGTTGAGCAGATTTGATATCTATCCTCTTATTAAATTACAAGTATACAATACAGTATTGTTAACTTTGTCATCATGCTGTACATTCAATCTCCAGAAATTATTCATCCTGTATAACCGAAACTTTGAAACATTTGACCCAAATCACCCCATTCTTCCCTCCCCCCATCCTCTGGAAATTAGCGTCCTACCCTCTGCTTTTATGAATTGATGTTTTTCCATATGTGAGATCATGTGGTACTTTTATTTCTGTCTCAATCACTTCATTTAGCATGATGTTCTCCACCTCCATCCATGTGATTACAAATGGCAGGATTTCCTTCTTGTTCAAGGCTGAATGCTGTTCCACTGTGTGTGTGTGTGTGTGTGTGTGTGTGTGTGTGTGTGTACACACCACATTTTCTTTATCAATACATCTGCAAAAAGATGTTGAGGTTATTTTCGTATGTTGGCCATTGTGAATAATGCCGCAGCCAGTCAGTGTAGATATTTCTCGACATACTGATTTCAGTTCCTTTGGATATATATCTAACACGGGATTGCTGGATCATGTGATAGTTCTATTTTTAATGTTTTGGGGAACCACTATACTGTTTTCCATAATGGTTATACTAATTTTCAGTTCCCCCTGTAATGTACAGGGGTTCCCTTTACTCCAAATCCTTGCCAACCCTTCCCTTGTCTTTTTCATAATAGCCATTCTAACGGGTGTGAGATAATATCTCATAGTGGTTTTAATTTCCGTTTCCCTGAGAGTTAGTGACGCTGAGCATTTTTTTCATATATTTTTTGGCCATTTACATGTCATCTTTTGAAAAATGTCTATTCAGACCTTTTGCCCATTTTAAAATCAGATTATTTCTTTTTTGCTGTTGAGTTCCTTGCATATTCTGGATATTAGTCCCTTATTAGATGAATGTTTCTTGAAAGGCAAGTGTAGTGGTGACAAATACAGTTTTTGTTTGTCTGAGAAGGACTTAATCTCCCCAACGTTTTAAAAGGATAGCTTTGCAGGGCATAGTGTTTTAGGTTAGCAATTCTTTCTTTCAGTACTTTGAATATATTATCTCACTGTCCCCAAGCTTGTAAGGTTTCTGTGGAGAAACATCCTGTTAGTTTCATGATATTTTCTTTGAATGTGATGAGGTGCTTTTCTCTTTCGGCTTTGAAAATTCTTTGTTGTTGACTTTTTACAATGTAAGTATGTTTCTCAGTGTAGTCCACTTAATATTCAATATATTTGATGTTTTATTTGATTTTTGAGACTGGATGTTTATTTCTCTTCCCAGTTTGAGAACTTTTGCTTATTATTTCTTTAAATAAGCTTGCTGCCCTTTTTGCTCTCTTTTCTTTCCAGAATGCCCACAGTATGCATATTGTTTCGCTTGATGAAGTCTCATAAATCGTTTATTTTTATTATTTTTTTATTTTTGAGACAGAGTCTCTCTTTGTCACCCAGGTTGGAGTACAGTGGTGCGGTCTTGGCTCACTGCAACCTCTGCCTCCTGGGTTCAAGCAATTCTCATGCCTCAGCCTCCCGAGTAGCTGGGACTACAGGGGTGCACCACCATGCCTGGCTAATTTTTGTATTTTTAGTAGAGATGGGGTTTCACCATATTGGCTAGGCTGGCCTTGAACTCTGACCCCAGGTAATTAGCGCACCTCAGCCTCCCAAAGTGCTGGGATTACAAGTGTGAGACACCATGCCTGGCCATGTCTCATAAATCCTGTATGATTTATGTAGACATCTGTTAGTTCTATTTTATATATTCAAATGCATTATGTTATTATTTATAGGTTTTAAACTTGACCAGTTTAAAGATGTAAGGGGACATGGTCATTGGAAAAGAGTTGTTTTGTTCATTTGCCCCCTTTTCCAAGAATTTTGCATTATATATTTTGATGTAATGTCATTTAATCCCCTCTCCCCCAATGCTGTGACAGTCTGCATTAATGTTGAAGCTTGTCTTTTATCAATAGATAATGTCTCTGTTTTCCTGTGTAATGCTTTTTCTCTTTAGTGATGCTTTGAGTCAAATGAATGTTTCCACCTGTACACCCTTAACTCAGTGTTCTTAACTTCCCGTCCCCTTTGAGTCCCTTATGATGGGCCAAGGATACACTTTCTATATGGTAATTCTTCTAAGTTCTAGGAGAACGCTGCTGGATTCATTTCTCATCAGCCTTCCCAATCCTGATTTTCTCCTCAATATTTTTGTCTAGTGGATGTCCTAGACTTGCTTCCTGTATGAGTTCTTTTGCTTCTAGATTCTTCCTTTGGATGTGTCTAGAACATTTTCCCTGTACTTCACTAGGCAGCTGTAGGTCTCCATTCCATTGCTTGCCCACCTTGAGGACCCTCAGCTTGCCTCTTACCTAACAGTTATCTAGGAGGGTGAGGCAGAGTTTGAAGCCTACCTTTCTCCCTTCTCTTCCCCCTTCCCTCCTTCCTTCCTTTCTCTCTGTTTTCTTTCTCTCTCTCCCTCTTTGTTTCTTCCATCCTTTCTCTCTCTTTCTTTTTCCCTTTCTTCCTCTCTCCCTTCCTTTCCCTTCTCCTCTCCTTCCTTCCTTTTTCCCTCCCTTCCTCCCTTCCTTCCTTCCTTCCTTCCTTCCTTCCTTCCTTCCTTCCTTCCTTCCTTCCTTCCTTCCTTCCTTCCTTCCTTCCTTCCTCCCTCCCTCCCTCCCTCCCTCCCTCCCTCCCTTCCGCCCTCCCTTCCCTCCCTCCCACCCCGTCTTTCATTTCTTTGCTCCCTCTCTGCTAGAGTTCCGTAGAATGGGCATAGCTCACTGCAACCTCGAATTCCTGGGCTTAAGCAATCTGCCTGCCTCAGCCTCCCGAGTAGCTGGAACTACAAGTGCACACCATCATGCCTGGCTAATTTTAAAAAATGAGAATTGGGGTCTCATTATGTTGCCCAGGCTGGTCTGGTCTCAAACACCTAGCCTCAAGCAACCTTCCTGCCTCAGCCTCTCAAGTAGCTGGAATTACAGGTGCAAGCCACTGTGCCCAGCAGGAGTCTGCCTTGCTTTCTTGTTGGTTTTTTTTTTTTTTTTTTTTTGCCCAGCCTGTCATCTGATTTACATATTTTCCTTGGTCACATAATACAATTTTGTTTTTAGTCCTGGGAGCTCTTATCTTTTATTAAAGACGTTTTTATATGAGTTGTAAGTAAGTAAGTGGTCCTCTGACATCTTATTTTTAGCCTCTTCCTCATAGTTGGTGCTCTTCCTCTTGTTCTCCGTCTTTGAATCTATGGGCAATGTTTTGTTTGTCTTTATCGTCTCCATTAGTAATTATCTTTCAAAAAAGCAGATCTTGATCCTGTCTATCTCTATTTATCAGAGGCAAGAATGAACTAGTTTCCTTTGATTCCTTATCATGGAGGAGATATTTTAGGATTTCTTATACCTGCCCCACACAGATACCTAGATATACTCTTGATTAATATATTACTGGCCTTTGCAGTGGTTCACGCCTGTAATCCCAGCACTTTGGGAGGCTGAGGCAGGTGGAACACTTGAGGTCAGGAGTTCAAGACCAGCTTGGCCAACATGACGAAACCCTGTGTCTACTAAAAATACAAAAATTAGCCGGGTGTGGTGGCAGTCGCCTGTAATCCCAGCTACTCGGGAGGGTGCCTGAGTATTGCCTGAACCCAAGCAGCAGAGGTGGCTGTGAACCGAGATCATGCCACTGCACTCCAGCCTGGGCAACAGAGCAAGACTCCGTCTAAAAAAAAATTACATATATATACATATATGTATATATATATGTGTATGTATATGTGTGTGTATATATATGTGTGTGTGTGTAGGTATATGTAATTGGCCTTAAGAACCTAAGGTGTATTTGTGTGTAAATGACATATATTGCGTAAGTACCTAAGTATAGTATTTAATGTAGCATTTGTAATATATAGTGTTATAGGATGGTAGAAATACACACACACACACCACACCTACACTTACATTTATATATATAATTTTTTCCCTGCTGTGTCATTGACCTTGGCCTCCATCCTGGTGCATGAACACGCCATGCCGGGTGCTTTATCCTCTTCAGGCTATAGAAGTTGAAGGATAGGAGCCTAATTCCCAGCCCAGTTCCCTCCTGCATGCTGGCATTCTTCCACCATTGCTCCGGTGGGATAAAGAGGCTTTTCTCATTGCTTAAGTCTTTTCTTAAGCACACCTCTTATTGCCTGCTCTTCCATCACTTTCGCCAGATGGAGTAAGCAAGAAAACAACTCTCCAGGTTCTTCTTTTCCACATGGGAGCTCTCACTCTTGGCACATGATACTTCTCCAGCCTCTATTCTCATTCGTGCTCTCACCTAGGAGTCACAGTCTCAAAGCCGATCTCATACACCAAAAGATGCCTGGGGCTGGGCACAGTGGCTCACGCCTGTAATCCCAGCACTTTGGGATGCTGAGGCGGGTGGATCACCTGAGGTCCAGGAGTTTGAGGCCAGCCCAACCAACATGATGAAACCCCGTCTCTACCAAACATCCAAAGATTAGCCAGTTGTGAGGTGCACGCCTGTAATGCCAGCTACTCAGGAGGCTGAGGTAGGAGAATCGCTTGAATCCGGGAGGTGGAGGTTGCAGTGAGCCGAGATCGCCCTACTGCACTCCAGCCTGGGTGACAGAGCGAGACTCTGTCTCCAAAAAAAAAAAAAAAAAAATTAGCTAGGTGTGGCGGTGCATGCCCTGTAGTCCCACCTACTTAGAAGGCTGAGAGGGGAGGATTGCTTGGACCCAGGAGGCAGAGGTTGCAGTGAGCTGAGAGCATGGGCAACAGAGTGAGACCTTGTCTCAAAAACAATAGGACACTTGGATTAGAATGTTCATAGCAGCCTTTCTTATAATAGCTCCAAAGTGGAAACAAGTCAGATTTCAACCAACAGGTGAATGAATAAGCAAACTGACATATTCATTCTATAGAGTACCATTCAGCAATAAAAAGGAATGAACTCCTGGTATATGCAACGGAATGAATGAATTTGAACAAGTATTTTGTTGAATAAAATAAGCCAGACAGAAGGAGTACCTACTGCATGATTCCACTTATGTCAAGTTCTAGAACAGACAGACATCATCTCTGGGGTGTGGAGAGTTGCCTGGAAAGAGGAAGGCACTTTCGTTGGGGATGGGTCTTCTTTGGATGGTAGCTACACAACAGATGTTTATGGTTGTCAAACCTTGTTGCACTCAAGAGCTGTGTATTTTCTTTTATTTTTTGAGATGGAGTCTCACTCTGTCACTCAAGCTGGGTTGCAGTGGCACGATCTTGCCTCACTGCAACCTCCACCTCCCAAACTTAAGAGATTCTCCTGCCTCAGCCTCCTGAGTAGCTGGGATTACAGGCATGCGACACCACACCTGGCTAATTTTTCTAGTTTTAGTAGAGATGGGGTTCATCATGTTGACCAGGCTGGTCTCGAACTCCTGACCTCAGATGATCTACCCACCTCAGCCTCCCAAAGTGCTGGGATTACAGGCGTGAACCACCACACCCGGCCTATGTATTTTCTTTATGTAAATTATGTATCAGTAAACTAATGGCTGTACTTTTTGCAAAAACAATCAGGAGAACAGAAAATAAGGATATATAGTATATATAAATTTATATATAAACAGAAATAAAATATGAGTATGATTTTTAAAACGCAGGACTGAAGTTGGTCTTAGCTCTGGGGCATGGACCCGAGTTCTACACCTCCTAGAGCTGGTCCGTGTGGCATCTGCTCCTTTTTCTTTCTGGTTCAGAAAGAAGCCAGACCTGAGCTGACCTTGTGGGCAGCTGGAGCCAGATTGTCCTGTCTTCTTTCCAGGTGGCTGGGCTTTTCTATTTCTAAGGATAAAGGTGTGTTCAGGTCACTGTAGTTTTTCATCTAGCGCCATCAGATTTGTGCATGACTTTTATTCCAGTGGGGGGTTTGTGTGTGTGTGTGTGTGTGAATGTGTACACAGGCTAGTGCCTTCTTTGGGATATTGACCCAAATTCATTTTGGATGTGAGGAGATCTATTTCAGAGGTTGGTAGCCCAATTCAACCCTAAGATGTAAAATATGATTTTAAAATATCATAGCTGCCGGGGACACTGGGCCAGAAAGTAGCACTGACAGTGTGACTGTGGAGTGTCGTATCTCCGTGGACGGGCACATGATGGTTTTTGCACCAGTGACTGACGAATATTGAGTCACCACCCTTGCAACTGACTACTGGAGTTCCAAATGTGAGAGGTCTGAACCTTTTTAGTCACTCACCCGCAGAGACAGGGAGACTGTAGGGCTTTAGACCAGTAGGGCCTTTAGACCACCTGGGCCCGCCCTTCATTCTACAGGTGAGATCTGAGCCTGCGGGGAGGCAGCTAGAGAAGGGTATGTGTGTGTGGCCAGCTGGTGGCCCATTTTGACCCCTGGTGTGATCAGTTTTAAGGCCAGTGCTCTTGCGTGTTAATAACTTTTCTCCCAGATGATTTTTTTTTGTTTTTTTGTTTTTTGTTTTTTGTTTTTTTTTTGAGACGGAGTCTCGCTCTGTCGCCCAGGCTGGAGTACAGTGGCCGGATCTCAGCTCGCTGCAAGTTCCACCTCCCGGGTTTATGCCATTCTGCCTCAGCCTCCCAAGTAGCTGGGACTACAGGCGCCCGCCACCTCGCCCGGCTAGTTTGTGGTTTTTTTGTATTTTTTTAGTAGAGACGGGGTTTCACGTGTTAGCCAGGATGGTCTCGATCTCCTGACCTCATGATCCGCCCGTCTCGGCCTCCCAAAGTGCTGAGATTACAGGCTTGAGCCACCGCGCCTGGCCCCGGATGATGTTTTAATCCATCAGGACTAAATGATTCTGTCATAAATCCTTGCAGACAAGAGAGGATGGGAACTGCCGTTTATGAAGTCACCTGCCATGTGCCAAGTACTCAACATATGCTACCTCATGAATTCCTCATAGTGGACCTAGGAGGTGGCAATTGTTTGTTCCATTGTACAGATAAGGAAACTGAGGCTGATGCAGAATTGGGGTTTGTTACACTGGGATTTTTCCCAGGCTTCACGTGTTCTACAGATTTACAGTCTCTGTTTTCAGTTTTCATTCTGGAGGTATCGGACAGGTGTCTGCTGTGTGCACATCCTGAGAACACAGTCCTGGTCCTTGCGGGATGTATAGACATTGCCCCTATAGTGCTGGAATCAATGGGATTTACTGCAGAAATGACCGTGGGGGCGAGGTTAATGCCAAGGGTCAGACTGAATCCTATGTCCTTCCTGTGTGTCTGCTTGTAGATTCCTGGAGGGAATGTTTCTTTTTATTATTATTATTATTATTATTATTTTATTGAGATGGAATCTTGCTCTGTTGCCCAGGTGTGATCTTGACTCACTGCAACCTCCGCTTCCCAGGTTCAAGTGATTCTTCTGCCTCAGCCTCCCGAGTGGCTGGAATTACAGGTGCCCACCACCATGCCCAGCTAATTTTTGTATTTTTAGTGGAGACGAGGTTTCACTAGGTTAATAATCAAGGTTGGCCTGGCTGGTCTCAAACTCCTGACCTCAGGTGATCCACCCACCTTGGCCTCCCAAAGTGCTGGGATTAGAGAGGTGTGAGCTGCTGCGCCCTGCCCTGGAGGGAATGTTTCAACTTCATAATCTCAGCCTTTCAGAGCCTGCCTCTCCTTCATGCCTGACACCGGAGGGGGAACAATGACTGCCGTGTTCAATAAAACTTTTGTGGGAGATGATTTAAATTGCTTTGATAACACCCTTGGGAGTTGGGGCCCCTTTTAATAATTTAGGCTGAAGTAATGTGTGCTCTCATTAAAGAGAGGAGATGTATCTGAACTCTGGGCTTGAAGCTCTACTTTCTACAAAGAGACTTGTTGGATTTCAAAACCAAGGCGACACCACCTCTTAGTGTGCTGGCAGATACAGGGAGAGGACTGTCTGTCTTCCCTCCTGTGTCCCTCTCCGCCACAGCTGAAATGGCTGATCTTTTCAGAATCACTGACTGGGGGATGTTCATGAGCTTGGACAGGATAACAAATGGAGGTGGGTTATTTTCTGATCCTAGTAAGTGAGAAACAGCTGTTCTTCCTAGCTTGGAAAGCAAGTCATTTGTTTTCTACACACACATACGCACGCGCGTGCGCACACACACACACAACCACACACAAACACACACGGTTATCAAATGCTGCTAGAAAAAATTAAAAATTGCACATTGTATTTCTAAAAGAGGAAGCAGAGAAAAAGGATTTCCAGAATTCTAAACACGGCCCCCCATCACTGCGTCTCCTCTCAGCTAGGACTTTGTTTGCACAGCCGAGGCCTGCAGGGTACGTTACAGAGGTGGACTTGGGGCTGGCCTTGAACTTCCAGACCCTCCCTCCCCGCTCTGGCCAGGGCTGGGGAAATGTCAGCTATTCTGAGGGCCTTGGAAGTTGGACTCAGTTATTTTCGGTAACATATCATCAACTGCTTATTCCACTTTTACAGACGCTATTTGTAAAATGAATAGTGTTTAATGTATTTATATTTAAAATAATTATTGAGGCCAGGCTTGGTGGTTCACATCTATAATCCCAGTACTTTGGGAGGCAGAGATGGGAGGATCCCTTGAGCCCTGGAGTTCAAGACCAGTCTGGGCAACATAGCAAGACCTCATCTCTACAAAATTTAAGAAAATCAGCCATGCTTGGTGGTGCCCGCCTGTAGTTCCAGCTCGGGAGGCTGAAGTGGGAGGATCCCTTCAGCCAAGGAGTTCGAGGCTTCAGTGAGCTAAGATCGCTCCACTGCACTCCAGCCTGGGTGACAGAGTGAGCCCCTGCCTCTAAAAATTTTTTAAAAGTAATCATTGATAGTGATTTACTATTGCCGTTGTGTTGCTTTCTGTTAGTCTTGTAGTCCTTTTTTCTATCTTTCAACTGATGTATAATTTCAGTTAAGTAAGGTGAATAAGTTCTAGATATCCGCTGTGCAGCGTTGTACTTATAGCTGAGGCATAAGTTCATTTAGTATTTTAATTTGGCTCAAATACACAAGTATGTGCAGTATTGGACACTTAATTTGCTAAGAGGGTAGATCTTATGTGAAAGGTTCTTACCACAAAAAAACTAAACGAAAATGAAATAAAAATGAATAATGTAAAGGATAGGTAAATTACAAAGTACACATAGGCAAAAAAGAATTTCACTATCTTTTGAATGAACCCCTTATTGGTGGTTTCTGCTTTATATGCAGGGGTAGAAGGTGAAGAACCTGCTATTGACAGTGACTTTGAAAGACTTTGAGAAAATAGTGTAAGTAGGTACAAAGTGTCATCACAAACAATGTGTCTTATAATACATGTAGCAAGAATGGAATACTATGCAGCCATAAAAAGGAACGAGATCGGCCGGGCGCGGTGGCTCAAGCCTGTAATCCCAGCACTTTGGGAGGCCGAGACGGGCGGATCACGAGGTCAGGATATCGAGCCCATCCTGACTAACACGGTGAAACCCCGTCTCTACTAAAAAAATACAAAAAACTAGCCGGGTGAGGTGGCGGGCGCCTGTAGTCCCAGCTACTCGGGAGGCTGAGGCAGGAGAATGGCTGGAACCCGGGAGGCGGAGCTTGCAGTGAGCTGAGATCCGGCCACTGCACTCCAGCCTGGGCAACAGAGCGAGACTCCGTCTCAAAAAAAAAAAAAAAAAAAAAAAAAAAAGGAACGAGATCGTGTCATTTTCAGGGACGTGGATGAAGCTGGAAGCCATTATCCTCACCATACTAACGCAGGAACCGAAAACCAAACACTGCGTGTTCTCACTTATAGGTAGGGGCTGAACAATGAGAATACGTGGACACAGGGAGGGGAACAACACACACCAGGGCCTGTTGGGAGAGGGCGGGGGTGGGGAGAGCATCAGGGAAAATAGCTAATGCATGCTGGGCTGAATACCTAGATGGTGGGTTGATGGGTGCAGCAAACCACCATGGCACATGTTTACCTAGGTAACAAACCTGCACATCCTGCCCATGTATCCCAGAACCTAAAATAAAATAAAATTTTTTTAAAAAATTAGATAACAGAGTCTCAGTATGCTGTCCAGGCTGAAGTGCACTGGCATGGGGCTCCAGGTGTGTCATATTTCAAAATGAGCGTTCTCTGCATGGCCACCTTCGAATACTGTGTGCTAATTTCAGGGCTTGAAAGATACCAGCGTACATGTTCAGGGCCGCGTGCACACATTCTCCTAGTTGTCCCAGGGACCTAGGTCACCTTGTCTGTTACCTCTGAGCTCAGGCACTGTAACCTCGTAGAATGTCACTGTAATGGGGAGACAAAGCTAGGCTGAATTGGTGAAAGCTGGAAAGACTACTTTACTGGGTCTTATTCATTATTATCAGCAGCCTAGCATAACCCTGCTCTTTAAAAAATGGACTAAATTGAGAGTCTGTTGAACTTGCCCCGTTCAACATGGGGTATTCATTTGTCATTAGGAATGGCAATTTTTATGCATGTAATTAACATACTGTGATAGCTTCAGTGGATCAGGCAAGTCTATATATATACATTTATTTTTTGAAACGGAGTCTCGCTCTGTCGCCCAGGCTGGAGTGGTGCAGTGGCTTGATCTTGGCTCACTGCAGCCCCCGCCTCTTGGGTTCAAGCAGTTCTCCTGCCTCAGCCTCCCGAGTAGCTGGGATTATAGGCACGTGCTGCCACACCCGGCTAATTTTTGTATTTTTAGTAGAGACAGGGTTTCACCATGTTGGCCAGGATGGTCTTGATCTCCTGACCTCATGATCCACCCAACTCAGCCTCCCAAATTGCTGGGATTGCCGGTGTGAGCCACTGCACCTGGCCTTTTTTTTTTTTCTTTTTTGTTTGTTTTTTTGAGACAGGGTCTCACTGTGTTGCCCAGGCTAGAGCGCAGTGGTGAAATCATGGCTCACTGCAGCCTTGACCTCCTGGGCTCAAGAGATTCTCCCACCTCACTCTCCTCAGTAGCAGAGACTATGGGTGCACACCACCAAACCCAGCTGATTTATATGGTTTTTTGTAGAGATGGGATCTCGCCATATTGTCCAGGCTGGTATTTATATCTTATATATACCACTTAATTGCTTTATTTTCATTTCCTTTGTAAATGACATCCAGGTGAAATTAACCAGCCTCTTTTGAATAAATGATCCCTAAGTCTGAACTGGTGGGGATCTGTGTGAATGGATGAGGGTCGTTTGAATAGACATTGGGACACTTGAGGGTGAAAAATTCATGGTCAAATACAACGTTTTACTGACTTGTGTGAGAAAGACGTCAGATTCTCTTTTTTGTTTAATACAGTGATTACTAATACTCAGCACGTCGACCTGTTGCTTGGAAGTGATTTACGCATTCTCTGGTCTTGGAGAATTACTGCCTTTTTTTTCTTCATGACTCAGAGTGGGCTGGGCTCCCCTCTAAAGAAGAAGCCATTAAATTTGATGAAGAGCCACATTCCTTGCAAGACTTGACCCCAAACATTTGAGATTAGCCCTTTGAATTTCTCTTTCTGAAAGTCTGACAGCAAAACTTGGTGCATTTTTCTCAGCAGGATCCAAATAATAGCTAAACGCCTCCGGGGCAGCTGTAAGGCAAGTATTTTAAAAACAACCGTGTTAAAGTGATCTGGAGACTGCAAACAAGTCAGCTTTTCTTTCTCCACAGGAGTCTCAAGGTGCACACTTGTGTATTCGAGGCAATTAAAATACTAAATGAGCTTGTCCCTGAAGAATGTAGACAGAGCTTTTCACTCTAATTTCTGCTCGGTACCCTTGAGCACACCTTGTTGGCTGAACAAAGCCACACCTAGTTTCTGCAATTAGGGGAGCCACATAGTTGATTTTTGCAAGCTTTCCTTCATCAGAGAATCAGCAGTCTTCATTCATTCAATGCAATGATGCATTTGTTCTTTTACCCAACAAATACTTTTTGAACATTTACAACGTGCCAGCATAGTTTAATCTGTGTATATTTGACAAATGCTAAGTTAACTGAAACGGCAGGCAGAGGTGGATTATGTATTCATCAGTGTGTAGATAGAAACTGAAGGCATGGAGTGGGTGACAAAGTGGGTACAGATGTTGTGTCTTCCCCTTTGACCCTTTGGATAAATTACCGAACGATCTTAAATAGGTGCTCTGCAGGTGTTTGGTTACATTGTCAAGGAATAAGACACTGAAAACGGAGAGGGTTTTGATGACAGCTCTGCATGCATGTTTTTGTTAGGAAATACTCCAAGGGCATCATTCTTAGGCTATGTCAAGGTCTGTCAACTCGGGACTGCTCAGTTTACCAGGCTCCCAGGGTGCAAGCGGCCTGTGTTCGCTTATCTGTGTCAAGGAGATCCCTACAGTTTGGATAGCTTAGTTTCGCCCTTCCCACTACAGTGTTTTTGTTGGAAAGTGGTCTGCTAAATGAGAACCCATCGCCAGTTTTACCTACAAGTCCACGATTTATTTATTTTTATTTATTTATTTTTTTTGAGATGGAGTTTTGCTCCTGTTTCCCAGGCTGGAGTGCAGTGGCGTGACCTCAGCTCACTGCAACCTCCACCTCCTGGATTCAAGGGATTCTCCTTCCTCAGCCTTCCAAGTAGCTGGGATTACAGGTGCCCGCTTCCGTGCCTGACTAATTTTTTGTATTTTTAGTAGATATGGGGTTTCACCATGTTGGCCATGGCTGGCCTTGAACTCCTGACCTCAGGTGATCCACCTGCCTTGGCTTCCCAAAGTGCTGGGATTACAGACGTGAGCCACACAAGTCCAATATTGTACCTAGAAGTCTAGCAATTTTTTTCTGTGTAGGGAGATGAATAGAACAAGTTTGGGGCAGAGGTAGATGTAGCTATAGATACAATTATAGATAGTTATGGATATATAAAATTAAATACCTTAATCCTTGACGTTATTATTTTTCTTTTATCAAATATAATCCTGTTTGGAGCAAAAACACTTTGAGCACATTTTAATTTTGCTAGTTTCTTGGGATGGTTTTTCCCGCCAGCACTCCTGTTCGCAGAACTAGTGGTAAATGCTAATGGAAAACTTTTTCAGTTAGCAGATTTTTATTTTACTTACTTCCTGGGGCCATTCTCCTTAAATTGTAGATCAAATCCAGCTGCAGGCTAAAGCACTGCAATTTTCTTGTTTTCAACTAACCCATGGCAAGAATAAATTTTTCTACCCCCTGGGATGGCGGATTCAGTCCTGGAAATTCAGAGGAGTGAAATTGTTAGCAGTTGCTCTTAAAATCTGGTGCCCTCACTTCATGGCGATGTCTCTGGTCTTTGTGTTGAAAGCAGGACCTCTATAAGCCCCTTCTCCTCCCCAGACCATGTGTTTGGGGGGTGTTATGACAAGGGTGAGGGGAGAGGGGAGAACCCCTCCAGGAGGTTGTCATCTCAGTCCTGCGCGGGATCGGCAGTAAAGGATTTACTAGGCTGGCTACCTGACATCACCCAGAGCCAGAGAAGTTTCCATATTTCAACGAACCTTTTGGATTCCAAGAGAGAGAATTGTTAGTAACTCCACGGACTGGCCTTAGAAGACTCTTCCTGTGACATCATCCAATTCATTCTGCCACTTAAAAAAAAAAAAAAAAAAAATCCAGGTACCGTGGAAAGCCACTGGAAGCTTTAAGCAAGGGAGTGTCCTGATTTACATCTTAAACATTTCTAATTAGGCCGGGTACGGTGGCTCATGCCTGTAATCCCAGCACTTTGGGAGGCCGAGGCGGGAAGATCACTTGAGGTCAGGGGTTCGAGACCAGCCTGGCCAACACAGCTAAACTCCATCTCTACTTAAAAATACTAAAATTACCAGGGTGTGGTGGTGCGCGGCTGTAATCCCAGCTGCTCGAGAGCCTGAGGCAGGAGAATTGAACCTAGGAGGCAGAAATAGCAGTGAGCCAAGATCGCACGACTGCACTCCAGCATGGGTGACAGAGTGAGATTTGTCTCAAAAACAAAAAAAAAAAAAAAGAAATTCTAATTTTGGTAAAACATACATAACATGAAATTTACCATCTTAACAATTTCTATGTGCGTACATCAGTAGCATTAAGTATATACAATTTTTGTGCAACAGAACTGTTTTCATCTTGCAAATCTGAAGCTCTGTCCTCATTAAACAGTAACTCCCCCTACCCGTTGTCACGCCCCCTACCATTCTTCTTTCTCTGGCTCTAGAATTTGACTACTCTACATACCTCATTTAAGTGAAACCATACAGTAATTGTCCTTTTGCGACTGGTTTATTTCACTTAGAATATCGTCCTCCAAGTTCATTCAAATTGTAGCATGTGTTAGGATTTTCTTCCTTTTGAAGGCTGAATAATAATCCATTGTATGTTTACATATTAGGCTGGTGCAAAAGCAATTGCTTTTTGTTTTGCCATCACTTTTTTTTTTTTTTGAGTTGGAATCTCGCTCTGTTGCCCAGGCTGGAGTGCAGTGGTGTGGTCTCGGCTCACTGCAACCTCCACCTCCCGGGTTCACACCATTCTCCTGCCTCATCCTCCTGAGCAACTGGGGCTACAGGTGCCCACCACCACGCCTGGCTAATTTTTTGTATTTTTAGTAGAGACGGGGTTTCACCGTGTTAGCCAGGATGATCTCGATCTCATGACCTTGTGATCTGCCCGCCTCGGCCTCCCAAAGTGCTGGGATTACAGGCGTGAGCCACTGTGCCTGGCCGCCATTACTTTCAGTGGCAAAAATAGCAATTATTTTTGCACCATCTTAATGTATCCTCTTTTGTTTATTCATCTGTCAATGGGCACTTGGGTCGCTTCTACCTACTGACTATTGCAGATAGTGCTGCTATGAACATGAGTGTGCAAATATCTGTTCAAGTCCCTGCTTTCATTTTCTTTTTTTTTTTTTGAGACAGAGTCTTACTCTGTTGCCCAGGCTGGAGTGCAGTGGCACGATCTCAGCTCACTGCAGCCTCTGCCTGCCGGGTTCACGCCATTCTCCTGCCTCAGCTTCCCGAGTAGCTGGGATTACAGGCGCCCGCCACCACACCTGGTTAATTTTTGTATTTTTAATAGAGATGGGGTTTCACTATATTGGCCAGGCTGGTCTTGAACTCCTGACCTCAAGTGATCTGCCCACCTCGGCCTCCCAAAGTGCTAGGATGACAAGTGTGAGCCACCATGCCTGGTCCCTGCT
Organism: Theropithecus gelada; assembly: GCF_003255815.1. Classification (NCBI taxonomy): domain Eukaryota; kingdom Metazoa; phylum Chordata; class Mammalia; order Primates; family Cercopithecidae; genus Theropithecus; species Theropithecus gelada. The sequence continues at coordinate 3,928,462 of NC_037670.1, read as the reverse complement.
TTAATTTCTTTGGGGTTTATACCCAGAAGTAAAATTGCTGGATCCTATGGTCATTCTATTTTTCACTTTTTGCAGAACCGCCATACTGTTTTCCCTAGGGGGTTGCAGCATCTTGCCTTCCCATCAACCATGCACAAGGGCACCACTTTCTCCACATGCTTGCCAACACTTATTATTTTGTTTTCTTGACAGTAGCCGGTTTAATGGGTGTGAGATGGTATCTTATTGTGTTTATGTCACATTTTTGAGTATATGTTTTACCCTGCTGGGTATATGTTATTGTGCTAGGTGCTGGCTTACAGAGGCAGTTAAGACCCAGTTTCTGCCATGAGAGAGGAAACTCACAGTCTGTTGGAGGAGACAGGCATCTAAATGGAAAATTATAATACACCTTATCAAGTGCTTTGATAGAGACAGGTCTTAAGGGAGCAGAGTGGATGCAATCAAGGAAGACTTCCTGGTCTTCATAGCCCCACCTCCAGGAAGTCTTCCTTGGTTGCGCCCACTGTGTGCTCTCTTAAGACCTATCTCTGGAGTAGCAGTAGAGTTCCTACTTAACTTCCATTTTCTGGTTCCTTCTACCAAGTTAAGCATACTCATTAGAAGGAATCAGAAAATGAAAAGTTAAATCTGAAGTCCAAGTGGTTGGCGGGTATTGGTTAGAGCACTATTTTTAGAATAGAACAATGCTTATGATTGAAGCAATTTTTTTTTTCTTTTCATTTGTGTGTTTCTGTGGCTCTGGGAGATTGTAAAGGTTACTTAATTGGGATGCTTAGCTCACAGTTTCTGGTTATTAGAAAGAGGCCACACTGAGACCTTTGGAAGAAAAGGGGCACAGCAGGTGGGTAGGAGGTTAAGCATACCAAGTTAAGCATACTCATTGAACCTCATCGATTCAGGGGTCTTGTGCATTTTCCATTTTGTCCAATTCTGGGAAGTCCGAAGGCTCCGGGTCAGAGGGGAGTTTGTTGCACGGGGACAGTTGTCTGGAAGACTCAGTGACAAAGTGGCAAATAGGAGCAAGGAAACAAAGTATATAAAGACCTGCTATTTAGGAATGGCACTATTCTTGTCCTGGTGACTCACATTTGTCAAGCCTTGAAGGATATTTGCAGAGGAAGAAAGAAGCATTGGATTGCAGCTTGGAGGGAGCAGATCCTGGCTGCCAGTGCCGGGACCAAGGCAGCGTGTGATCTCACCCGTGTTGCCAAGGGTCATCCCACACCCAGACTGTTCGGTTTCCATTCTCATTCCTTGGCATTGCCTTTTATAGAACTGCTTTCAAAAGAGGCATTGGGGCTGATGTCACAGGATCACTATGTGTTTCTCAGGAGTGGGGAGGGAATGAACAGAATTTTTCTGAACATTCTGTACCAAATTCACTGCCCTCCCTCCATTTGATTTAGGAGTTATATCTTCAGCATCCTCTCCTTGTTAGCCTCCTCTGGAACTTGTCTGTCTGCCTGACTAGATCGAGAGCCCCTCTGTATCCCCAGAACCTTGCAGCTTCAGGCATTTTGCATGAGATAAATAAACATGGATGCAATGAGAAAAGGGATGTGACAGGTATTGGGGAAGACAAACTAGCAACTGCTCTGGGCTCTGCTTTGGAAGTGCCTTTTGTTTCTCTTTACTTTTTTTTTTTTTTTTTACAGTCACACTCTGTTGCCCAGGCTGGAGTGCAGTGGCACGATCTCAGCTCACTGCAACCTCTGCCTTTCGGGTTCAACTGATTCTTGTGGCTCAGCCTCCCAAGTAGCTGGGATTACAGGCAAGCACCATTACGCCTGGGTAATTTTTGTATGTTTTGTAGAGATGGAGTTTGATCATGTTGGTCAGGCTGCTCTCGAACTCCTGACCTCAGGTGATCTGCCTACCTCAGCCTCCCAAAGTGTTGGGATTACAGATGTTAGCTACTGGGCCTGGCTCATTTCTTTTTACTCTCTATCCACCACTTCTCCCAGCTCAAATCCTTTTGAGTCTGACTTGGACAGCTGATGTCACCCTCTACCTAGTCTTTTTTCCCCTTGAGCGTCATTTTTCCGACTCTTCTCAGAGTCATCTTTGTGCTGTCATTGCATCCAGACCTGATCATTTCTTTTCTCTTTCCTACTCAAAACCTTTCATGGTTCACTGTGACCCAGTGAATAAATCCATGACCCCTGGCACTCTAATTCCTGTTTGTCTTTCCAGTCTCGCCATCCTGCCCAGCTACCTCCCTCCCATCTCATTCTCTGCTAAATTTGCTTCTTCCTTATGTGAGTTGAGGCACATGCTTTCCCTTCTGCTGGGAAGGTGTTTCCACCCCTCCGAGACCACATTCAAGTGTTATCTCCTTGAGGAAACCATGCAGGCTCCCTGCCAAGACGAAGGAGAGAAAACTATGCCTTCATCTGGGTTCGCATAACTTTTGTCTATACCTTCGTCATGTGATTTACCCCAAAAGTGTCCCCCAAGCTATCCTTTTATTTATATTTGCTTACTTATTAATTTCAAGAATTATTTGAGATAGTATTCAAATTACATACTAGAGGAATATTCCTATGAATATAGGATGTTATATTATAATGATAATAAGAGTTATGTTAAGGAATTTCCATGATAAAGGGTGGAGGGAGAGTGGGGATGAAGCTGGGGTCATGTAAATACAAATTCCATATGCTGTGACGTGTAGCACATTTGCTGGAAATGTTTGGAATACTTATTTCTAAACTTGGACCTCAGCTTTCTACCAGCCAACACTGAGAGAGAAATATGTTGATAATGGTTTGGCCATGTCCCCGCCCAAATCTCATCTTGAATTCCCACGTCTTGTGGGAGGGACCTGGTGGGAGGTAATTGAATCGTGGGGGCAGGCCTTTCCCATGCTGTTCTCATGATAGTGAATACATCTCACGAGATCTGATGGTTCTATAAGGGGGAGTTTCCCTGCACAAGCTCTCTGTTTGCCTGCTGCCGTCCATGTAAGATGTGACTTGCTCCTCTTTGCCTTCGTCATGATTGTGAGGCCTCCTCAGCCATGTGGAACTATAAGTCCATCAAACCTCTTTCTTTTGTAAATTTCCCAGCCTCAGATACGTCTTTATCAGCAGCATGAAAACAGAAGAATACATATATCATCCATATGGTTCATGATGTCTGCAGGATGAAACGAATCAGAAGCAGAACAACTCTGCCAGGGGCTGAGATGCTAAAGAAATTTCCCTTACTTCGTCATAAAGGATTCCCTAAACCATATCACTGTGTGTTCAATGGCATTGTCTTTGTAAATATAACTTCACATTCCTTGTGCCTGTTTGCATCTGTTTGCAAATAGAAGAACACCTAGCACTGTCTGAGATCATGAAGACATTTGTATTAGGTTGATGCAAAAGTAATTGTTTTTTGCATTGAAAGTAATGGCAAAAACTGCAGTTACTTCTGCACCAACCTAATATTCACCTAAGGATTCTAGTGGCCCAGGGTCCCAGATGCCTTGAAGCAGTTCAACAGTGCCACATGTGTGTTTTACTTTCCTTCATGGCTAATCCAAACATTGTATCCTAACCCCAGCATCTCAAGCAGGGTGGATAGAAAAGGGCAGTCCTTTTTATCAACAAAGATCAATCTTTCCAGAATCTTTTCAGAAGACTTTCCTTTCTGTTGGCCCTACCAGGGTCACCCAGGTACACCTACTAGCAAGGGGGCTGGAGAAGTGGCTCTGGGCAGCCGTCCTTCATTCTGGGCTGGACAGAATGCCACGCGATGTTCCGCTGGTGTAGAAGAGAATGGGAGAAGAGGAGGAAGGGCTCTCGGGAAGACAACTGGGAGTGACTACCACCATAGTTCTCTATCACAACACCAGTCCAGTAAATCCTGCTTTGCAGGAGGTAACACCAGTGAGCAGTTTGCCGCTGATGAGATTTATTCCCAAAATAACTTTCAAATCTGAAGAGGAATGGCTGCTCTGTATTTCATTTCAGCAAGTCTCCATGGATATTATTTTTCTTTCCACTGACTTTATTTATAACCTGAGCTGCAGGAAGCTGGAAGGAGAAGCTGCTTGACAATATCTGGAGTCTGGGCTTTGCTATTTGACAAGTTAACCATGTTTTCTCCCTCTGCGAGGTTGGGGATGAAGAAACACTTTCTCTCCCAAAGATAGGCCTGATGAGGATGCATGGTTCCCAAGGTGTGTAGTGTTGGTCAGGGAGGAATAGCATGCTCTAGGCTTGGCAAGCCGACTCATTTGACTTAGGCCTTCTGGCTAAGCCATCCCGGAATGGGGCTCAATGGTGATTCAATCAAATGGGGAAGCATCTTGTGTTTGGAGATAGCTTAATGGTAAGAAGTGAGCTAAGCGTGCTGTTATTGCAAGACCTCCATCTCTACAAAAAATAAAAAATAAATGAACGGGGCATGGTGGTGCCCAAATTCAGAAATTTTTTTTTTTTTTTTAAACTAAGGCCTGAGTCACGTTTTTTAAAAATTGAAAAAGCTGTGGGAGATCCCAGTTCATGCTTCTCTCTTCTCCAGAGCACAGGTCGAGCTGAAATATAAGGACATCTGCATTTTATAGACGAGGAAACTGACATGCAGGGCAGTTGAGAGCTCAATCCAGGGCAGCGCAGCATCTTAGTGAAGAGTGATGTCATGGACACAGTTGGGAGAGCCTTCCCTTGATTTGTCACTCTTGAGATAGGCTGGAGAAGGAACATGAGTATTCAGTCATTAGGGATATGGATGGGTGCACCATACAGTTGCTCACCAGTCCCTGTGTGGGAGAGGCAAAAGATGCTATAGAAGGATTTTGGTGATTGCTGAGATGCAAGGACCATTAGTCTAACATATTGCTCATCTTTCCACACTAGCTGTCCCTCCATCTGCTTCTGAGGTAGGAGGTAGAACTTGACTCTGGACCAGATTGAAGACTGGCTGAAACAGGGAAGGCACCGAAAGCACTTCTCCATAAGACATATCCATGAGCGCTGTGACAGTTTACCATTGCCACAGCAATACCAGGCGGTTACTGCCCCTGGCTGTGGCAACACTCTGAAGTTACCTCCTCTTTTCTAGAAATTGCTGAATAATCCATGCCTTAATTTGCATGGAATTAAAAAGTGGGTATAAGTATGACTGTAGAATTGCCTCTGAGCTACACTTCTGGGCAAACTGCCTGGGGTTAGCCCTGCTCTGCAAGGAGCAGGACCTTTCTGCTGCTGTACACTTATGCCTCAATAAAAGTTGCAACACCACCAGCTCATCCTTGAATTTTTTCCTGGGCAAAGCCAACAACCCTCCCAGGCCAGGCCCCAATTTTTGGGCTCGCCTGCCCTGCATCACTTCCACCAGCTCCTATCAACCTGTTTACCTGTATCAAAACCTTGATGTTAACTCCTGCCCTGATGTCACCACAACCAAAAAACTCTTGAAAACTCAGTACAATTATCTGTGATTGTGGATTAGTGTATTCTGGGTGCCATAACAAAAGACTGTGTGTTTTAAACAACAAATTTTTCTCACAGATCTGGAGGCTGGAAATCCAAGATGAAGGTGCTGGCAGGGTTGGTTTCTCCTAAGGCCATGCTCCCGGCTTTGCAGATAGTGACCCTCTCCCTCCTTCTTCACTCAGTCTTTGCTCTGTGTGCACACCTCCCTGGTGTCTCTTCCTCTTCTTAGGGTCCACTTAATGAGCCTCATTTTAACGTAGTCACCTGTTTAAAGATCTAATCTCCACTATGTTTACATTCTGAGACACAGGGAGTTAGGAATTCAACATAGGTATTTTGATGGGACAGAATTCAGCCCATAACAGCTTGTAAGTGCTATTAAGAAGACTCAGGGCTAGCATTTTGAGAGGCTGAAGCAGGAGGATCAGTTGAAGCCAGGAGTTCAAGGCCAGCCTGGGCAGCATAGCAAGACTCCATCGCTAAAATAATAAGAAAATTACCTGAGCATTGTGGTGTGTACCTGTAGTTGCAGCTACTTGGAAGGCTGAGGCAGGAGGATCACTTAAGCCCAGGAGTTTGAGGCTGTAGTCAGCTATGATTCTGCCTCTGCACTCTAGCTTGGGGCAACAGAATATGACTCCATATCTTTAAAAAAATATATCCCAACCCAGAGTCCACCCTATAGAGAAACACGAGTATTTTTTGACTTGTTGAACTAGGACCATCTGTGGATATTTTGAATATAAATATTTTATTCTAAGCCTCTATTGACCTTTCAATTCTCTGAATCATTGCAGAAATTATTCTCAGCAGTCTTTATTTTTACCACCTCAGCAAAATGGTTCTATCTCAGCTCCCTGTCTAGACTTTAAATTCCAGGAAGGCGAGGCTGCATCTTCATACCTTTTTCCTCCAGGTTTCTGAGCGTTGGCAATGACACTCTTTCGGTAAATGGAAGTTTGAAAGAGCAAATGAAAAGAATAGTTGAGGAGCAAAAGTTTCTCCTGCAGTGGGCCAGCTGTCCGTTGCAACAAAGACATGTGGGCAAACAAACAGTGCTTGCTTCTCTTTAGGAAAGAATAATTATTTAGCATGAAAGAAACTCCGTGGAAAAAAAAAATCTTCAATGTATCAGGTGAATATCCTGTAAAGGAGACTTTTTGACCTTAAAAAATGGTGAGCCATAGCTCAGTAAAAGCTCATTAGGGAAGAGAGGGAGCTAGTCTGGGGACAGAATGTATATTGATTGACTCAGAGGTTCTCTGAGTTTCTCTCTGTGAAGGCAATTTGCATAACAATGATTACATATTGGGTTTGAGGCAGTTATTGCTCACTGGAGTCCTTCCAGAGTAACTATTTCGGTGGTTGCAGAGCCCCCTCAGAAACCTGGCTTTAAAAGGAAATTAAATGTGAAGGGTTGAGTTGCTGCAGTTGTTAGCCTTGGGAAGGGATTAAAAGGGAACGTTTTTGTCATGTGAGATGTCAGGAAAATTCATGAGGAACTCACTAGGTTGTCTACTTGGAAAAAAATGAACTTCCTCCTAATGGATTTTGAAAAAGATTATTTAATTTGGGTTCACCATTAGCCATTCTGGGCAAGGGACGGAGGTGAATGTTACCCTTCATTTTCGTAGAGAACAATGAGTTGTTCTATCTTTACAAAATCAAACTCAATTGAAATATATTTTTATGTGTAATTTATTGCTCTGCAGACAATGGAGTGGAAAAGTTATAGTGGTTAATTACTCCCCAAAACCAGAATATTGAGCATACGTGTGTGTGTGTGTGTGTGTCCATGACACAAAACTGCTTCTAATTTATTAGGTAATAGTCATTAGATTAGGCAACATAAATATGACATTTGGAGAACAGTGGTGCAGCCCCCCCAAAAAGTAGAATGAACTTTTAGATAAATGAGAGAGAAAGAGAGAATATTAGAACTGAATAATGACTTTACAGAGCAAGTGGTCAAGGCCTTTCAAAGTGCTAGTCAAAGGACCCAAAAAGGCCACTCCAAGAGTGATGGTCATATAACTTGAAGTGGAAACAAGGAAGTCTGGAAAGAAGGACAAAGAGCCCTTCCGATATTTTTGCTCCATGTTCTGTTTTTATTTTGTTTGTTTGTTTTCCCTTATGTTTTGTGGAGATTAATTTACATCCCATGAAATTCACCCTACTTTCGGAGGCCGAAGCAGAAGGATCACTTGAAGCCAGGAGTTTGCAACCAGCCTGGGCAACATAGTGAGACCCGTATCTCTACAAGAAATTAAAAACAAATATTAGTGGGGTGTGGTGGCATATGCCTGTAGTCCCGTTACTCTGGAGGCTGAGGTGGGAGGATCACTTGAGCCTAGGAGTTCAAGGCTGCACTGAGCCATGATTGCACAGACACTGTACTCCAGCACTCGCTGAGAGTGACAGAGTGATGAGACCCTGTCTCCAACAAAAACAACATCAAAATTCACCCTAAAAAAGTCTATAGTTCACCACTGTCTAATTCTGGAATATTTTTATCTCTCTGAAAAGAAACATTATACCCACTGGCAGTCACTCCTCAATCCACCCCTGCCTTTGGCAATCACTAATCTATTATTTGTCTCTGGAGTTACCTATTCTGGACACTTCATATATATGGAAGCATACAGTCTATTTGGTTTTTTGTCTGCCCTTTATTCACTTAGCAAAACGACTTCAGGGTTTATCCATGTTGTAGCATCTATCGGTACTTCCTTTCCTTTTCTGGTCAAATCACATTCCACTGTATGGATACACCACATTTTGTTTATCTATCCAGCAGTTGATGGACGTGTGGGTGGTTTTGACTTTTTGGCTGTGATGGATAAGGCTGCTGTGAATCATTTGTGTACAGGTTTTTGTGTGGACATATGTTTTCATTGCTCTTGGGTACATACCTAGGAGCGGAATTGTTGGATCATATGGTAATTCCATGTTTCACCTTTGGAGGAAGTACCAGACTATTTTCTGAAATGGCTGTACCGTTTTACATTCTCATCAACAATGTACAAGAGAGTCCTTAAAACTGGATCCCCTACCATTTGCCAGGTACCAAGCTGTCCTCTTGGTGTGCCTTCCATTATATATGGGCTTGTGGTCATATTTCTCCTTTATAGGATAAGAAATGGAGACTCTGAGAGTTTAACATAGATGGGAAGAGAGAGAAAACATGCTATCACTGAGGTTAATGCTATATGATCAAGTGTGAGACTGGAACCCTGAGGTTCTTCCCCAGGAGTTGGTGGGCAAAATGTTGAGTGCTGCCTCAAGGGCAGGTGCAGAGGGCTGTGAAACATAGAGTCTATGTTCTTCATAGAGTTTCCTCAGTCTCTGACCATCAAGGGAGGGTAACTGGGACATAGAAGGGCGTGTGTCCATGTCCATCTCCCTTGAGTAAAATATCCCAACTGTTTCTCTTGTTCACCTGCACATACCTGCAGCCTCCAGATTGAGCTGGGCAGGTCTGTCAACCATGGTGAGAGACAGGGCCGTATGATTCTCCTTGAAATACGAACACAGGGAAACCAGCTTATGTAAAGTAATGCAACAAGCAAGCATTGGACAGAGAGATTGTGTCTAGTGCAGCAGCTGGGACCTCTGCAGGGTCACCAGACTTCCCTCTGTGCCTGCAACTGGAAACAGAGCAGGACCCACGGGAAGGCAGGACCCTCGCCGGCCGCCTGGGGTCCAGGAGGGAGGATACCATGGATCTGATCAGAGGGAGGATGGACCAGGGTGGGCTGGGTCTTGACTGTGGTCACTCAAGCCGAACAAGGTGAGGTGCAACTGGGAAGTCCTCAAGACCATCTGTACACAGTGTCTTCTCACGCCTGCCTCAGATCATTAACCAGCATAGTATTGATCCATAATTTTGTTTTGTTGCTTCTCAATTATTTGTTATTCTTGCAATTTCTGATTTTGGCTTTGATTATTATCAGGTTTGCAGCAGAGAAGGTTATAAACAAATAGATCCCAAAGTAAAGTGCTCCTCCAGGACTTCTAAGTAAGCACCATGTAGTTTGAGCAGCTCCTGCTGACCTACTGGAGGGAGGAAAGGCTGATGGTACCACCCATACCTGCATACCTGGGGAGGCCTGCTTGCTTCACACCCGAAGGGCTTGGTTTTGGCCTGGGCTAAGAGGTGCACACCGGGGAGAGTGACCCTGATGCCAGAAAGAAGAGTGATAAAGGGGTTGTTTCCACATCCATTCCCTGCAGCTCCTTAGAGATGGAAACTGGCATTTCAACGTTGGGGCCTCTTAGGACGTACGTGTTCTGTAGGTCATGAAACCCCTAAAGTGTTCCGGAGCATTTCCCTCCAAGAACAATACATTCAGGATGTCTTTCAAAGACTGTTTCCACAAACTGTGGCCATTGAGATCATTTTCTCAGAGAGGGAGGATAACTGGGACGTGGAAGGTGTGTGTTCACATCCATCTCCCTTGAGTGAAATGTTCCAACTATTTGTCTTGTTCACCTGCACACACCTGCAGCCTCCGGGTTGAGCTGGGTAGATCTGTTAACCATGATGAGAGATAGGACCGTATGTTTCTTTATGGAATATTTACCCCCAACATGCCTGCTGTTTCTTTTTCTCATCTGGGAACTCTAGCAAGGGAAGGAGCTGAAGTCACATGGAACAGCTAGAGGCAGACCAGGTGAGTGATGGAATAGTGAAGATTGAGAAATCTGCTGGGTCAGATGACGCCTCGTGCTATGAGAATCACCGTGACACCGAGCTCTTAGGAAATCAGCTTTGTTGGCGTGTTCACAGGCAGAATTAGGACCAATGTCTAGAAGGTATAAGATGATGCAGATGTTGATTCTACTTAAAAAGCAATGCCTGATTAGAAACTCAAAGGCTGGGTGTGGTGGCTCTTGCCTGTAATCCCAGCCCTTTGGGAGGCCACGGTGAAAGGATTGCTTGAGACCGGGACCCAGATATAGCAGTATAAAGATGCTGGCTTAGGATGTGAGCCCAATGGGGCAGGCTGTTCTGGGGGGATCATGGCTGAGTGTGGACCTCTGCAGGTGTTCATTCTAAAGCTGGATTCTGAACTGGTCACAACGTGGAGGGCTGGAGTGGCCTTGGATGATCCTGACAGTCTGGGTTTCTATGTATTTGGTCATTTCTTATTTATTCGGGGAGTTATTTTCGGTTTGTTGAATTTATCAATTCTTCAAGACGTTGGATTTTACCACTTGTACATCTGGTGGATACATCCTAAGCTAGTGTCTTTATATTACTATATCTGGGTCTATTTAGATAAAGAAGAATTTGGCTTCTTCCTTTCTTTTCTCTGGTTTTCTGTGATGCCATAGTGCTTTGAGTTTTTATTATCCATTAATTTTGGGGTAAGGGCTGGGGACAGGTTCTCACTCTGTGGCCCAGGCTGGAGTGCAATGGTGCAATTGCAGCTCACTGAAGCCTTGATCTCCTGGGCTCAAGGGATCCTGCCACCTCAGCCTCCCGAGTAGCTGGGACCACGCTGGACTAGTTTTTTGTATTCTTTGTTGAGACAGTGTCTCAACATGTTGCCCAGACTGGTCTCAAACTCCTGACATCAAGTGATCTTCCCACCTTAGCCTCCCAAGGTGCTGGGATTATAGGCATAAGCCACTGTTCCCAGCCTTTGAGTTTTCAATCAGGCAGTGGGACCTCACATTTTTTCCTGTGCGTGGGTCACAGGGAATCACAAAACCTAGATAATGCAGGCTTTGGAAATCTGCTGATGGTGGAGACACAGTCATGTGATTCCACATTCTTGCTTATAGCTTCATCTGTCACCAGAAAGAAGAGCAGCTGAGGAGTTCTTCCCACGTCCATTCCCTGAAGCTCTTTTTTTTTTTGAGATGGAGTCTCTCTGTGTCACCAGACTGGAGTGCAGTGGTACAGTCTCGGCTCACTGCACCCGCTGCCTCCTGGGTTCAAGCGATTCTCCTTCCTCAGCCTCCCAAGTAGCTGGGACTACAGGCATGCACCACCACGCCCAGCTAAGTTTTTTGTTTTTTTTTTTGTATTTTTAGTAGAGATGGGATTTCACCATGTTGGCCAGGATGGTCTCAATCTCTTGACCTTGTGATCCACCCTCCTCAGCCTCCCAAAGTGCGGGGATTACAGGCCTAAGCCCCTGCGCCCAGCCCCCTACAGCTCTTTGGAGATAGAAACTGACATTTCAACCTTGGGACCTCTTAGGTTGCCCATGTTCTGTAATTCATGAAACCCCTAAAAGCTTCCAGATCTTCTCCTCCCAAGAACAATAAATTCAGTCTGGAGTTGCAGAGAGGAGCATAGAATCCAAGTGCTCCCCCTGGAGCATGTGAGTTTTTTGTGGGGGGATCTGTCCAAGGTCATCGGGCTGACCAGGGCTGACCAGGGCTGACCAGGGTGAAGCAGGCGCAGGGATCTAGGTTTCTGGGTTCCTTGGTGTTATCCTAATGTCTGAACCACATCCTCAGCTTGCTGAGCTATTTTTGTTTTTCTTTCTTTTTTTTTTTTTTTTTTTGTTCTGTCATGGTAATTGTTTTTCTAGCATAATCACTAGAATAGAAGCAGTTCCACATTTATCTGCCCTCGTACAGCAGAGTTTTTGGAAAAATTGCCTCTTTCTGCTGCCTTCTGTTCTTTGCCTCTTGTTCTCTCTTGAATCTACCCAGGTTTTGGTTTTCTGAAATTGGTGCTGTGAACATCACCAATATATTGGCTTTACCAAATGCAAAGGTCCATTCTTGGAGTCTGCCATTTCCAGGGTTTCCTTCTACTTTCTTCTGTTTTCTTTGCTTGGCCTTCCTTGTTCTGATTCTACCAGTTGGTGTGTCGAGGGCTCAGTATTCAGACCCCTTTCTCTTTGTGTAGTTCTGTTGCCTAGGTCTTCTCCTCAAGGAACTCGTCTTTAAACTCCATTTAGACACTGGTGAATCCTAATTTTCTATCTCTAATTCTGACTTCTTTCCTGAACTCCCATGTACTTGACAGCTTCATTTGGATGTCTACTAGGCACCTCCAATATGTCCCAGCCAAACTCTTGACTCTGTTACATCCCTTCGTAACCCAAGTCCCTTTTCTCCCCCTTCTCCATCTCAGTCAGTAGCACCAACATTCGACATTCTTTGTTGCTCAAGCCATACATGTATAAGTGAGTTGTTCTTGAATCATTTCTTACTCTCGCATATCTTTGGGTAAGCTGTGATTTGGCTGGTCCGGGTTGAGTTCAGCTGGGCTTGGTTCCAAGCCACAGATTGGATCTGACTGTTTCGTGTGTCTCATGCTTCTTGGATCAGTGGGCATCTCAAAGCATGTTGTCATGGTGATGTCAGGATGAAGAGGCTAGAAGTAGCAATGCAAGCTCATTTCAAGTCTCTGCTCATGACACATCCCTAGTATTTTGTTGGTTAAAGCAAGTCTCGTGGCCAAACTCAAAGTCAGTGGGTGGGGAAGTACACTCAGTTCAGCAAATGGTCAAGTCCAACATGAGTGGTGCAAAGATGATTTTGTTGAGCAGGTACATACTCTCTGCCCTCTTCACATGCATACTCTTCCCCTGAATTGTGTGCATAAGAAGAGGTCTGAGAGTATGTATTTGCTGAACACAAATATAACGTGCCACCTCAGGTAATTTTTTTTTAATTGAGATAGTGTCTTGCTCTGTCACCAAGACTGGAGTACAGTGGCACAATCATAGCTCACTTCAGCCTTGACCTCTTTGGCTCAAGCAATCCTCCTGCCTCAGCCTCCCAAGTAGGTGGGACTACAGGTGCGTGTTGCTGTGCCCAGCTAATTTTGGAAAAAAAAAAAAAAGTTTTTTTTTGTAGAGATGGAGTCTTGCTATGTTGCCCCGCCTGATCTTGAACTCCTAGGCTCAGGCAGTCCTCCTGCCTTGACCTCCCAAAGCGCTGGGATTACAGGTGTGAGCCACCATGCCTGACCTCAGATAAGTTCTTAAAGGAAGAAATCTACATCTAAGTAAATGGGATCTTGCCAAGAGGGTCTTTTTATGAAGAATTGGATATGTGTTTAAAATTGATAGTGCTTCTGAATACCTCTTTTAGAACAGATGCTTTATTGTTTCAGATTCTCTAAATTAATTAGAGATGATGGTGGTGGTGGTGGGAGGTGTAATACTGATGATTTTGAAGAGGGGAGGAAGGTAACAACATTTTATTAGGGTGATCCTTTTTTGTTCTGCCTTACTCTTCCTTATCCTTCTGATTTTATAATTTACCTTCCATGATATGACCAGAATTGTTGTGACTCAAACTCTGTAATCATTGGGGATGTGCCCATGTGGTATCAGAAATGTACATGCTTTTGGGAGAACTGATGAAGGTTAGTGTCCCACTCTGTCCCTCCTCTTTAGCCCCTCTGATTAGGAATAAAAATCCCAGAAGGAGCGCTTGGAGCACAGTAGAGGAGAGCGAGTTTTCTCCAAAAGTTGTTGAGACTGAGATTTGCTGAGCAAATGCAGCATGCGGCCTGGTGTACAGTGTCAAGCACACGTTTGATGCTGACAAGTTTCTTAGGTCTTGGCAGGGAGAGTGCTTCCTCAATTCAGCCTATTTCTTACCTGCTCCTAGATCAGCCTTTTTCTCCCTTGAGCAGCTTTACAAATGCTAGGAGGCTAAGTAACACAATTAACCTTTCATCCATCTGCTCTGAGAAGGTTCTGAAGGTTCCCAAACTCTTCTTTATTTGGTTAGAAATATTCTTTGCACAGACACTCTTGGGCATATCAGCAGCCAGAGCCCGTCCAAGACAGACATACATGTTTATCATCTCCTCACACAGGGGGATATTTGTGGCAATGTTTGTTCGGTGCTGAGAATGAGATTCAGGCCTTTGAGAGCCTCGCCAACACAGTGGCAATGAAATCTGAGAGAGCATTGTCTTAAGGCATGCTTGGTGTCCTGAAATATGGAGACCCCGGTTCTGGATCTAACGCTTCAGAACATTCTTCGTTGTCTTCCTGCTTGTTTTTCTCCCCTCCCTCCCTCCCTTCCTTCCTTCCTTCCTTTTTTTGAGACTAAGTCTTGCTCTGTCACCCAGGCTGGAGTACAATGGTGCAATCTTAGCTCACTGCAACCTCCGCCTCCCAGGCTCAAGCAATTCTCCTGCCTCAGCCTCTATATTGGCCAGGCTGGTCTTGAACTCCTGACCTCAAGTGATTGGCCCTCCTTGGCCCCCCAAAGTGCTTGGATTACAGGCACAAGCTACCACACCCAGCTCCTTCCTTCCTTCCTTCCTTCCTTCCTTCCTTCCTTCCTTCCTTCCATTCCCTCCCTCCCTCCCTCCCTCCCTCCCACCCTCCTTTCTCCTTTCCTTCCTTCCTTCCTCCCTCTTTTTTTTGAGACAGAGTTTTGCTCTGACACCCAGGCTAGAGTACAGTGGCACAATCATGGCTCACTGCAGCCTCAACCTCCTGGGCTTAAGCAGCTCTCTCACGTCAGTCTTCTAAGTAGCTGGGACTACAGGTGTGTGCCACCATGCCTGACTAATTTTCTTCTGTTATTTTTGTAGAGACAGGTCTCATTATGTTGCCTAGGCTGGTTTCTAACTTCTAGCCTCAAGCGATCCTCCTGCCTCAGCCTCCCAAAGTGCTGGGATTACAGGTGTGAACCACCATGCCTGGCCTCAGTTTTCTTATCTGCTGACTGTGGATAAAGCTGTTCTGAGGATCAAATTAAATAACCTTTGTAGAGCGATTCCAGGAAGTATAAAGTTCATAATACATGTAAGGCATGTCATTTTGAATAAAACCACTGTTTGAAAATTTATGGACAGACAGTTTGCTCCAAAGGCACTTCAAGCGTCTGACAATGATTCATATCTCTTGGAACTATAAATGCTACATGAACAGTTCAGTTAATGGGCGAAAACGTACCTCCAGTATTCGTGGCTCTGAGGGAAGCACAAATCTAGAGACCTCTTAGCCCTTGTTTTGCCTTCTAGGACAGAATTTAACAGTGGATTGCCATGTGTTATAAACCAAGTTGTGTCCCGCCGCCCCGCCCCGAAATTCATATTTTGAAGCCCCAAGCCTCATTGCGATGGTATTTGGAGATGAGGCCTTTGGGAGGTAATCAGGTTTATTTGAGGTAATGAAGGTGAAACTCTTACAATGGGATCGGAGTCCTTATAGGAGAGGAAAAGACACAAGCTCTCCCTCTCTCTGTCATGTGAGGATATAGCAAGAATGAGGCCATCTGCAAGCCAGGAAGCGAGCCCTCACCAAGAACCAAATCCACGTTCACCTTGATCTTGGACTTCCCAGCCTCTAGAACTATGAGACATAAAGGTCTGTTGTTGAAGCCTCTCCATCTATGGCATTTTGATATAGCACCCCTAGCTGGCTGAGATACTGTGGAAAGTATGAAAACATGGTCATATTAAGAAGGCTGAAGGAGTGAGTGTGTTTAGCCTGGAAAAAAAAGAAGATAAAAGGACGGTTAATGATATGTCTTGATAATGTCTTGCAATATTTGAAAATTACATGATAATGATATGTCTTCATAGTGTCTTGTAATATTTGAAAATTACATGAAAGTGTAATCTGCATGATTGATGTAGAAGAAAAAAATAAGATCATTGGGTAGAAGAAACAAAGGTACCCATTTTTGAAATTTTATTTATTTGAACTATAAACCAGGAGTGCAGTGTACCACAAGGTGGTGGACTCTTTGTCCCTGGGAAAATACAGTATAAACTGGGATGCCATCTCTCTGCAGTTTCTGCACCAAATAGGGTATGGGGCTAGCTGACCTCTCCTTGCTTCCAAACCAAGATTCTAAGTTGGACCACGGTGTACTAATTGTCCTTACACTTAAAGAACATTTTATTCCATTCTTTTCCACCAGGCAGCTAATACAGTTGAACTCTTACAATTTCATTCAAGGTATTAATAACCTTTGGACATCATGTCAGGGAAGCACTGAAAATGTAGGAGAGAAAATGTCAAAATCATCATCATAATTCAGTTGTCAACAAATATCAAGATCATCGTACTGATCTATGAACTAGGGAATCAATGATGATTTGATGTGAGTTAATAAGATGGCGCTTACCCATTTCTGACATGTCACCGGGAGATTTCCGTATCCACAGTAGAACATGATGCTAAATTTGGCCAGTGCAGTTTATAATGCACTCATTCATTCGTTGACTCGCTTTGGTCATTCAGCCGACCAATTGTATGTGTCATATTTACGAGGTGTTTGCTATGTGCAAGACACAAAGATGCCTTCCTGTTCACAAGAGACCGTGCCCATGCGAGTGAGCAGTCAAAGGCACATAGACTACGATATCAGAAATGCTGTGGCTGAGATTTTTCACCAGCCTCTGACTTTCTGGGTTGGATAGTGTCCAGAAAGGATTTGCGGGGCTCTCTTGAGTAGCAGGGAAGACTGGCAGTGGTCCTGAAGGGCAGCAGCTTTTTAGAACCATCAGAAGAAGGTTTGGGGACCTTAAACAAAGGAAGCAGCAGAGGATGAGGCTGGGCAAGGACTCCACTAATGAGCAGCTTTGCATATTACTTGAAAACTTTGGGATTATTTTCCGTAGGCAGCAGGAAGGCACTAATGAATTTCAAGCAAGCAGTGTTCATATTTGCATGTCGGAAAGCTCACTCCGAAGATGGTGTTAGGAGCTGCCTGCAATAACTCAAGCAAGTGATGGCTTGAGGTTGCACCTGGATGGTGGCAGAAGAGACGGAGAGGTGAGAATAGGGTCAGGAGATACTCAGAGTTAACACCTAGAGGCCCAGCACCTGTAATACTAACACTTTGGGAGGTTGAGGTGGGCAGATCACCTGAGCTCAGGAGTTCAACACTAGCCTGAGCAACATGGCTTAACTGGGTCTCTAGTAAAAACACACACACAAAAAATTAGCTGGGTGTGGTGGCGCATGCCTGTAATCCCAGCTACTTGGGAGGAGAATCGTTTGAACCTGGGAGGCGGAGATTGCAGTGAGCCGAGGTCACACCACACCACTGCACTCCAGCCTGGGTGACAGAGTAAGACGTTGTCTCAAAAAAAAAAAAAAAATTAGCACCAAGAATCATTTGAGTAACAGTTTAAAAAATATTATATATATTAATGTATATATGAATTTAGAAATATATATGCATGCCTGTATACATACACACACATACATGTGAATTAAAAAAATATATAGCACACACATCTAGCATAAATTTTGTATACATGTAATAATTAAAGTGCTTATTATAGTGCTTTGTGTCTAATAGGCATTTGTCAATTGAACTAATTATCACTAATAATTGTATCCAAAATGGGGCTATCTTTTCTTTTGGCAGTATTTTCTGACAAGCTCTTGTGTTCCATTGATCTTGCTGTCCTTTCCTATTCCATTAATTCACCTTCGTAATTATTGGAGTTTTTCAGTGTGTGTTAATAGCTGGAAGGATAAACTGTATTTTTCAGATATTTACCTTTATTACCACACTGGATTCCGAGAGGTGGCTCCTCAGCCCCCCAGGAGTACATTGAAGTTGGCCAGGAGTAAACGTGGAGTGTTGCTCACTATTAAGCCTATGGCTGCAATTTCTGGATTGTCTGTGAGTTTTATTGACTTCCATATGATCTAGCATAAGGTAGGATCTCCCTGAGACGTGGATCTGAAGGAGGGCTCTGGCCTCTCTGCAGAAACTTCCAAACAAATGCCTGCCCAGTGGAAGACAGGCCGCATGACATGCTGGCTCCTTGGCTTAGAGAGAGAGAGAGAGATTTTCTGCATGCTGGGCTGGGGCTGCTGCGATGATGAGGAGCTTTATGAGTTGACAAGGCACCAGATTGCCTTTTGCTGCGGTCACCATCTATCCTGGAGTTTGTGCCTCCATCGTGTGTACCATCTCTATTTCTAAAAGAATAATGCCGGTTATCTGTAAACCCATAAGTTTCCACCGTAACCCTGGAGAAAATCATGTCCTCATTTGTATGAAGGAAGGTGGGAAGGCAGCTCAGAGTTGATTTACAACCTTGGCTCTTTCGTTTTGCTACCTCCATCGAGCCTTTGTAGCTTGGGCTGAAGTTAACCACAGACATGAGCAGAGTGATGTGCTCTTGCTAAGCGGTGATCAACCGTGTGGCCCTCAGAGGATTTCTGGTCTCCGTGTGAGATGGAGCTCCTCCATCATTCACACAAGATGTCATGCAAAAATCAGTCATTGGCTTGCCTGCACTAGAAGGGAATTTCTAAAATTTCAAAAGTGGAGGTTATTTTTATTTATGTTTGGAAAACTGGATGACTATCTGAGAAAACATGTATTTTACAGCCTCACTTCCCAACGTATATTTAAAATTTCCTCCCAGTCTTCATGCCACTTTGATGATTATTGCTTTATTTTCTAGCTTAATGTCAGAGAAGGCAACTCCTTTTCTGTCTTTTGTGTTTTAAAAAATTCTAAATGTTCTAACCTCTGTGTTCTTCTAGGTTAATTTTAGAATGTTTTGTTGTGTTCCAGAAAAAAAAAAATATCCCCTTTGAAATTATGTTAAACCTGTGCATTAAAAAGGCAGTGGATGGTCACAGGGGCTCATGCCTGTAATCTCAGCACTTTGGGAAGCTGAGGCAGGGGGATCACTTGAGTCCAGGAGTTCGGGACCTGCTTGGGCAGCATAGGGAGACCTCATCTCTACAAAAGTTAAGAAAATTAGCCATGCATGATGGTGCATGACTGTACTCCCAGCTTCTCAGGAGGCTGAAAAAGGAAGATCCCTTGAGCCCAGTAGCTTGAGGGTGCAGTGAGGTAAGATCACTCCACTACACTTCAGCCTGGGTGACAGAGTGAGACCCCAACTCGAAAGAAAGAAAGTGAGAGAGAGAGAGAGAGAGAGAGAGAGAGAGAGAGAATCTCCTAACAATCTCCCAACATTCCAACTTCCACCTCAAAGACGTGTT
Source organism: Theropithecus gelada (assembly GCF_003255815.1). NCBI lineage: Eukaryota > Metazoa > Chordata > Mammalia > Primates > Cercopithecidae > Theropithecus > Theropithecus gelada. The sequence goes on along the minus strand of NC_037670.1, from coordinate 3,909,102 downwards.
CTTCTCTGCCACTTATGTATGTCTTATTTTATTGCATTTAGTAACATTTTCAAGTATTCTTCTTACTGGTTAAAGTTATTCTTAGGTATACTGTAATATTTGTTACTTTAAGAAATAGATTTATTTCCATTGTATATTCTAGTTGGTTTTTGCTGAATTAAAAAACACTCTTAATATGAGATGTCTACCTGCTCCAGCCTGGGCATCCTCACTGAGTGACAGCTGTATCTGGTGACTCATTTCCTTATCACCCTAGAAACACTTACTTCACTGACACTGTCTCAGAGGTCACCAGTGCCTTTCATTGCCACACCAAATGGCTCTTTTCAGGCTTAATTCTCTGTGACATTCATCAGTGAAGATTCTCTTCTTTGTGAATATGAATATACTACAATATTTAATATATTCAACACCTCTTCTCCTATTATATGCTTTCCATATGGATATTTAATTTGCTTTCTCAAAAGTGAAGTACTCAGTTTGTAATAAATGGCCCCAAGTTGGTTCTCCAGATCTGATCTCTATTCATCCATCTACCTAACAGTTTTTAAGAACTCTCTGTGTGTCAGGCACTGGAGGTGACCCCATCTATGCCATTAAGGAGAGCACCTAAACTTGGGACCACAGGAGAAGTCTTCCAGTCGTGATTGGTAGTGTGTTAGTCTCTTTTCACGCTGCTGATAAAGACATACCCAAGACTGGGTAATTTATAAAGAAAAAGAGATTTAGTGGACTTACAGTTTCACGTGGCTGGGGAAGCCTCATAATCATGGTGGAAGGGAAAAGGCACGTCTTACATGGTGGCAGACAAGAGAGGATGAGAGCCAAGTGAAAGGGAAACCCCTTATAAAACCATCAGCTCTCATGAGGCTTATCGACTACCATGAGAACAGTATGGGGAAAACTGCCCCCAGGATTCAATTATCTCCCCCTGGGTCCCTCCCACAACATGTGGGAATTATGCGAGCTACAATTAAAAATGAGATTTGGGTGAGGACACAGCCAAACCATATCAGGTAGGATGCTGTATGTGTGAGGCTACAGACACAGCATCAAGACTTTCCTTTCTGGCAGGAGACAGCACACTCAGAAGGGGCAATTAAAGAGACATTACCAAAATATTTACAGAGATTGTGAAGGGTTAAGGGAAACCAATAAGGAATAACAAGGGTTGGTGAATGACCCTAAGGCTAGCAACAGAGGGGGAAGCAATTACCACCCTAAGGTCTGCAGAGACAAATTATATATATATATATATAAAATATTATATATATAAAATATTATATATATATAAAATATTATATATATAATATATATTATATATATATAAAATATTTTATATATATATATATTTTTTTTATATATATATATATATATGATTTTTTTTAGGTGGAGTCTCGCTTTGCTGCCCAGGCTGGAGTGCAGTGGTGTGATCTCAGCTTACTGCAGCCTCCACTTCCCAGGTTCAAATGATTCTCCTGCCTCAGCCTTGCAAGTAGCTGGAACTACAGGTGCTACTTGCACCTGTAGCAAGTAACTGGGTGTGTAACTGCAAGTAACTCTCTGCAGACCTTAGGGTGGTAATTGCTTCCCTCTCTGTTGCTAGCCTTAGGGTCATTCACCAACCCTTGTTATTCCTTATTGGTTTCCCTTAATCCTTCACAATCTCTGTAAATACTTTGGTAATGTCTCTTTAATTGCCCCTTCTGAGTGTGCTGTCTCCTGCCAGAAAGGAAAGTCTTGATGCTGTGTCTGTAGCCTCACAGATACAGCATCCTACCTGATATGGTTTGGCTGTGTCCTCACCCAAATCTCAGTTAACTTTTGTATTTTTAGGAGAGACAGGGTTTCACCATGTTGACCAGGCTGGTCTTGAACTCCTGACTTCAAGTGATATGCCCGCCTTGGCCTCCCAAAGTGCTGGGATTACAGGCATGAGCCACCGTGCCCGGCTGGACAAATGGATTTCTGAAGTCAACCAGGAAGCTTGAACACTTAGTTATTTTTTTTTTCAGAGATGAGGTCGTCTTACTTTTTATTTTATTTATCTGTTTTCAAAGACAGGGTCTCACTCTGTCATCCAGGCTGGAGTGCAGTGGTGTAATCGTAGCTCACTGCAGGCTTGAACTCCTGAGCCCAAGCAATCCTACCTCCTCAGCCTCTTAAGGAGCTGGGACTATAGGCACAGGCTAATTTGTTTATTTTTTGTAGAGATGGTGTCGGGTCTCATTATGATGCCTAGGCTCGTCTCCAACTCCTGGGCTCAAGCAATTCTCCTGTCTTGGCCTCCCAAGCACTGGGATTACAGGCATGAGCCTCTGCACCTGGCCTGCTTGCTTCTTATTAAGACATTTCTCTCTTCCTAAGTCTCAGTCTCTTGAAGTCTTTGGATTCAAATATAGCATAAGTGAGAGGCCAGGCATAGAGAGCAGAAAAGAAAAAAGTTTTGCAGGATGCAGTTCCTCCTGTTGGTGGAAATAGACAAGGGATAGGGTAGTCAGTCAGCACTTGCTGAACACTGTCTATCCTTCTGCTTCTTGCTCCTGGGCTGTCCTCTCTGCACCCTCTGCCACGTCTCTAGCCTGCTTGTCCTGATGGCAGTGAGGTTTGTATCTCAGGCCTCCTCTGCTGTCTGAGCCTCCATTCTCATGTGCTTCAACTTTCCACTGGACTCTGATGCCATCTGGATGTCCCATGGATGCCTCGTGTACCACATGTGAAGAATGGAACTCATTACCTTCTCACACTCTCTTCTGTATGCCCTGCCTTTTCAGGCAGTGTTATCACTCACCTGGAAACCTCAGTTTTGCTCAGTTCCTCCTTCTCTCTCACCCTTAGCACTTGTTTGTCTCCTGCCCTGGGATGGTATCTCTTAAACAACCCTCAAATCTCTCCATTCCATTTGATCACTATGACCGCTGCCTTAAAATAAGCTTCCTGCCGTCTCTCGCACATACTGCTGCAAGAATCCTGCAACAGGGTCTCATAATCTGCCTCAGAGTCCAGGCTTTATCCTCCTTTAGCTGCCACAGAACCTTTAAAAAGTTCCTACATTTGACCAGGTGTGGTGGCTCACGCCTGTAATCCCAGCATTTTGGGAGGCCAAGGTGGGAGAATCAGTTGAGGCCAGGAGTCCCAGACCAGCCTGGGGCACATAGCAAGACCCCATCTATACACACTGTTTTAAAAAATTAGCTAGGTTAGTGTCACGCACCTGTAATTTCAGGTACTTGGGAGGCTGAGGCAGGAGGATTGCTTGAGCCTAGGAGTTCAAAGCTGCAGTGAATGCGCTGTGATTATACCACTGCACTCCAGCGTGGGCGACAGAGTGAGACCATCCCTTAAAAAAAGAAAAGTTCCGGCGTTCCTACATTCTCAGACCCAGTGTCCTCATTTGTGAAACAGAGGTAATAATACCTTCCCCCTGAGCTTGTCAAGAGATTAGATGAAACAATGGTAAAATAAATGTGAAACATTGAGCAGAGTGCCCACCACACAGTGGGTACTCAATAAATGGTTGCTGTCATTACTGTTAGTGCCTGGGCTCAGTCCTTGTGCTGTTATTGGCCACACTTCAGATCTTGTTACTTTCCTTCTTTGTTTGTCACTTATAGATAAAAAGCTAAAGTCAAGGGATCCAGGGCTGTAGAATGACTCTTGTGGGCCCAGACACTTTTGCCTAGATGGGCTCCTTCCTCCATATAAAATACTAAAAATTAGATTTTATGACTGTGTTTCTATTTGTCTTGAGTACTCTCTTTAAGAGCTTATAATTTTAAATGGCAATTCTCTAACCTCTGGAGACCGTGTAAATTTAGACAAACACATGTGTGGTCTCAAGTCCTGGGTTGGGATTTTTTTTACCCCCACTCTGAACACATCCAGAGACTATCTTCTTGTTTGTCTCATTATGCGTTTCCTTGGATTTGCACACACACACACAAAAAATCCAATCTTTCAGGGACCTAAATTTTTGCAGATATTTCAGTTTCAATGATATTTCTCAAGAGAACCCAAAATCCCATATCCTGTGCATGCTTGAGCTCTGAAACTGCAGCTTTTAGTTAATGAGCAACCCATCCTCTCCCTCCCTGAGAGCAGACATAGACTCAACTCCTATTTTAACTTACCTCGAGGAGTTTCCCTTTCTTTCTTGCAAGATCAGCTATATATTTTAAATATTTTAAAATTGCTTTCTTGAGCGTTTTTAGGTATTTTGCTGGAAAATTTTCATGTTGGATAGCCTTTCATCTTGCTGTGAATAGAATTGTCTATCATAAGTGTTTTTCTCTTAACATCTCAGTTTTGGGGGGAATTTTTGTTTTTTTGAGATTAAGTCTTGCTTTGTTGCCCAGGTTAGAGTGCAGTGGCGCAAACTTGGCTCACTGCCACCTCCACCTGCTGGGTTCATGATTCTTCTGCCTCAGCCTCCCGAGTAGCTGGGATTACAGATGTGCTCCACCACACCTGGCTAATTTTTGTATTTTTAGTAGATACAGGGTTTCACACGTTGTCCAGGCTGGTCTCGAACTCCTGATGTCAAGTGATCCACCCACCTCGGCCTCCCAAATTGCTGGGATTACAGGCGTGAGCCACAGCGCTCAGCCGTATGGAGATATTTTATACAGCTCATATCATTCATCTATTTAAAAGCATATGGTTTAGTGGTTTTTAGTATCTTCACAAATTTGTGCATGAATCACCATGATCTAATGCTGTGACATTCCCATTACTCCGGGAAAAAGCCCTATACATATTAACAGTCTCTGTCCATTTTCTCCCCAAGTTCCCCTTTCCCTACTGAAAGCAACCACGGATCTACTTTCAGGTTCTACAGATTCACCTGGTCTGTACATTTCACATAAATAGAATCACTACATGGTCTTTCGTGACTAGCTTCATTTACTTGTCATAACATTTTCAAAGTTAACTCTTGTCATAGCTTCTATCACTACTTCATTCTTTCATATTGCCCAATATCCCATTGGTCTGGAGATACTATATTTTGTTTCTCCATTCATCAGCTGATGGACATTTAGCTAATAAGAATAATGCAACTGTGAGCATTTGTGCACCAGTTTTTTGGGGGATGAATGTTTCCATTTTTCTGGGTAGAAATTTCCTAGGAGTGGAATTGCTGGGTCATATGGTAACTATATTTAGCATTTTTTGTTTTTGTTTTTGAGACAGAGTCTTGCTCTGTCACCCAGGCTGGACTGCAGCTGCGGGATCTTTGCTCATTGCGACTCCGCCTCCTGGGTTCCAGTGATTCTCCTGCCTCAGCCTGCTAAGTTGCTGGGACTACAGGTGCACACCACCACACTCGGCTAATTTTTGTATTTTTAGTAGAGACTGGGTTTCACTGTGTTGGCCAAGCTGGTCTTAAACTCCTCAGGTGATCACTTCAGCCTCCCAAAGTGCTGAGATTACAGGCATGAGCCACCACACCCAGCCTATATTAAGCATTTTGAAGAACAGCCCAACTGTCTTCCAAAGTGGCGGGACACCTGTACATTCCCACTGGTAATGTTGCATCACAAGTGATTTTAAAACCAAGCGCAGGTGTTTGTACTCAACATGGGAAGAGTCCTTGTGGAGTTTTGAGCGCAGTTCAGGGGATGTTATTGGAATATTTGTTACACATCAGCAGATTCGACATGAGGGAGCAGGTAGAAAGTGCTGGAGTTCTCTAATTCTCCGCTCATAGGGTCTCTATGGAAATGAGGGCAGCAAGAAAAGACGTCAGGATTCCTGAAGAACATATTGGACGGTGGAAATGATTCTCAAGCAGAAAAACGATGCTCGTCTGACATTGATTGAGGTGCTCGCACAATCTTTGCTTTTGATCTTGATATTACAGAAAATAAATTTCTGTTCTCAGAGAAGCAGGAGAGCGAATACAAGCTTTGCCACTAGGTGACGGAGAACTATCTCAAGACTGGAGCAGGTTTCTTGGCTCTTGACTTGCCTAGGGGATGTCTTCGTGGGAGATTTGGATCCTTCTGGGTGCTTCTGGCTGCCCAGGCTGTCAAAGCCAAGGAGGCTGGTCCTTCTTCTTTCTGTCAGTGGCAGCAATGAAATGCTGGATATTGGATCTCCATCATTTAAATGGATAAAGTGTGTGTGTGTGAGTGTGTGTGTGTGCGTGCTGAGTGGCTGGAACATTTGAAATGGCGGAAGGCAATGAGAACCCTTAACAACAAAAGTTTTCTGGTTAAGTAGTAAAACCTCCCATAACTCCAGGATTTAAAAATTGCCCATCAAGCTGTTTATCCTATAATGGAATAATAGGTTTAGAGCTGCCACCATCCTGGGAGCTTGCAGATTGCTCAGTGAGGCTTGTTACAGAGGCTTCCAAGTCTGCTTGGCACGGTTATCACCCGTGTGGGTTTTTTCCTCTCCTCTGTGATTTATTCTCAAACATTTTGTATTTCCTGTTGCCATTTAGATAAAATTTAAATAAAACCATTAGGGAAAGAGCTGTGTCAGAATGTTGGACCCTTTAAACTCAGGATAAAAATCAATCTGTATGTCGCTTTCTGTTCAAATGAAGGAAAAGCATCTGCAGTTTGGCAGTTATCTGTGGACTTGCTGTTTTTATTCTGTGCTATTTCTTCTTGCTGTAGTTCCTCCTAGCAAAAGGGAAACAGGCATGAATAATGGCCCTCGTTCTATCTCATTTCCTGTGTCCTCTTTCGTCCTCATTTCTCCTAGTGTGGAGGGTCTCTCCCTCTTAGAGACCCCCATCTCATCCCAGTTCCCAAAAGGAGAGGGAGGATTCTTTTTTATTTATTGGGTTTTCTTTATGAGACAGAGTCTTACTCGGTCGCCCAGGCTGGAGTGCAGTGGTGCAATCTCGGCTCACTGCAAGCTCCATCTCCCGGGTTCAAGAGATTCTCCTGCCTCAGCCTTTTGAGTAGATGGGACTATAGGCGTGCACCCCAACGCCCAGCTAATTTTTGTATTTTCTGGTAGAGACAGAGGTAGAGGATTCTAATTGGTAACCAAACTTTAACCAGAACGCTCTGTGGCCTTGACCTTCCTCTAATACAAATGTTTTCAGGGCCTATACCTGAGTGGGATAAATTGAGGACATCATTTTTTCTGTGACAGGTAATGTTAAAATTTCTGTTGAAACTGCAGCAGAGATTGAGTAATACATCCTGGTATGGTGGTTTTCTAATAATTCTTTTTTTCTCCCACTTTTTCTAGGCTTATCCAAATCCCTCGGGCTCATTGAAGGTTATGGTGGGCGGGGTAAAGGGGGCCTTCCGGCTACTCTTTCCCCAGCTGAAGAAGAAAAGGCTAAGGGACCGCATGAGAAGTATGGCTACAATTCCTACCTCAGTGAGAAAATTTCACTGGACCGTTCCATTCCGGATTATCGTCCCACCAAGTAAGTTCTGGTTCAGTCATTCAGGGAGCTTGATGGGTCGTCAGAATGGGTGTAGACCCATAAGTCTGTGATATTTTCCACTGTTATTTGTAACTCTTGGGGGAGTTTTTATTTTAGTTTCCTCTTCAATAAATACACTTAGTACTCCTGTTGCTTATGAGAGATTACCTAAGCAAACACGTTCAGTTGTTATCAAAGTGTTCCAGAAACATAGAAAGAGCCTCAATACAAAAAGCTTTATATTTTATTTCTTCTTCTTCTTCTTCTTCTTCTTCCTCCTCTCCTCTTCCTCTCCTTCTCCTTCTCCTTCTTCTTCCTCTTCTTCTTCTTCCTCTTCTTCTTCATCTTCCTCTCCTTCTCCTTCTCCTTATCCTCCTTCTCCTTCTCCTCCTCTTTCTTCTTCTTTTTTTGTCACTCTTGTTGCCCAGGCTGGAGTGCAATGGTGCAATCTCAGCTCACCACAACCTCCGCCTCCTGGGTTTAAGTGATTCTCCTGCCTCAGCCTCAGCCTCAGCCTCCCAAGTAGCTGGGATTGCAGGCATGTGGCACCATGCCTGGCTAATTTTGTATTTTTAGTAGAGACGGGATTTTACCGCGTTGGTCAGGCTGATCTCAAACTCCTGACCTCAGGTGATCCGCCCACCTCGGCCTCCCAAAGTGCTGGGATTACAGGTGTGAGCCACCATGCCCGGCCATTATTATTCTTTTGATGTTTATTTTATGTTCAGGGGAACATGTGTAGGTTTGTTATATAGGTTAATTGCATGTCACAGGGGTTCAGCGTACAGATTATTTCATCGTCCAGGTAATAAGCATAGTACTGAATAGATAGTTTCTTGATTCTCACCCTTCTCCTTCCCTCCACCTTCAAGTAGGCCCCATGTCTGTTGTCCCCCTTTTTGTGTTCATGTGTACTCAGTGTTTAGCTCCCACTTATAAGTGAGAACTGGTGGTATTTGGTTTTCTGTTTCTGAGTAAGTTTGCTTAGGATAATGGCCTCCAACTCCATCCATGTTGCTGCAAAGGACATGATGCCATTCTCGTTTATGGCTGCGTAGTATTCCATAGTGTATATGTGCCACATTTTCTTTATCCAGCCTACTATTGATGGGCATTTAGGTTGATTCCATTCCTTTGCTACAGCGAATAGTGCTGTAATGAACATACCTGTGCACGTGTCTTTATGGTAGAACAATTTATATTCCTTTGGGTATATACCCAATAATGGGATTGCTGGGTCAAATGGTTCTGCTTTGAGTTCTCTGAGACTTCACCAAATTGCTTTCTACAATGGCTGAAGTAATTTACATTCTCACCAGCAGTGTATAACCATTACCTTTTCTCTGCAACCTCTCCAGCATCTGTCTTTTTTTTTTTTACTTTTTAATAGTAACCATTATAACTGGTTGAAATGGTATCTCATTATGGTTTCGATTTTTGTTTTTCTAAAACAAATCACCGTGATCTCATGACTTAGGGACAGCATCTATTGACGTTTTTGTATATTGTCTTTGAGTCAGTTTTCTATACAGGTTATGAGTGTATGTTATCTCACTTTTTCCCTTTTTCATTTAACATTAAATCAAGAGTATTTTCTGATGTTATTAATGATGAACTGTTTCCATTGTTGGAAATTTAGGTTATTTTCAATTTTTCTTTATTATATATAACCTTCTATTGAATATTTTTTCACTCATATCTTTATTTGTATTAATTTGATATTTATTTTCTGAATCCACACTTCTAAATGTGTATAGTAGAGGGATATTTTTGGAGATTCTTGATACGTATTGTAATATTTTCCTCCAGAAAATCTATAGTAATTCTACTCTTATTAGAATTTTACTAGACCCTTCCAATACTGGGTATTAGCATGTAAAAAATGCCAAACTGATAGGCTATTGTTTCAACTTAAACTTTTTTGCATGAGATTCTTGTCTTTTAAAAAACTTGAGGCTGTAATCCCAGCACTTTGGGAGGCTGAGGAGGGTGGATCATGAGGTCAGGAGTTCAAGACCAGCCAGGTCAAGATAGTGAAACCCTGTCTCTACTAAAAATACAAAAATTGGCCGGGTGCGGTGGCGGGCGCCTGTAATCCCAGCTACTCAGGTGGCTGAGGCAGGAAAATCGCTTGAACTAGGGAGGCAGAGGTTGCAGTGAGCCAAGATTGTGCCATTGCACTCCAGCCTGGGCGACAGAGTGAAACTCCATCTCAAAAAAAAAAAAAAATTGGGTCTGAGTACAGTGGCTCACATCTATAATCCTAGCACTTTGGGAAGCCAGTTGCTTTGGGCAGATCACTTGAGCCCATCAGCCTGGGCAACATGGCAAAGCGTTGTCTCTACAAAAAATATAAAAATTAACCAGGTATGGTGGTGGTACATGCCTATAGTCCTAGCTACTCCTGAGGCTGAGGGTCACGTGAGCCTGGGAGGTCGAGGCTGCAGTAAGCCGTCCTGGCACCACTGCATTCCAGCCTGAAGAAGAGAGTGAGACACTGTCTAAAAACTATTTGTGTGCAGCTTGGTTGGATTACGAGAGTTCTTTGTTTTGTGCTCTCAGATTTAAGAATTACTTATTTTCTGCTTGTAAAACAGACAAAAGAGGTTGGACATAGTGTCAAGATGCTGGAGAGAAAGCCCCTATGTTCCAGGCAGATCTCCACCTCCGATTCTCAAACAGATTCTCCATTTTCTATTAGATTTGTAGTGTCTCTATTTAGAGTGTGTCCTTGCCTGAAGTAGATTATTTCTTTCTCAAATGAATTTTGTACAAATCAGTTAAGTGTCTTGGTTACTGAGAAAAATAGATTCGAGATAAGGAAAATTATCTTAAATGGATGTAAATCTGCAGCATTAGCTGAGAAACCTGTTAAATCTCTCTCTACTGAATAAGCATATACTCACTTAGAATTACTAGGAAAATATACATCACCCCTGCTGGAAGCTATTTTGTGTCCCTGGACTTTGGCTCTCCAAAACATCTGTCTGTTTTTATTTCCTGATGCTCTCTCATTAGCCTTTCTTACTAGGACATTGGCAAATAAACATGGCCTTATTTTTTGTATTTCTCTAAGAATGAAAATGCCTCCACAACGAGGTTACTGGAAATGAGCTGGTTGAACAAGTATTATTGAGCACTTATTATGCGCCAGATAGTTTTCTTCACGCTGGAGATAGACCATTGGATACTCCTTGCCTACTTACTTCTTGTCTAGGGAGGAAGACAGATAAACAAGCAGATCAGTTCAGCACAAGGTACATGCCGGCTAGAGATTCACACAGCACGTGCAGGGAGGGTCTGAGAAAGTTTCTTGTTTGAAGTAATGCCTGAAGGACCATTAAGGGATAGAAAATTGAAGATGAGGGGGCTGAGCACAGTGGCTCACGCCTGTAATCCCAGCCCTTTGGGAGACCAAGGTGGGCAGATCGCCTGAGGTCAGGAGTTCAAGACTAGCCTGGCCAATGTGATGAAACCCCATCTCTACTGAAATATACAAAAACAGAAGCGGGGCATGGTGGTGCACACCTGTGGTCCCAGCTACTTGGGAGGCTGAGGCAGGAGAATGGCTTGAAACTGGTAGGTGGAGGTTGCAGTGAGCTGAGATCATGCCACTGCACTCCAGCCTGGGTGACAGGTGAGACTCTGTCTCAAAAAGAAAAAAATAAAGGAAAATTGAAATTGGGAGAGGGATAAGGGTGGACCAGGCAGGAGAACAGAAGGAGCACACTTGGTTGGGTATGATTTGGCGTACTCAGGGAGGAACCCATAGCCCGATATTGCTGTGTAATATAACATGATGGCCTGAACATACACCATTTATATGTGAACCTTCCTGAAACCCTGTTAAAATGATAGCAAAGGAATAGAGAGAATGGCAACTTAGAAGGAAAAAAACCCACAACAGGTTAGGCAGTGATCACAGGGAAGAGAGACATGTACAAAATTTTGGAAGATGGAAAGAGGATGGTAATGGCAACTGACAGAGCAAGCTGGGTGAAGCTGAGACCCAGCCTCCCGCATGAGGTGGGTGGGGGTGGTGAGAGCTGAAGAATGCAGTCTAGCCAGAAGCCCCCAGAGACTCAGGAATTGGAGATGACAGACATTTCTGACGGCTAGAGGGGGATTTGAAAAGAAGGGATGCAGTTAGCAGTTATGTCTCCAGATCCTTTCTTCAACTCTGCACAGCCAGAGACTGCCCTTTTTCATCTGGCAGAATATGGGAGGTTTACTCCCTGGAGAAGATGAACTGTGGTTCACAGAGGTGGCCTTGGACAGAGAATAACAGGGCTGCATATGAAATGGGATGACTTTCCAGCTCCATTACCCCTCTAGTCTCTATTACTCCTGTAAGCAAGAGTTTGAAGAATCCACTTAGAGAAAATTATCCAGCCTAAGGAAAAGGCTGATAGATCTGACAGCTGGGGGTACCCCAAAAATGGCTGGGTTCTGCTCATTAACTATTAGTATGGCATGCCTGTTATAAGGCTTCATCCTTTTACATAAAGCAGTCCTGCTCTAAAATAAGAAAGGAAAGGCAGGATCACTAGACATCTCAGTAGAGTCTTTGTTGTAAAAGATGTTAACAACAGCAGAAAACAGTAAACAGAAACAACAAACTTTAAAACTATAATAAATGACTTAGGAGATATAGAATGTTTGTTTTGTTTATAAACCAAGAGCAAATAGATATATTAAGATAATAATCATAAGGCCAGGTGCGGTGGCTCATGCCTGTAATCCCAGCACTTTGGGAGGCTGAGGTGGGTGGATCATTTGAGGTCAGGAGTTCGAGACCAGGCTGGCCAACATGGTGAAACCCCGTCTCTACTAAAAACACAAGAAAAAATTAGCTGGGCATAGAGGTTCATGCTTCTAATCCCAGCTACTTGGGAGACTGAGGCAGGAGAATTGCTTGAACCTGGATGTAGAGATTACAGTGAGCCCAGATTGCACTACTGCACTCCAGCTTGGGCAACAGAGTGAGACTCCACCGCAAAAAAAAAAAAAAAAAAAAAAAAAAATCATAGGATAAAAAATAAAAGTTAAAAGTTAGACCTGTAGTCCTAGCTACTCAGGAGGCTATGACAGTAGGATCACTTGAACCTAGGAGTTAAGAGTCCAGCTTGGGCAACATAGCAAGACTCTATCTCTTATAAAACAGAAATTAAATATAAATAAATAATTTAGTAAAGATTTGGAAGATAGCATTGAGAAATGTTCTAAAGAGTAGAAAAAAAGGAAATGAAAATTAGGAGAGGAAAGATCAAAAGAAATCAGATGAGTCCAGTAGGTTCAACATCCACTAATGAGAAAATCAGAGAGAACAGAGAGAAGAAAGTCATGAAACAAATAATGCAAGACAATTTCCCAGAACCGTAGGATGTGAGCTTTCAGATTAGAAGATCCCACCCAGTTCCTACATAATTCATGAAAAGAACAAAAACTAAACTCACATCAAGAAATGTAAATGTAAAATTTCAAAACAACTTGGATGAAGAAAAAGTCCTGAAAGTTTTCAGAGAGTAAATGCAGATGACATATACTTGGCATTAGATTTCTCTGTAGAAATATTAGAATACAATGGAAGAATGCTTAAATAATTTTGAGAGAAAAAAATAATGTTCAAGTTAGAACTCTTAACAGTCATCTATAGAATACTTTGGGCCAGGAGCAAATGCGAAGTAAATCCATTGCATAAATGTAGGCTCTTAACAATTTTCCCTTCTCTGAATTTGTTTTGGGGAAGATACTTAAGCACATGTTCCAGCAAAACAAAGGAATCAAGTAAGGAAGATGATGAAGAGATGCTCCAGGGTAACTAACATTCTAGGGTGACAGCCATGTAGCAGACGAAGAGATCCATTATTCCCACATCTTTAGAGATAAACCTCCTAGAGCCTCATGTGGATGCAGGGCTCCGGGACGTATGTCTCTAAAGGAGGTGGGAAGTGGCAAAATTGTTTGATTGCCTAGTGTTTTTGACTGCATTAAGATGTTTTTCTTAACTCCTCTCAAAAAGCTTGGGACCGTTTACTGATTGTGTTAGGCCATTGTGTTACTGTAAAGGAATACTTGAGACTGGGTTATTTATAAATAAAAGAGGTTTAATTGGCTCACTGTTCTGCAGACTGTCCAGGAAGCATGGTGCTTGGCTTCTAATGAGGCCTCAGGAAGCTTATAATCATGGCTGAAAGCAAAAGGTGAGCCAGCCTATCACATGGCAAGAGTGGGAGCAAAAGAGAGAGAGAGTGGGAGATGCCACACGCTTTTAAACAACAAAATCTCATGTGAACTCACTCATCATCAAGAGGTTGGCACTAAGCCATTTATGGGGATCCACCCGCATGATCCAGACACCTCCCACTAGGCCCCACCTCCCACACTGGGAATTACATTTCAACATGAGATTTGGCCGAGACGCTTATCTCAACCATTTTACTGATAGACACAAAACAGCTTGTGAAAAAGCAAAGCAATTAATACAGGAAAAAAAAAAAAAGCTCTCCAGTAAACAAACTATACTTCCATATACTCTGTGGCTCAGCTCTGAGCAATATATTGTCGTCATATAAATGTAAATATTTCATATCGATTTAAACACAAATTATGCTATAATTATTGGAAGGAGGAGGAGGCAAAATGTATATGTGAGGTGTGGGTAGTGTAAGAAAACTAAATCTACATCTTCAGTAATAGGAAGTCAATTGAAAATGTCTAAAATTACACATCAAGAAATACTAACATAATCATTGTTATGTAGCAACATGGAGATTACAGAAGTTGAAGGAGACCGTGTATGTTTTATTTTAACAAAATTTCAATTAAACAATAAATATAAATCTATACCAAAAAATGCAAAATGTGTGGGATGAAAGTACGGTAGAAGAATGAGTTGGAGAACCAGCTTGAATGATACGATCACATTTAGATTATCCTGGCCACTATGTGTTGGGTAAATTTGAAGGTCAATTTTCAGATGAATTTGAGAGCTCGCCCACAGGCCATAGACAGTAACCAAAGAGACCATTGTAAATTCTGATCTCCACAGCAAAAGTTACCAAATTAACCTCTCTTAATTGCAAATTAATCCCAGCCATCAAAGAGTTGCAAGGCCCTTGCCTGTAGAAGCAATTTCTCTGATATTTGAACCCTGGGGATATAAGGAGAGGCAGCTGCCTGGGGCAGAACAGTTTCCTTCCTCCAGAGAAATTATTCCCCAGTGGGTAGGATCCTTTTTGTTAAGCCCCAAACAGCTCTCACAAATTTTTGAGAATCTTTAAGTAGGCTAATTTCATTGCAATTTTAAACAGAACCTCAAGTTGCTTTAATTCTTACTGTTTTTTTGCTATATTACACTTGAGAAAATTGTTTTTCTTATAAATATGAATGAATGTTTAGGTAGCAGTGAGATTAACCATTTGTCACATTTCAGGCAAATGAATTCCAAAATGCTGTTTTCCATTTTGTTTTAATTCCGTGACTTTTTTTTTCTTGCACTGGACAGATATTTTAAACTTGTGTGAATCCCAAACTGTCAATCTTTCCATTTTCATTTCTTCCCTGCTTTAAAGTATAAAAAGATATTATCCCTCAGAATATTGATAAATATTCTATTCTGTTTTGTGTTGCTTTTCTATGACTCTTTTATATTTCACCCTTCCATTCTTCTAGAGTTTATTTTGGAATATGGTTCAAGTTTGTATCTTCCGTTCCAAAGATCTGTCCCTCTTTTTAGAAAAGAGGTTTTTCAAAATAATCTTATAAATAACCCTTCTCTTTCTCTTATTTGGAGGTGCTAAATATGTTACATTTTATGCTTTTTGCATATAAGTAGGCTTATTTTCTCTGTGGTGTTCTTTTGATCTGTATTTCTTTTTTCTTCTTTTTCTTGTCCTTTCTTGGTTTTGTAGAAATTACTAAAAATGATTTTTTGACTAAAGTCTCCAATTTGCCAGGCAGTGGGCCAGCAGTTTGGAGAAGAGCAAGGCATCTTGGCCTCAAAGGACTTCAAAGAGAGTGGGAGAGGCTGATGGCCATTTATGGTCCTTTTGGTCACTTTTAGAGGGCCTTAGAAAGTAAGACAAGGGCGTGAGCCATTCTGTGGGAGGCAGAAGGTGACCTTGATCTTATTGGCAAGCAGGAGTTTTCCTCTAAAAGGGAGGCAGGACATTTGAGAGAGAGAACAGCAAGTACAATGATAAGTAGCTCAGCTTGTGAAAAAGCAAAGCAACTATTAACTACAGAAAAAAACAAAAGCTCTTAAAGAAAGGAATCGCAGTTCCAGGCACTGTGTGGCTCAGGGGACAGTTCTTGGATTTTGGGATTAGGGGAAATGGAAAACTTTTGGCTAGAGAATAGTTTCTGGAGTAAATTGTGGAAAAAAATTTGGAGGGGAAGGAGGAAACCAGGCTGGGAAGTGCCTCATGTTCCAGCCCTGGGTGGGGACTTTCACATTTTTGGTAGATGCCAGTAAAAGATTAGAGGCAGGATGGTATTATTATTATTTCTTTTTTTAAAAATAATGATAACTGCGGCAGAAATGTGGAGGATGGAATGGAGAAGATGGAGGCTGGTAGCAGGATGGCTAAATATAAGTCATGGTTACCAACATTTGTTGAGTGCCAACCGTGTGCTAGACATTGCCAGAGAGAGAAGAAGGGTGCTTTTAATAATACAGCAAGCACTTTATTATGATTGTGCTACTTTTATACAATTGTTTTCCTATAACAAACTAAGGACTAAGCAGGGATAAGGTGGAAGAGCTAGATTCAAGAAAATCCTAGAGAGAATTAATAAAAATGAGGCAACTAATTGGAAATGGGTGAAGTGAGTGCACTAGCTTGGGATGTGGAGTGGAGGTGATTTCGTTAACCAGGAGAGAGAATGCTGCAGGGGTTCATGTTTTGTAAGGAAGACAGCAGTTCTGCTTGTCCAGGGTTCCCCAAAGTTACCGGTTTTCTTGAGTAACCACAAGACATGAATCTGTCTGGCTTTATCTATGATTTGGCTCTGTGTTTGTAAGAAGATAGCCTTCGGTGACATCAGAAGCTGGGCAAGGCTTTCTAAGCCCCCACTTGTTTCGTTATTTGTTTTTGTTTTTTGTTTTTGGCTTTTTTTACTGAGATATACCATTCTATATCACACTGTGGCATAGTAATTATCTGCTTTTCCAATTATCTCATACTATGAGGGAGGGACCACAGAAATCTTTCTGTGCTTATTAAAGCCACTGCTGAGATCCCTGCACCAATTTTATGATACGCTTTCTCCTCTCAAACCATGTAGGTAATTTATGAGCAGTTTCTACTGCTGTTATCTTCAATTTCTCCTTTGGCCTCCTGCTTATAAATCCAGATGTCAGGTTTCTTTGAAATTCATTTTGCTTCACTCGGAAAGTCTCCTCTTGCCTTCATCACAACATATTCTAACCCATTTTATCCTGACAATGTCTGCTTTGGATGCGGCTGACATGATGACCCTGTGGACCGTCCTCATGTCATGCCCAGTGGTCAGATGCATGTTGTGGTCTGGAGGTCAGGAATGATGTCTGGGCTGACCATGGATATTCTAGAATCATTCAACTCCAGTGGGTATTTTAGGTTGAGTCTGTGTGCACGTGACTTGTATGAGTGTGTGAGTCCTGGTCTTATAATGAATGAGTGGAGTGAATCTACTCATGGCTCAATACCCGACTCAAGTTTCCCTCTGCTGTGAAAAGGACACATCTGATTATAGCAGCTGTGATGGAGTCTTTTTTATGTGAATCATTCCTCTAACAATAGACACCCTGTGTCTCACAGGTTGGTTTGTATATAGAGTGAAAGTGCCTTAAAAAGAGTCAAGAATCCAGCTGGGTGTGGGGGCGCTCATGCCTGTAATCCCAACCCTTTGAGAGGCTGAGGCAGGAAGATCTCTTGAAGTCAGGAGTTTGAGACCAGCCTGGGTAACATAGCAAGACTTGTCTCTACTAAAAATTAAAAAAAGAAAAATAAGCTGGATATGGTGGCGTGTGCCTGTAGTCCCGCCTGCTGGGGAGGCTGAAGTGGGGGGATTGCTTGAGCCCAGAGTCCAAGGCTACAGCGAGCTATGATCGTGTCACTGCACCCCATCTTGGATAACAGAGTGAGAGGTGGGTGTCCACATGAGAGTGTATGTGTGTATGGGTATATATATTTATATATTATACTTACATATTATATATATTATATTTTAAAGGGTGAAAAATTCTATGTTAAACTTTCTTTTTCACAGACCCATGTGGGCACAGAGAGTATCTGTCCAATGAGTAATAATAATAAGTAGTTGTATGCTTAAGAGTGTCCCTGGGCTGAGCGCAGTGGCTCACGCCTGTAATCCCAGCACTTCGGGAGGCCGAGACGGGCAGATCACGAGGTCAGGAGATCGAGACCATCTTGGCTAACACAGTGAAACCCCGTCTCTACTAAAAATACAAAAAAATTAGCCGGGCATGGTGGCGGGCGCCTGTAGTCCCAGCTACTCGGGAGGCTGAGATAGGAGAATGGCGGGAACCCGGAGGCCGAGCTTGCAGTGAGCCGAGATCACACCACCGCACTCCAGCCTGGGCGACAGAGCAAGACTCCGTCTCAAAAAAAAAAAAAAAAAAAGAGTGTCCCTGAATCACGAACCACGATAATTTTTCCCTTTTATTGACCGCCTTTTATGTTTTTGTCACTGTACGGCATGTTTTATTGATCTCATTTAAATTTAACTGCTCTCTGAAATAGCTGTTCCCATCCCTTCTTTTATAAATGAGGCAAAGTGGCCTTGGAGGGGTCAAGCAACCTGCCTGAGGTCACACAGCTAGTAAGTGCCGGGACCTGGATTCAAACCCAGCTCTGTGTGTGTCTTCAAGGTCTGTGGATGAGCCCACATCAAGTGCCTGACCTTCCGTGTCTGCAGAATGGAACCTTCTGCTCCATGCTGGGGTTGCCAGAAGGAAAAGAATATCTGAGTCTTACAGAAAGTGGACAGTTTATCTAGGGAATCTTGTCTGTTGGGGACGGGGGTGGGTAGGTAGGTGAGTTTACTTCTTTAGTTTTCTTCTCTTGATGCTTTTCAATTCTTCCAAAGCTAATAAAATTCCAAAGGACTTTTATGTTGAATTTGAGTAGCTGTTGCTTGTGATGGCCCTAGTATGTAGTGTAATACAGTTAAAACCCTCTTTAAGGCATACTTTTTTTTTTTTTTAATAAAACATGGGAAAGAAAATTGTATAATATTATTTGCCTTAGGAGATGTCCTACCATAGAGTTTATACTGAGGAGGAAGTCTATTTGCTAAAGCAGGTCTTCACGCAGCAATGGGATGGAAGAGTGGAATATGCAAGTTGAGGGGTGCCCTTTCCTTTAGTGTGTGAGGGTGATGTGCTTCCTGCGGTATTTATGGTTGAATGTTCATCCCACTTTTGCGGATTCCCTAGGTCTGAAGAAGATATCTGGGCCATTTAAAAACCTTCATGAGAGAGTTATACATGAAGGTTAAGAGCCTGGATTCAGAAATCTAAATTCCAATCTCAGCTTTGTCCCTTTCTAGCTATGTGACCTTGGGCAAGTTGCTTAACCTGTCTGTGCCTCAGTTTCCTCATATGTAAAGTGGTGATGTAATCATATCTACTTTATAGAATTGCTGTGGGGATTAAATTTTCTACATGAAATGTATAGAATAACATATCTATACATTTCACACAATAATATACCTATACATTTCAGTCTCAAGCCATCGCACCTGGCCATACTCCTTATCATCTTTAAAACACCTTCCATTAAATGACAGGATCTTCAGGAAAATATCTACTGAAAAGTGATATATCCTTAGCCTTGCACTTACATGGAATACTTAAATCTAGGACGATGGGCATTTCCTTGTCCCCAAGTCAGCACAGAAATCCAGAGGGTCCAGCCTGAGACAGATGCCAGGATGATGGGGAGAGTCTGGGGAGGGTATGTTCCTTCATAAGGATCTTCCCGGGCTTGGATCAGAAGGGGCAGCTGTGTATTCCCCAGAGCCAACATATTGAGGAAGGTTCAGCCCTCACTAGGAATGTTCTGAGGTCACGGGAGACTTTGTGAAAGCTGGAGGATGGGCTCAGCTACCTCCTGCTTCTGCTTCCTCCATAGCAGTCAGACCAGAAGAAAAAAAAAGTACAATGTGTGTTTTTCCTCTTTTCACGATTTGATTTTTTTCCACCTATTGAAGTAATTTTTCCTTGAAAAGGACCGAATATTAAAAAATACATTTTATGTCTGTAATCCTAGCATTTTGGGAGGCCGAGGTGGGCGGATCTCTTGAGGTCAGGAGTTTGAGACCAGCCTGGCCAACATGGTGAAAACCCATCTCTACTAAAAATACAAAAATTAGCTGGGTGTGGTGGTGGGCGCCTGTAATCTCAGATACTCAGGAGGCTGAGGCAGGAGAATCGCTTGAACCTGGGAGAAAGAGGTGGCAGTGAGTCGAGATTGCATCATTGCACTCCAGCCTGGACCACTGAGTGAGACTCTGTCTCAAAAAAAGAGAAATGGATGCTCTTGAGACTTAACTGTGTAAGAAAGAATTCCTACTTCTTTTAGAGGCACTGCCAGCCCCAAAGGTTATGAACTGGCAACGTTAATTAGATCTTTTCTTGGAACTTGAAAGTATTCTCACCTGAAATGCGTTTAAAACAAAGTTGCCATCAAGATTCTCCTCTGTTTCTTCCTGAGAGCTTTCCAGCAAGTTTCCAATTTCTTTCATGGAGAATTTGAAACCAGTGGATAGAAAGCAGTGTCAACCTTGTCCTATTTATGCAAATGGATCTGCTCTGTCACCTGTTTACAACCCCCAGGGTCACCGAGTGTCCAGTTCACATTCCCCAGATGTAGATGCAGCTATGGGACACTGAATTCTCCATGTATTAGTTTGAATCAGACCAATGTTGAGATTTACAGTAGTGGCTGTTCTTGCTTCTGTTGGCCTTTGATAGTTTAGTAAGGATTGTAGACAGATGAGAGCTGCAGGAGAGGCTAGCTCATCTCATATTCAGAAATCCTCACACTGTTACTGGGGACTCGAGAGTTGGTACTTAAACAACCTTTGTGTTTCTAGGGGATTATCCTGTCTGCTTAGTCCATTGCTTCCTCACTCTAGCAGTGCACTGAGTTAAAACCAACCCGTCCTAAACTTGCCTCCAGGCGTCTACATGGGTACACACAAACACCCACACCCTACAAGAAAGCCCAAGCTGGTTTATGCAAGCTCACTTTAGGCAGTTTGCCAAATTCCACTCTGATTGGTTCAGTGGACAGATACTTACGTGAAATACTTAGTGAAATACTCGCAGTACAGGAAACAGTTGTTTCTCAGCCCTGGAAATAATCAATAGAGGCAAATGCCTTTGCAGTCACAATGCCTGTTTATGTGTGGAGTTCTTCGTTGTTCTAGGTGTGCGAGTACAGTAAACATTCTCCAAGTGGCAGCAGGAGAGAACCATGGTGCTTCTGTAATAAGGTGAGATTTACAGGCTTGTAAGAGCTGGGGGTATAAATCAGGCTTCTGGTGGAATGGGTGAAATGGACTACATTCAGGTATTAGTGGGAGAGCCACGTGTGCACTGCAGAGGGAGAAAGGCTCATCAGTATTACAGATGGCGTGTCCCTTTAGTTAATTTAGAAGAAATTCCGATCAGCCAACAGAGCTTTGAGGATGGATGCAGGAAAAAAGAAGACTGTGGCATATGGAGAGAACATATTTGTTCTTGGAAAATCAGTAGAAAATGTTTAATGTCATCATAACCTCATTTGCATAAAAATAGTCACATGCGGTAAACCAAATGAAAGCAAAGGAAGACGTGACGGAACCAATGCTGTTCGGAGTTTCGTTTCATCATGAATAACATAAATAATTCAATTGAATAAATAAATACGAAATTGCTTTAAGTAGATGTACTACAAGTGATTATTCCTTGAAAATTCCTTTAATGGTGCATGCCCCAATGATGAAGCAACGTGATTATGTCTCCATGGGCAGCGCTTTGCTGGACACTTGACCCTCATCAATGATATTGAGCTCTCTGTAGCGCTCAAGTGTTTTATGAACACAAATGAAGTTTTTAGTTTCACAATCTGATTCATAAACATGACCTTGAAGTCATTTAAATAGACTTATCTTCATTGCGATGAATGCAGCCCCCACTTTGCACGTGGTTGCGCTGAGGCAATATTTGATAATCACAAGTTTGAAGAGTCTCGGGCTGTGCAGTACTAGGTACATAATTCTAAATAAATATTTGGAACCCTGGTGGCAGAATTTGAGCTGTTGTTTCTGCCTCGCCAAGTCTGGTCGGGGAATTCTTGTGTAAGGATAAACTGTGGTGTGGATAAAATTGATGGAAATTATTTATGACTTAAAGAAAAAGAAAAAAGGAATGTATTTCTGATTTCAACAGATGTTTTCTAGGGTTTTGTAGAAAGCCATGCACAGGTACCATGGGAACTATAACAGATGTATATGACACAGTCCTTGTACTCATTTGATTTTATTCATTCATTCAGTAAATACTCATCAGTCAGCTCCCACACACCAGGCACTATGTTGGAGGTTGAGGTTATAAGGGGGAGACAGATGATAAACTGGGAAAAATAAACACAAGCTAATTATAGATTGTGATAAATGCTTTGAAGTAAATAAGCAGGTGCTAACATACATCTGACCCTTCAAATCCCTGGGTTTTACATCTGCAGATTCAACCGGAAAATACTAGAAAAAATAAAAATAAAAGATAGTAATACAACAATAAAAATACAAATAAAAAAACTACAGTATAATGACTGCATAGCATTTGCATTGTATTACATATTGTAAGTAATCTTGAGATTATTTAAAGTATCCAGGAAATGTGAGTAGGTTATGTGCAAATACTATGCCATTTTATACAAGGGACTTGAGCATCCTTGGATTTTGGTATCCGTGAGGGGATTCTGGAACCAATACCCCTTAGATACTGGTGGACAACTGTAGAGAGAAAATGGAAACAAGAATGTACTTTAGAGAAGGTGAGTTGAAGAGGCAGAGGAGATGAGGATGAAACAGCAGCTCAAAAGTCTGGCAGCAGCTGGGTGCCGTGGCTCACGCCTGTAATCCCAGCACTTTGGGAGGCCGAGCCTGGTGGATCACTTGAGGCCAGGAGTTCAAGATCAGCCTGGCCAACATGGCGAAATCTCATCTCTACTAAAAATACAAAAATTAGCTGGGTATGGTGGTGCACACCTGTAGTCCTCAGGCTACTCAGGAAGCTGGGGCACAAGAATCACTTGAACCTGGGAGGCAGAGGGTGCAGTGAGCCAAGATCGAGCCAGTGCCCTCAAGCCTGGGCAACAAGAACGAAACTCCATCTCAAAACAAAAGTAAATAAAACCTCTGTCAGAAAACCTCTCTGGACAGAAAGAATAGTGCCTAGAAAGCCCTAAGTTTGGAATGGGCTTGATTTAGGAACTGATAGTAGATACTGGCCAATTGTTTGAGGGTGATGGAAGGGGAGGTAGGAATCAGATCAAGTGGGATTGTGGGCAATAAATCTGGGGTTTATTTCAGTGGGAACAAAAGTGATACACTGGGTTGATAATATACCCCCAAATTCAAGTCCATCTGGAACCTCAGGTCACCCTATATGGATAACAGGGTCTTTGCAGATGTAATTAGTTAAAGTGAGGCATACTTGATTAGGGTGCTCCCTAAATCCCCAAGATGGTTAGTATCTTAAGAGGAGAAAACACAGAGACCAAGACAGAGACAGAGGGAGGAGGCCAAGTGAAGACAGGCAGAGATTGGAATAGGGTATCCACAAGCCAAGGAGTGCTGGGAATTGCCAGCAATCTCCAAAAACTAGAGAAGGCAAAGAAGGATTCTCCTCTAGAGCCTTCAGAGGGTGCATGCCCTTGCTGACCCCTTCATTTGGGACTTCTAGCCTCCAGAACCGTGAGAGAATAAATTTCTGTTGTTGTAGTGCCCCCATTTTGTGGTACTTTGCTATGGCAGCCTAGGGAACAGATATTAAAGGTCATGGTAGCCACTGGGGATTTGACATAGCGAAGTGTGCTGATCTGGAGTATGTTTTTAGGAGGTCATTCTGAATGGTGTTTGGAGAATGGATTGCAGAGAGCAAGAGAGATACAAGGAGTCCAGTTTGGAGGATAGTGCCGGTAGGAGACGATAGTGTTTCCGACTAGGGTGTGCATAGTGATATGGTTTGTCTGTGTCTCCACCCAAATCTCATCTTGAATTGTAGCTCTCATAATTCCCATGTGTGGGAGGGACCCAGTGGGAGATAATCGAATCATGAGGGCGGTTCCCCCATACTGTTCTCGTAGTAGTGATAAAGTCTCACAAGATCTGATCGTTTTATAAGGGGAAACTCCTTACGCTTGGCTGTCTGATTCTCTCTTGCTGCTGCCATGTAAGAAGTGCCTTTTACCTTCTGCCATGATTGTGAGGCCTCCCCAGCCATGTGGAGCTGTGAGTCCATTAAACCTCTTTTACTTTATAAATTACTCTGTCTCAGGTATGTCTTTATCAGCAACATGAAAATGAACGAATACACATAGTAAGATAGGGAGAAGTAGAGATTGATGGTGGAAGTCATCGAGGAAGACTACTGGGTTTTAGGTTGCAACATAAGGATGCACGGTAGTGCCATTTACTGAAACGGTAAAACTGAAAAACAGATTTGGGGGACTCTTTAAGAATTCTACTTGGGATTTGTTAAGTTTGATTTGATGTTTAGTCATATAATTGGAACTATCAAATAGATGGTTGAACAATTTATGACTCTGAGCCTGAGAGAGAGGTAGGGGGTTGGGAGATAGACCTTTGAAGGCATCAACATAGAGGTGACCATCAAAGCTGAGATCACTAAGGAGAGAGAGCTGGAGATTTGGCAGCAGCCCAGGAGTGAGTGCTGTGCCACTCCAAAATTTAGAACATGGATAGAGAGAAATTCAGCGAAGGATGTGGATAAGAAACAACTAATGAAGCAGGTAGAAATCCAGGAAAATGAAGTGATGTGGAAGCCAGAAAAGGAGTATTCCAGAAGGAAGCAGTGGTTACTGGTGATGAGGGATACTGAGATGCCAGCATTGTTCAGCAGATTTGGCAACATGAAGTTCACTGATGACTTCAACAAGGATATTCAGCCCTTATTGGGGTTGATTAAGGAGCGAATGGGAGGGAAAAAATGAGAGAGCAAAATGACTACTCTGATGAATTTTATTGTGAAAGGGAGAAGAGGCATGCTAGCAGAGGGCTTTGGGGGATGGGGGTCAAGGAGGTTATTATTATTGTTCCTTATAAAATTCCCATTTTGTCATAAGAGTTACAGAAAAGTTGCAAGAATACTACAAAAAATTCTTTATTTCTTTATCCAGTTTCCTTAAAGGTTAACATTTTACAATATTTATATATCTCCACGTGTACATCTATTTTTTTCTGAATCATTTGAGCGTGAGTTACAGACATGATGCCCCTTTGTCTCTGAATAGTTCAGCATGAGCAACCCAAGAACAAGGGCATTCTCTTACATAACCACACGACAATATGATAGCATTACCTGTCCACATTTCACCAGTTGTCTCAATAATGTCCTTTACAGAAAAAGAA
Source organism: Theropithecus gelada (assembly GCF_003255815.1). Lineage (NCBI taxonomy): Eukaryota > Metazoa > Chordata > Mammalia > Primates > Cercopithecidae > Theropithecus > Theropithecus gelada. Next base: position 3,884,057 of record NC_037670.1, on the reverse strand, counting down.
AGTCCTAGACCATGTATTACATTCATTTATCATAATGTTTTATTTTGAAACAGTCCTTTAGTCTTTCTTTGTCTTTCATGACGTTGACATTTTTGAATACTATAGTCCAGTCATTTTGTAAAATGTCTCTTAGTTTGTATTTGTCCAATATTTCATCAGAATTAGATTCAGAATTTGCTTTTGTGGCAGGAATACTACAAAAATGGTGTTGCATCTTGGTGCATCTTATCAGGACATACATGAGGAAAAGGAACAGCCAATGAAGAAGGAAGAAATTCAGAAGAATGTAGTGACATGGAAGCCACTCATTACTTGTCTCATTACTGGTGGTAATAATGTTGATTACTGGGTTAAAGGTGGTATATTAATCTGTCCTGGCATTGCTATAAAGAAATACCCAGGCTGGGTAATTTACAAATAAAAGAGGTTTAATTGACTCATGGTGCCACAGGCTATATAGGAAGCATGATGCTGGCATCTGCTGAGCCTCTGAGGAGGCCTCAGGAAACTTACAATTATGGCGGGAGATGATGGGGAAGCAAGATTTCTCACATGGTGGGAGCAGGATGAGCGAGAGAGAGAGAAGGAGATGCTACACACTTTTGAACAACCGGATCTTATGAAAGCTCACTCACAATACCATGGGGGATGGTGTTAAACCATAAGAAACTACCCCCATGATTCAGTCACCTCCTATCAGACCCTACCTCCAACATCAGGAATTATAATTCAACATGAGATTTGGGTGGGGACACAGACCCATACTATAGCAGATTGTGTCTGCATGGTAGTCAGTTATGTTTCCTAATACCTCCAGGACAATGTAGAATTAGTGGAGACAGTGGGAACCCTTGCCTTTCCTGTCTTTGACAGAAGTGCCTCTAGTGTTTCTCATTAGTAAGATGCTATCTCTATGGCTATGGTATGGTTTATTATGCTAAGAAAGTATCCATTAGTTTTAATGATCTTGAGGGTTTTTTTATTAGGGTAAGTGTTGAATTTTTCAAACCCATTTCAGTTTTTTCAGTAACTCTACAGAAAGTCATCTATGTCTTTCTTCCTGCGTCTATAAAGATTTTGCATTGTATTAGTGGATTTCTTAATATTAAACCAAATTTATATTCCTGGAATAAATTCCACTAGGCTATGGTGTATTGTTTTCTTAATGTGATGTTGGATTCTGTTCACTAATATTTTGTTTACAACTTGTGCATCAATATTTGTAATTCATTCTCTCTCACTCTCTCTGCTTCCCTTAAGAAGTTTAGTTATTAATACATTACAAAAGGAATTAGGTTTTCAATCCTCTGGAACAATTGATGGAGCATTATGACCATCTGGTTCTTAAATGTTTAGTAGAAGTCACCAGTGAAACAATCTGGGCCTGATGTTTTTTATAGGGTAGTTTCTGGTTGGTTTTTGCAATTTTTTTCCTGAGGAAATAGGTCTAAGGTTTCTGTCTCTAATGACATCAACCTTGGCAAATTGCCTTTCTCCAGGAAATTATCCATTACATCTAGGCTTTTAAATGTATTTGCATAGGGATCTGCAAATGAGCCTTTTTTTATTTTTAACAGTTATTTGTTTTGATGATTATTTCCCCCTTTGGTTTCTTATTTATGTATTTGTGCTTTCTCTTTTCTCCCTTAAGTTAGTTAAATGTGGTCTATTTTGTTAATTATGTTTTAAAAAACAGTATTTTGATTTATTCAAGATCTTGTATTTTTCTGTTCTCTAACTTATTGAGTTCTGCTTTTTATATTTATTACTGCTTTCCTTGTATTTTCTTTTGATTTACTTTGTTGTTTTTCTTTCTGAAAAGCATTCTAAGTTGGAAATGTAATTCAAGTATTTTTATTGCTAAAAGGTTTTAAGGCTTTGAATGTTTTTCTTCTTACTGCTTACAACTTCCCACTGATTCTGATATGTGGTGTTTTCATTACCATTATTTTTTAGAAATGCTTTAACTTCGGTTTATATTTACCCTATCACGCAAGACTGGTTTAGTAGGTTTTTGAAATTTGCAGATGGATAACTTCTTAAACACATTATTAATAATTTTAAATTTTATTGCATAGTGATCAGAGAGTATTGTTTGTCTTTTTTTTTTTTTTTTTTTAATATGTAGTCTCACTCTGTCACCCAGGCTGGAGTACAGTGGCATGATCTCGGCTCACTGCAACCTTTGCCTCCCAGGTTCAAGCAATTCTCCTGCCTCAGCCTTCTGAGTAGCTGGGATTACAGGCGTCTAACACTATGCTCGGCTAATTTTTGTATTTTTAGTAGAGACAGAGTTTCTCCATGTTGGCTAGGCTGGTCTTGAACTCATGGGCTCAAGGGATTCACCCCCTCTCAGTCTCCCAAAGTGATGGGATTACAGGTGTGAGCCACCATGCCCAGCGGGTTCTTTTTTACAACTTTCCCCTGAGGTTGAGAAGATGTGTTGCCTGTTTTCTGAGAGCAGTGTGTATTTCTATCACATGAGGCATTCTGATTTTCTGTTTTCAATTTCTTCTTGATATAGTTGCTTTGTGTATATGGAATCTGATTCCCCCCGCCTCCCCTTTTTTTTTTTTTTTTTGAGAGAGAAGGGTCTTGCCCTGTCACCCAGGCTGGAGTGCAGTGGTGCGATCTTGGCTCACGGCAACCTCTGCCTGCTGAGTTCGAGCGATTCTCCTGCCTCAGCCTCTGACTAGCTGAAATTACAGACGCCCACCACCACATCCGGCTACTTTTTTGGAGTTTTGGTAGAGATGGGGTTACGCCATGTTGGCCAGGCTGGTCTCAAACTCCTGTCCTCAAGTGATCCTCTTGCCTTGGCCTCCCAAAATGCTGAGATTTTCTTCCATTCATTAATTTTGTTGATTTGCAATGATTTACAAGATTTTTAGTTCAAAGGAATCATTTGTCAGTGTCACAAGTATGGTGCCTTTGTCTGTTTGTGTTGCTGTCAAGGAATACCTGAGGCTGGATAATTTATAAAGAAAAGAGGTTTAACTGGCTCACAGTTCTACAGGCTGTACAAGAAACATGACACCAATATTTGCTCAGGTTCTGTCGAAGTTCTGAGGCTGTGCCCACTCACAGAGGAGGGTGAAGAGTAGCCAGCGTGCAGAGATCGCATGGTGAGAGTGGAAGGGAGACAGGGGTGGCAGGTGCCAGGCTCTTTTCAACAATTAGCTCCCGGGGAACTCTCCTGAGAACTCACAGAGTGGAGAATTTACTCAGAACCGTGAGGATAGCTCCAAGGCATCCACGAGGGGTCGGCCCCATGACCCAGACACCTTCCAGTAGGCCCCGCCTCCAACTTTGGGAATTAGATTTCAATATGGAATGTCAAATACCCAAAACACAGCATATAAATTCTGCAGTAGGCATATAAAAAAAATATATATATATATATTAGTTGTTGTTGTTGTTTAGATGGAGTCTCACTCTGTCACCCAGGCTGGAGTGCAGTGGCACCATCTCGGCTCACTGCAACCTCTGCCTTCTGGGTTCAAGCAGTTCTTCTGCCTCAGCCTCCCAGTAGCTGGGATTACAGGCACACACCACCATGCCTGGCTAATTTTTGTATTTTTAGTAGAGACAGTGTTTCACCATATTGGTCAGGCTGGTCTCGAACTCCTGACCGACCTCAGGTGATCCACCCTTCTCAGCCTCCCAAAGTGCTGGGATTCCAGCCGTGAGCCACCATGCCTGGCCAGTGGGAGTGCTTTTTTGTGTGTGTTTGCAATAGGGAATATGTTGTGTCATCTGGCCTTTGGGTTTCTCTTATTTAGGGGCCCCCAACCCACAGGCCATGGACTGGTACGAGTTTGTGGCCTGTTGGGAACTGGGTGGCACAGCAGGAAGCGAGTGGTAGGCAAGTGAGCATGACCGCCTGAGCGCCACCTCCTGCCAGATCAGCGACAGCATTAGATTCTCATAGGAGCACGAACCCTATTGTGAACTGTGCATGCATTGCATGCTCCTTATGAGAATCTAATACCTTATGATCTGAGGTGGAGCAGTCTCATTCTGAAACCATTCCCCATCCCCCCAAAACCCATGGAAAAGTTGTCTTCCATGAAACTGGCCCCGGTGTCAAAAAGATGAGGGACCACTGTTTAAGGGGACACTGAGTTTTCCCCTTTTGCATATTTTCCCATTCACCACTCAGTGTTTAAAGGCTGCCTTCCTATACTTTCTAACTTTCTTCTCTCCCAGAAACAATGCCTTGAGTCATGCACATTTAAAGTCCCATCTTTGGCTAGGTGCTTAGGCCTGTAATTCCAGCACTTTGGGAGGTCAAGATGGGTGGATCATTTGAGGTCAGGAGTTTGAGACCAGCCTGGCTAACATGGTGAAACTGAGAGATGAAGCCGGCTGGACTTCCTGGGTCCAGTGGGGACTTGGAGAACTTTTCTGTCTTACAAGAGGATTGTAAAATGTACCAATCAGCGCTCTGTAGCTAGCAAGAGGATTGTAACATGCACCAATCAGTGCTCTGTAAAATGCACCAATCAGCGCTCTGTAAAATGCACCAATCAGCAGGATCCTAAAAGTAGCCAATTGCAGGGAGGACTGAAAAAACGGCACTCTGATAGGACAGAAATGGAACATGGGAGGGGACAAATAGGGGAATCAAAGCTGGTCACCCCAGCCAGCAACTGTAACCAACTCAGGTCACCCTCCACACCGTGGAAGCTTTGTTCTTTGACTGTTCACAATAAAATTGCTGTTGCTCACTTTTTGGGTCCATGCCACCTTTAAGAGCCGTAACACCCACTGCTAAGGTGCACGGCTCCATTCTTGAAGTCAGCGAGACCACGAACCCACTGGCAGGAACCAACTGCAGACACAAAACCTTGTCTCTACTAAAATTACAAAACTTAGCCGGGCATGGTGGCAGGTGCTTGTAATCCCAGCTACTAGGGAGGCTGAAGGGGAGAATCACTTGAATGCGGGAGGCGGAGATTGTAGTGAGTCGAGATTGCGCCATTGCACTCCAGCCTGGGCGAGAGAGTAAGAGTCTGTCTCAAAAAATAAAATTAAATTAAAAAATAAAGTTCTATCTTTGTTACAGAGCCTGATCTTATCTACCAGAACTCTTTTTCCATATTTTCACACTTAAGCTAGTGTTTTCCGTTCTGATGGTTCTTTTTAGCTCGGTCCTACTCTTAGCAGCAGCTTCCCACCTTCTGGTTCCACAGTTTTCCTGGATTTTCCTTGCTCTCTGTGTGAAGGTTTGCGACAGGAGTGGGAGAGAGAAAGCTCACTGGTAGTTTATGGTTTTCTACTTTGTTGTAATTTGTTCTTTTAACCGTATTTTTTATTATGTTTTAAAATGTGTTCAGAAATATGTGGAGCCCAGAATTTTCACTAATTATCATAAGTTTTCTTATGGTGCCAGGCTCTTTTCAACAATTAGCTCCCGGGGAACTCTCCGGAGAACTCACAGAGTGGAGAACTCACTACCATGAGGATAGCTCCAGGTTGGCTACCCCATGAGGGGTCAGCCCCATGGCCCAAACACCTTCCAGTAGGCCCCGCCTCCAACTTTGGGAATCAGATTTCAATATGGCGTGTCAAATATCCAAAACATAGCATATAACTTCTGCAGTGGGTGTCATATTTTTTAGTATTTTTAAGACGGATCTTCCTCTGTCGCCCAGGCTGGAGTGTAGTGGCACGGTCTTGGCTCACTGCAATCTCCACCTTCTGGGTTCAAGCAGTTCTTCTGCCTCAGCCTCTTAAGTTGCTGGGATTACAGGTGCCTGCCACCATGCCTGGCTAATTTTTGTATTTTTAGTAGAGATAGGGTTTCACCGTGTTGGCCAGGCTGGCCTCGAACTCCTGACCTCAGGTGATCCACCTGCCTGAAATGAATGAATAAATAAAAATTCATGAAAATCCAATCCAGGGTTGATTTCTGTTTATATCGCTGAAACCATGTAAGGTTTCAACCAGATAAGATGTGATCTCCACCATCTCCCCGCTTGGTTTTAAGTGGGGAGATACTAGATTGAAGGCTTACGTGGATGGGAATACTTACCTACATCAGTGTAGACAACTACATTAAAATCCCTTGAGGCTCTTATTGAAGTACAGATTCCCAGGTTCCACCTTATATAGATTGAATTAGCATCTCTGGGAGTGGGGCTCGGAAATTTGTATTTCAATTGACAACCCCCCCCCCCCAGCCGGGTGATTCTTATGCCCATGAAGTTTTGAGAGTAACTGGTATAGATAGTAAAAACTGTAAAACCAGATATAGGAATGACCACTGTTGGCTACAGCACTGCATACCAGAAATTCTGGGAACTTTGGGTAACTCATGTAATAATTATGAGTTGCCAGGATGTCATTCAGTTATATATTTATTCAATAAGAGCTTATTGATACCAGTAAGTAGCTAGTCAAATAAGTTTTATCAGGATTGTTTCTTGATGTGAAATACAGCTACCAGAAAATTATTATTATTATCATTATTTTTTTAAGGACGGAATCTCACTTTGTCACCCAGGCTGGAGTGCAGTGCTGTGACCTTGGCTCACTGCAACCTCCGCCTTCCGGGTTCAAGCGATTCTCATGCCTCTGCCTCTCGCGTAGCTGGGATTACAGGGACCCGCCACAGTACCCAGCTAACTTTTGTATTTTTTTTAGTAGAGATGGGGTTTTGCCATGTTGGCCAGGCTGGTCTTGAACTCCTGTCCTCAAGTGATCTGCCCACCTTGGCCTCCCAAAGTGCTGGGATTATAGGCATGAGCCACTGCACTCGCTGACTACCAGAAAGTCTTAAAAACCTCTGTATCTGTAATTTACACCCTCTTATTAGGAGAGAGGAACAATGGCAATGTGATATCTGAGATTTAGTAAAACCAAAGCATTTGTTGTGTCTGTAATTATATATAAATCAGGCCAGTTTGTTGTGGCTTGTGTATCTGCAGTAATTAAACTGATAACTGAAGTTCCATAACCATAGTCCCAGGAACTTGGGAAATGACTTTTTCGTCACAAGCTGGTTCTTCCTTCTGGGTTTCTTGCTTCAGTGAGTCATCTGAACTGGAAAGCACATGTTTTCCTTTTATTTAGTAGTTATGATGGTGGAGATCACATTTTATCTGAATTGGTAGTCATAATTTATATCTGGTCGATCAGATGAATGCATTTTTGAACAAATGAGTTCACTAAAAGTCCTTATAAAACAGCTAAGATATCAAATTGTGTGTTCAGTAGGTTTACTTTAGTACTGTGGGATTTTCATCATCTTTGGTTGGATCATGTGAGATTGTTGATATTTGGCCAGAAATAGCAGTTTCATACAGTGCAACCTAATACTTCAGTTCTTTGAAACTTGGCCCTCTGTGGTTTAGCTAGTGACTTCCCAAGAAGTAGAATGGTCAGGTAACCATGCTATGCCTCTCTCTTCATTATGGATAAATTATTTATTTAGTTACAACTTGTCAGATTTTTAAGAAAATTTTTCTTAGGCATCAAGGGCTAAATGAATTATTTCACACTTGACTGAAAACCTTACATGGTTTCAGCGATATAAATGGAAATCAAGCCGGGGTTGGATTATCATTTAGAAAACCACCACTGGGCCGGGCGCGGTGGCTCAAGCCTGTAATCCCAGCACTTCGGGAGGCCGAGACGGGTGGATCACGAGGTCAGGAGATCAAGACCATCCTGGCTAACACGGTGAAACCCCGTCTCTACTAAAAAATACAAAAAACTAGCCGGGCGAGGTGGCGGACGCCTGTAGTCCCAGCTACTCGGGAGGCTGAGGCAGGAGAATGGCGTGAACCCGGGAGGCGGAGCTTGCAGTGAGCTGAGATCCGGCCACTGCACTCCAGCCTGGGCAACAGAGCGAGACTCCGTCTCAAAAAAAAAAAAGAAAACCACCACTGGCCAAGCGCGGTGCTCACACCTGTAATCCCAGCACTTTGGGAGGCTGAGGCAGGCAGATCACTTGAAGCCAGAAGTTCGAGTCCAGCTTAGCCAACATGGTGAAACCCCGTGTCCACTAAAAATACAAGAAAACTAGCTGGGTGTGGTGGTGCATGCCCGTAATCCCAGCCACTCGGGAGGCTGAGGTGGGAGAATCGCTTGAGCTTCGGGAGCCAGAGGTTGCAGTGAGCCGAGATCACGCCACTGCACTCCAGCCTGGGCGACGGAGTGAGACTCTGTCTCCAAAAATAAAATAAAATAAATAAAAAATAAAAAAACCGCTGTCAACAACATTTGAGTCTTGCGTTTTAGCTGTGATCTTGGTGCCTACAGGCTTTGTCAGTGTGCTTCTCATGGCAAGTTTTAGCACTTGAAACCCACGGACACCATTTCTACTACCTGAGACCACCTTGAAGGTTTCTTCCCCTTTCGATATTCCTCTCTGTTCTTTCTCACTAATTCTTGGGAAGTCATCTTCAATTCAGTTCAACAAATACCTAATGCATATTTGCTATATAGTAGGCACGGAGCTCAGAGCCTAAGGAATGTGAAAATGCGCAAGACCTGCCCCCTAACTACCGGGAGTTTTTTCATCTAGTAGGAGAAGCTGGCGTGTCTGGCTATAACACTTGGCAGAATAAAATAGCTGTGATGTTGAGTTTCATTGAGTTTTATTTCTATTGCATAGATTGAGTGTCTTCAGCTTCAGATTGCAAATCCTGGTGACTCCAGCAAATATATGTTATAAATAGCATTGCATCTTGACTGCAAATGAACTCAGAGAGAGAGAGAGTGTGGGCAGGCAGGAAGATAAAAGGTTGAGCACAATTTGTCTGGGCATTTGTTTGTGTGATTTAACTACGACTGGGGCTGGGCTAGGTGCTGTTTATACCTGGAGGAGGCAGATTCTTTTCCTGTATGAGATTTTTATTTTTTATTTTTATTTTTTGAGATGGAGTCTCCCTCAGTCGCTCAGGCTGGAGTACGGTGGTGCAATCTCAGCTCACTGCAACCTCTGCCTCTCGGGTTCAAGCGATTCTCCTGCCTCAGCCTCCCAAGTGGCTAGGATTACAGGCGCCTGCCACTACGCCTGGCTAATTTTTTGTATTTTTAGCAGAAACGGAGTTTCTCCATGTTGTCCAGGCTGGTCTCGAACTCCTGACCTCAGGTGATCCACTTGCCTCCACCTCCCAAAGTGTTGGGATTTACAGGCATGAGCCACTGCGCCCAGCTTTGTATGAGATTTTGTCTTTGTGACTAAATCACTTTTGTGTACAAACTTACATTCTGCCCCTGAGCATGTGTGTTCATGCTTAACTGATTCAAAGACTACATTTACCCCAACATATTACACCAAATGTACTTAACAGCAATTAGAATGTTTGCCGCCTGCTGTGTGCAGATCTCCCCAGAAAACAAAACTCTCCTAAATGGCAGTATAAGTAATTCTGAAGATTAAAGCTAGTGATTTGCAGAGTGCTTGGTTCGCTGGCTTCCTGCAAATATCAAGATTAACAAAGAAATTCATTGATCCCATTTTGCTTCCTTAATGCCTGTGCACAGGCCTAAGGGAATGCATCCCACGTGGCTGTGTGATTCAGATGAAGAGTTGCTGTTGCTTTTTTTCACGGCCAAGATGCTGATTTAGTGGTATTTTTCTTGGCAAAAGTGCCCCAAGAAAACAAATGCATTTGTGTATACTTTTACAGGAAACGCTCCACCTAACCCTGCCCTGCTGAAAGCCTTCTCCATAAGTCATGAAGGAAACATGGCCGATTTGCTGCCTTTGAAGGGCGACTCAGGTCTTGACTGAAAGGCCATACACGGGTTGTTTGATGCTGGGTAAATCTCAGCCATGCTGAGCACTCCTTTCCCCAACTCTAAATACAGGGCGACTGAACACATTGCGCTCCATGCCTTCTTCCATTTCTTTCTTTCCTTTCCTTTTTTTTTGTTTTTGTTTTTGTTTTTGAGACAGAGTCTCGCACTGTCACCCAGCCTGGAGAGACGTGGCCTGATCTCAGCTCACCACAACCTTCACCTCCCGGGTTCAAGTCTGCCTCAGCCTCCCAAGTAGCTGGGATTACAGGCATGCGCCACCATGCCTGGCTAATTTTTGTATTTTTGGTAGAGCCAGGGTTTCACTATGTTGGCCAGGCTGGTCTCGAACTCCAGGCTGGTCTCGAACTCCTGACCTCGAGTGATCCACCCGCCTCGGCCTCCCAAAGTGCTAGCATTACAGGCGTGAGCCACTGCACCTGGCCACTTTGTTCCATTTCTAATGTATTAATTTACTCAATAACCAATATTTTTGGAGTGTAGATATGCCCTGAATTGCACCAGGCACTGGACAATACACTGTTGAGGGAGAGGCAAAGTCCTCACCCTCAGAGCAAAGCAATCTTTTGCAAACACACATTATGTCCTTGTCACTGTAGTGAGACCAGCAGCCAATGCCAGCTGCCAATTTGGCTGCTTTCTCTGGACAACTCCATCACCCCTATCCACTTTGATTGAGACCCTTCTGTGCCCATGATGAGCTCTCCAACTTGGAATTCTCCTCCATTCTCTGATTTCTTCATTCTCCGACTTCAGAACCAGCCTTCTTTAGTATTCCCTTCCAGCCGTTAAGTGACTTTCCCAAAGCTAATATTAGAAAGAAAACCCTAGACAAATTAAATGAAACAGAGTTTAACTGAGCAAAGAAGGATTCGTGAATCGGACAGCCGCGTGGTGGATAAAGATTTGAGGGCAGCAAAAGGAGAGTGGTGGACGGAAAACAGAAGCGAGGTAGAGAAGCAGTCTCTTGGTTACAGCTCAGTGTTTGCCTTATTTGAACACGGTTTGAACAGTTAGCCACCTTTGATACGCCGAAACACAGTGATTGGCACAAGAATAGGTGACAGTTTGTTTTCACATCCAGTTAGGTTACAGTTCACTATTTATGGAGAAACCTTGAGGTTTAACTTAAAGTATGCAAGGAGGCAGCTTTAGGCTAAACTTACATATATATATACTTTTTTCCATAAGTTATTGGGGTACAGGTGGTATTTACATGAGTAGGTTCTTTAGTGATGATTTGGGTACACCCATCACCCAAGCAGTATATACAGCACCCTATTTGTAGTCTTTTATCCCTCACCCCGCCTCCCACTTTTACCCCCAAGTCCCCAAAGTCCATTGTATCATTCTTATTAGGCTAAACTTAATTTAACAGGTGTTAGTGGCAGACCAGAGATTTGAAGTCAGGCTTCAATACAGATTTGGTGATCTGCCTTCCTTAGTTCTTGGCATTTAGGATCTTGGTGCTTCCACACAGTTTTATGTTTTCCTCCTCTGAGCGTCCTGGATGGAACGTCTCGCTTCAGTCCCGGTCTTCACAGGACTCAATACCCTCCACCAATATCCCTCTGGGCCTAATTCTGCCTCTCTTCCATGAGGTCGTTGTATGGGGTGGGCTTCCAAATGCAACGTACCATTTTACCAGGTAAATGGCATTCCTGGCGATATTCCTTTGGACCAGTAAGCAAAATAGAACATTTTATGGAGTAGTGCAGATGTGTGACTAAATATTTTTCATTAGAACCCATTTTCAGTGACTCAGTAAAGCAATTTTTTAAACCCAGGCACGGAGTCAGGGAGCAAAATGTCTTAGGGAGAAAAGAGCGAGGTATGTCAGGACACTCATTTTGAAGAAGGCATGACTTTGCCTACTAGAGCTTAACATGCTTTCTGCTTACAATCCTGCCTGTTGGCTGAGTGGAGAACAAGATTCTTCAAAGATGTAGGAATGTAAAATGAGAGGAACTCATTTGCTGGGGCTGAATGCCCAGTGAAAATTCCTCTTCTTTAACCTACTTCCCTTCTCCTATCTTTCCCCTGCATTCCCAGATTTCTAAACGGAATAGTTTTACTACATTTTTATTATTTTTATTATTTTTAAATTTTGAGATGGAGTCTCACTCTGTCACCCAGGCTGGAGCGCAGTGGCGTGATCTCGGCTCACTGCAACCTCTGCCTCCTGGGTTCAAGCTGTTCTCCTGCCTCAGCCTCCCAAGTAGTTGCAATTACAGGCCCACGCACCACCATGCCCGGCTAACTTGTATTTTCAGTAGATGCTGGGCTTCACCACGTTGGCCAGGATGATCTCAATATCTTGACCTCAGGTGGTCCACCCACCTCGGCCTCCTATAGCGCTGGGATTACAGGCATGAGCCACTGCGCCCAGCTGGAAAGAATAGCTTTAATCCGTTGCATGTATCACTCCTTCTACAACTCAGCATAGTAAGCACTGTATTGAAATGTACAGATGTCTCCTATGATTTCCTGCCAAATTTAATAGCGTTTTAATAGAGTTTTAAAGTCTTTTATTTTAATTTAAAGAAAGTACACAAATGACAGTTGAATATGTTATTTATGAATTGTCTGGATCAGCAGTTCCCAACCTTTTTGGTACCAGGGACCAGTTTCATAGAAGACAATTTTTCTGTGAACTCGGGGGGTGAAGGATGGGTTGGTTTGGGGTTGATTCAAGCTCATTTCATCGATTGTGCACTTTGTTTCTATTATTATTACATTGTAATATATAATAAAATAATTACACAACTCATTATAATGTCGAATCAGTGGGAGTCCTGAGCTTGTTTTCCTGCAACAAGATGGTCCCATCCGGGGGTGATGGGAGACAGTGACAGATCATCAGGCATTAGATTCTCTTAAGGAGCACACAACCTAGATCCTGTGCATGCACAGTGAACATAGGACTTGTGCTGCTATGCGAATCTAATGCAGCTGCTGATCTGACAGGAGGCAGATCTCAGGTGGTCATGTGAGTGGATGGGGAGGGGCTGTAAATACAGAAGAACTTTGCTCACTCTCCTGACACTCACCTCCTGCTGTGCAGCCTGGATTCTAACAGGCCACAGACTGGTATTGTTCCAAGGCCCGGGGGGTTGGGAACCTGTGATCTAGATGTATACAGAGAACACAACAAAAAAAAACCCGCGGCCGGGTGCGGTGGCTCACGCCTGTAATTCCAGCACTTTGGGAGGCCTAGGTGGGTGGATCACAAAGTCAAGAGATCGAGACCATCCTGGCCAACATGGTGAAGCCCCATCTCTACTAAAAATACGGAAATTAGCTAGACAGGCACCTGTAGTCCCAGCTACTCAGGAGGCTGAGGCAGGAGAATCACTTGAACCTGGGAGGTGGAGGCTGCAGTAAGCCGAGATCATGCCATTGCACTTCAGCCTGGCGACAGAGCAAGATTCCGTCTCAAAGAAATAAACAAACAAAAAAATCCTGTTCAAGCCCCAACCCCAGATCTCTCTCTTCTCAGCAAAGGTGACTACTGTTGGCTGTTTCTTGTGTGTCTTTCTGCTGTTTTCTTATGCATGAATATGCTGGACATATCCATTTTTAATCTTGAAAGATTCTGCCAACTTGCTCTTTAAAGGACTTTGCCTGTTTATACATCAACCAACAGGGCATGAGTGTCCTTCCTCACACTTGCCTACCCTAGGTAAGACCAGTCTTCATTTGTTTTGCCAACCTGAGGGCTAAAAAAATATTTCTTTATAGTTCTTGGATGCTTTTCTTTGACTACTGCAGAGGTTGATCATCTTTTCATATATTTATTGGATATGTGGGTGCCTTCTGTTAATTTCTGAGAGACGTTTGTTAATATCACTTACTCGGACCAAGACTTTTTGTCTTTTAGTTCGTGGATTTTCAATACATTTTGCTTTACCTATTGGTGAACTATGTTGTTAGGTATGTATATTCGTGATATACCTTTGATCAATAAAAAAATTTCTCTTTGACCCTGGATTCCTTCATGTCTCTTGTAAAACCACTGCCGTGATCTTACTGATCTGCTTCTCTTGCGTCTCCTCATCAATACTTCTTCCTTGTAGGCTCCTGAGTATCTTTGTAAAACATCAGTAGGTTCTAGCTGGGTGTTAGCATGAGGATAAACTGATGAAGGGTATGGGACCAAAAAACATGTGGGTGAAAACCCCAAATCCCAAGCGCTGGCCATAGGTTTACCTTGACACATGTGCAGGGGAGGTGGGAAGGGGACAGTCTGGACCACTGGCGTTTGGACCACACAGCATAATAGCAGCCGGGAAGGGAACCCATTTGGTATAGGCAGAGCTTCCCTTCTGTCTGGTACGTTTGTTGGTGATTTCCAGACGAGTGTCCCTAAGCTATGCAGCTGTTTGCCTTTAAGGGATGGTTCCATGTTACAGTGGGAGCCCCTAATGCCTGAGGCCACCGGGAAATGGAGAAATCAGATCTAGTGAGTTGCCTGTTTCTTTGACTGGTCTCACTCACCACTGATAATTCCACCAGCTCCTTTCACATTTAATTGCAGGGGTCAAATGCCCTCTTCTATTTAGGGCTCTTCCTATCAGATCAAATGCCTTGTTCATAGTTCTGATGATTTAGACTGAAAAACACCATTTTCTGCCAACGATGCAGTCAGCTGCATAGAATGAGCTGCCGTTGTTAATTAGGTAAGTGTATGTGGTCAAGGAAGTGCCTTTTACTGGTGGTCTTCATTCAGAATAAGGAAGAGGGGACTCGTGAGGGAGCCATACAGAGAACTAGCAATTCACCAGCCAGAGCACTGGACCCTAGGAGAGGACTTGGGCTCTCTGAGCCAGTTTTGACTGCCAGCGGAAGATGTCTCCACACATTCCCCATTGCTTGGGGCCAAAAGGAAGTGGCAGAATCTCTGGAGCCATGGGAGGAGCCGAAGAACAGATGTGGGGAGGGGGAGGATTGTGATCTGGGGAAGACAGCATGCACACCCGCATCTTTGCTGGACTTGAAGGGATGCTGTGCTGTTCTTTGATTTAAGACACGTGCTCTGTGTAGTGTCACTTCTCTGGTCTAAAACCCTTGACACTGGGACTTCTCATGACTGGAGGATCAAGTCTGAATTTTATAAGCTGGCTTCAGAACACCTGGTTCACTGCTATCTTCTTGTCCTCGCCTCAGTCCCTTCCTGTAACACCTATTTCTATTTCTTGGCGGTACATTGCGCATTTTCTCTCCTGTGTTTTTACACATGCTATTCATTTTTTTCCTAGAGAGTTTTTCCCTTCTTCCTGTCTCCCCCTTTGCAGGCCCTCGCCTGGAAATTACTTACTCATGCTTCATGACCCAGCTCAAATTTTATCTCCTCTGTGAAACCTTCCCGGGGCCCCGTTGATCTCCTTGAAGGCAGAAATAAGCTCCCAGAGCAGGCTGAACAAACGTCTCTTGTCACATTTATCCTTCCATGTCATAATTATGATTTACATATATTTTTTTTTCTTATGGAGCTGTGAGCTTTTCCAGAATAACAGTGAGGTTTTAGAAATGTCTGTATCCTCAACACTTTGCTTGCCCATAATTGATGCTCAGTGTTTGCAAATGTCACAGTTAAGCTCATGTTTCTGGGTGATACAGACATACTTGTTCTTCGGTGTGTTAAGAATGAAGAAACAGATTTTTAAAGGGATACAAGATCCATATTAAAATCAAAGGCTAGGCATGGCCCTCCATCATTAATAAGCATTGAGGCATATCTGTACCGCCCAGTTTCCTCAGGGTGGGTGGTCCTCTCTCTTGGCTTTTGCCAGTGAGATGAAACAAGAATTGGAATTAATTAAAGTCACCATCCTCAGCAAGAGACGAGTTTCTTCTCCAGTGATCTGATGTGGCATTTTCAGCCGGGAATGAGATATCCTGTGAGGGGAATCAGTATTTCTACGATTATAGGTTCTTCAGTAAGTCCCTAGAATCCTAGAGCTCTGTGCTCTGCACAACCTACTCTTAGTACATGCGACCAGAATGTCTTTTCTCTGTTATATCTATTAATGTATTAAACCAATACTTATTAAGTATCTGGGATGTGCCCAACCTATGTGCAGCAGATATATCAGCCAAAGATTTTAGTGGCCCCTGACCTCATGGAACCTGGAGGCTAGGGATGAAAAGGGTAAGAGTCAGGAACAAAGGTTATGGAGAGATTTATTGTTGCCACCCCGAGTTCCTGCCTCATGTATCCACTACCATTTCTATGGCTTCCTCAATAGCCCAGAATGTGAGCAGTTGAGTTAATATGGCAGTCTCCAAGTTTGTAGGAGATCTTCCCTGTGGGGGTTTGGAAAGGAAGGCACTGCTAGCTGGAGGAAGGTTGAAAAGAATGAAAACTATGTGCCAGGCATGGTGGCTCACGTCTGTAATCTCAGCACTTTGGGAGGCAGAGGTAGGCGGATCACTTGAGGTCAAAAGATCGAGATCAGCCTGGCCAAAGTGGAGAAACCCCGTCTCTACTAAAAATACAACAATTAGTCAGGTGTCGTTGCACGTGCCTGTAATCCCAGCTACTTGGGAGGCTGCGGCTCAAGAATCGCTTGAGCCCAGAGGCGGAGCTTGCAGTGAACTGAGATCGTGCCATCGCACTCCAGCCTGGGTGACACAGTGAGGATTTGTGTCAAAAAAAAAAAAAAAAAAAAGAACAAAAACTATGTATTATTGACCTATGTCAGAGGGATAGTCCAGATGGCAGGGAGAATTCTACAGGATGTTCAAAAGCCTCTGGAAATGAGATTTAAAGAGGATTGAAAACGTTCTTTTCATGCCATTCTGTCCTGGGGTGGAAGTGAGATCTAGAGGAAGTGAGGTCCAGAGGAAGCGAGGTCCAGAGGAAGCATGTAAGTTATTAGGTTGCTTTACAAGTGGTTGTTAGTGGACGAGACCCAATGCCAGGGATGCTCAGGTAAGAGAGTTCGGCTTCTTAATAAAACACCCAGCCCCGGCTCCCATCCTGTGTGGCATTGTTATCATTGTAAACAGCAGTTCTGTAACCTTAAGAAATTGGCATACAGCTGGAGGTAACTCAATTTCCAAACAAGGTTTTAGTCATTGTATGTTTAAGTCTCTCAAGCTTCTTCGGAGCCACCTGTTCACCAACAGAGGAAAGTCTACAAGTGAAGCGACTGATTTTATGTTTATTTTATTTTGTTATTTTTTGAGACGGGCTGAAGTGTAGTGGCAGCATCATGGTGCATTGTAGCCTTGAACTCTGGGGCTCGAGTGATCCTCCCGCCTCAGCCTCCTGTGTAGTTGGGACTACAGGTGTGTGCCACCCATGACTGGCTAATTTTTTAAATTTTTCATTATTTATTTATTTATTTTTATTTTTTTGAGACAGAGTTTCCATCTCTCACCCAGGCTGGAGTACAGTTGTGCGAGCTCAGCTCACTGCAGCCTCCACTTCCCAGGTTTAAGTGATTCTCGAGCCTGAGCCTCCCGAATTGCTGGGATTACATGCCCTGCTAATTTTTGTATTTTTAGTAGAGATGGGGTTTCACGTCTCAACGGAGTTTCGCCATCTTGGCCAGGCTGGTCTTGAACTCCTGGTCTCAAGCGATCTGCCCACCTCAGCCTCCCAAAGTGCTGGGATTACAGGTGTGAGCCACCGCGCCTGGACCCTTTTGTTATTTTTTGTAGAGATGGGGGTCTCTCTTTGTTGCCTAGGCTGGTCTCGAACTTCTGGCCTCGAGTGATCCTCCTGCCTCAGCCTCCCAAGGTGCTGAGATTACAGGCATGAACCACTGTGCCTTGTCTGACTTTATGTTTATTATACAAGCATATCGTGGGATTGCTCCTGGGTAGAGACAGAAGTTGGAGGTCCATTTTAGCGGGATCTGTATTTGTTTTCAAGAATGAATAACGTGAGGTCAAGTTGTATCTTTCTTCCCCACGTCTGCATGTGAAAAGGTAAGAATAGTCGTGATTTCAGTTTTGATTCAGGATTGTTCCTGACTGTGGCATCAGGGGGCAATCGTAGGGTAACACAGGGTATCTCTCATTCATGCGCCCTCATGTCATGCCCATGTGAAAATCTCAGGCTTTTAGTCAAGCTTTGCAGTTCCCTTTAGTTTTGCAGTATGATTTTGTCATCCGTGAATTTATCTAAATCGATGTGTTTTTCTGTGTTGGCATTTGCTTATGATAAAAAAAAAGAACAGAAAAAGTATAAAGAAGCAACAAAAATGATTTATAATTTCACCACCCAGAGGCAAAATGACATTTCATTGTTTTTTACTTTGAATGTCTTTTATTACTCATGAAGTTCTACCTGTTTTTATAAGTTTGTTAGCCATTCGTCTCTTTTGTTATATGAGTTATGCATTCATGTTTTTTGTTTATTTATCTAATTGTGCTCTTTTTGAGTTTTCATTATTTGAATAGTGTAAGATCTTTCACTCTTTCGTCGTCGCTGTAAGTGACTGTTTAGCAGTTTGCCGTTGTCTTTTTCTTCTTCTTGTTTTTTTGAGACAGAGTCTTGCACTCTCGCCCAGGCTGGAGTGCAGTGGTGCGATCTCAGCTCACTGCAAACTCTGCCTCCTGGCTTCACGCCATTCTCTTGCCTCAGCCTCCCAAGTAGCTGGGACTACAGGTGCCCGCCACCATGCCCGGCTAACTTTTTGTATTTTTAGTAGAGACAGGGTTTCACTGTGTTAGCCAGAATGGTCTCGATCTCCTAATCTTGTGATCTGCCCGCCTCGGCCTCCCAAAGTGCTGGGATTACAGGCGTGAGCCACCACGCCCGGCCTGTCTTTTCATTTTATTTTGATGATCAGAGGTTTTTGGCTATTATTAAACTATTACTTTTAAACTTGGAAATTCTTTCATATCCAGAATTTGTACGAATATTCACTTATATTTTGTTTTACTTTCCCTGTATTTATAATTCTAAGTTTAATGGTTTTATCTATCTGCAGTTGGTTTTGAATTGTGTTTGGAAGGGAGACATGCGCTCTCTTACCCCACGAGAGAGGAAAAGACCCCCAACACCATTTATTGAATGATTCTCTCCTTGCCTTTGGTTTGTGGTACCTTCTAGGTATTTATTCTCTTAGAGCAGGTCTGCTCGTGGCCTCTTGGTTCTGTTCCACTTACCAGTTGGCTTGTTCTAGAACCATCCTGATTAAATGATATTAGCCTTAGAATTAGAGTTATTTTTGTGTGTGTGCCAGGGTCTCACTCTGTCACCTACGCTGGAGTGCAGTGGTGCCATCATAGCTCACTGCCGTCTTGAATTTGTAGGCTCAAGTGATCTTCCCATGGCAGCCTCCTGATTAGCTAAGACTGCAGGCACGCACCACCATGCCCACCTAATTATATGCTTTTCTTTTTTTTTTTTATTTTTTGAGATGAGGTCTTGCTCTGTTGCTCAGGCCTGAGTGCAATGGCACAATCTTGGCTCACTGCAACCTCCACCTCCCAGCCTCAAGCGATTCTTCCGCCTCAGCCTCCTGAGTAACTGGGATTATAGGCACCCACCACCAAGCCTGGCTAATTTTTGTATTTTTAGTAGAGACGGGGTTTTGCCATGTTGGACACGCTGGTCTCGAACTCCTGACCTCAAGTGATTCACCTGCCTCAGTCTCCCAAAGTGCTGGGATTATAGGCATGAGCCACTGCACCCAGCCTGTTTTACTTCATTTTTGAGATGGAGTCTTGCTCTGTCACCCAGTGGTGTCATCACAGCTTTCTGCAACCTCCTCCTCCTGCGCTCAAGCAGTCCTCCCGCCTCAGCCTCCCAAGTAGCTGGGACTACAGGCGTGTGCCACCACACCTGGCTACTGTTTTAAAAAACATTTATAAAGATGAGGTTTCACCATGTTGCCCAAGCTGATCTCAACCCTCTGGCCTCAAGTGATGCTCTTGCCTCTGCCTCTCCAAGTGCTGAAATTATAGATGTGAGCCACTGTGCCC
Source organism: Theropithecus gelada (assembly GCF_003255815.1). Classification (NCBI taxonomy): domain Eukaryota; kingdom Metazoa; phylum Chordata; class Mammalia; order Primates; family Cercopithecidae; genus Theropithecus; species Theropithecus gelada. The sequence goes on along the minus strand of NC_037670.1, from coordinate 3,864,341 downwards.
GGCCATAATTATGTTAGCTTTCTATTGGATTGAATATCATATACAGATATGTAGCATACAGTGATGCTTTGGTAATCTATGGCCTACACACACGATGGTGAAAAGCTGAAAAATAGTTCCCAGGTAGCGTACAAGAAAGGGATTCCCATGCGAGCTCCCAGAAGGGCTTAACTCTTGTCATTTTTAAGGAAACTGAGGCCCAAAAAGGAGTGATCCGCATGTCGAGGTGGGAAGCTGTTAGCATCAACACAGTTTGATAACATGCTTCTTTATGCAGTGCATGTCTCATTAGCATGTGAAACCTCCACTCCTGGGCATGAATTTTAGTATTATAATGAGATTATATTGAGGAAAAACTCAGCGAAAAGTCAGTGCCTGGAGCCCATCTTGTCTTGAGCTGTCTGGATTTGGTCAGGCTCTTTTCAGGAATGCCAGTGTCTTGCTTCTGTAGCCTTGGAAGATGGCCACGTTCTTATCAGGAATGGTAGAGTCCCCCTGTAACAACCTGGGGAGAAGTAACTCAAGGAGAGAAACGGTTGGGTTCTTTCTTTTATGGTTGGGAATTCTGCTTGGTTAGCTCAGTTAGGAGGGCCTGCTTTCTGCTGCGTGACTCGGGTCAGCTGGTGAAGGGAGGCAGGGAGGTTGGGGAGGGGAAGATGTGAAGAGTCTTGATGACCATGCCTCTTGTCTGCCAGGACCGAGTCTCTGTACCAGGGGTCTCCAGCCCCTGGGCAGCAGACTGGTTTGGGTCTGCAGCCTGTGTCCTGTTAGGAACTGGGCCGAACTGCAGGAGGTGAGCAGTGGGTGAGCAAGCAAAGCTTCAACTGTATTAACAGCTGCTCCCCATCCCTCTCATGACCACCTGAGCTCTGCCTCCTGTCAGATCAGCAGCAGCATTAAATGCTCATAGAGATATTGTGAACTCTGCATACCAGGGATCTATTTCATAGGCTGCACACTCCTTATGAGAATCTAATGCCTGATGATCTGAGATGGAACAGTTTCATTCTTAAACCATCGCCCCCACCCCACGCCCCTGGTTCATGGAAAAATTGCCTTCCCTGAAACTGGTCCCTGCTGCCAAAAAGGTTGGGGACCGCTGTTCTATACTGTCTCCCAATGACAAACTCTTCTAACCACGCGTTTCTCCAAACATATCATATTGTTCATCACCATATGACTCTGTATCTCTGGGTTTCCTTATGCCCTTTTCTTTTCCACAGTTTTGTTATTTATTGTTACCTATTTATTCTTTCAGGTGCAATGTTGAAATCATTTGTCAAGTGCTAAAATTGTTTCCATAGAAATATTTACAAAGGTAACATTTACAGTATTTTTTAAATTATAAAGGTAATGGGTTTTCAGTGTGGAGAACTGGAGACCACAGTGAAATATAAAGGAGTAAACAGAAGCAATAAAAAATGTATCCACTCACACCCTCCTTGATGAATAACTCCTTCTTTTCAGAAGCAGGAGCTTTGGAGTCAGGTAGATCTAGATTTAAAGTTTTACTCTACCCACCACTCTCTTGGCTTTGTGAAAGTGACCCTGAGCCTCAATTTTCTCATCTGCAAAATGAGGATTCCTACATGACTGGCTTATTGTGAAACAGAATGAGATGATGTATAGGCTGTACAGTTCCAGCATAGCGGCCGAAATGGCTGGGTTCACCCTTGCACATGTGTCCAGCTGGGGACTGCCTTTCTGCTCCTTGTGTTTTGGGACCAGTGGGCTAGCCCAGTCTTCTCATTATGAAGGCACGAGAGCCCCTCGTGAGGCTCACGCTTGCCGCTGGCACGTAGCTCTTCACCTAGTCAAAACAGGCTATGTGGCCAAGCCCAGATCAGAGGGATAGAGAAAACAGACTTGCCTCTTTAGTGGGAGAAACTTCAGAGTCAACTGCAAAGGCTATGGAGACATGGAAGGCGAGGGATTGGGCTATGAATGCATTTTGCCACACAGTAGAAACAGGATCTGCTCAATCTCTCTGGCAGTTCAGGATGAAGAAGGCATTTTAGGATTGACTGAGATAAGACCAGGTTAGGACTAAGCTGGGCCTGGAGGGCCTGGGGTATGGGATCTGACTGCAAGGTACATTTGGCCTGTCCTTGAGGAAAATTTTTTTTTTGAGACGGAGTCTCGCTCTGTCGCCCAGTGGTGCAATCTTGGCTCACTGCAAGCTCCGCCTCCTGGGTTCAAGTGATTCTCATGCCTCAGCCTCCTGAGCAGCTGGGATTACAGGCATGCGCCACCATGCCCGGCTAATTTTTGTATTTTTAGTAGAGACGGGGTTTCACCATGTTGGCCAGGCTGGTGTTGAACTCCTGACCTCAGGTGATTCACCCATCTCTGCCTCCCAAAGTGCCGGAATTACAGGTGTGAGCCAGCGTGCCCAGCTGGAAGATTTTATAAGTGGAGATAACAATAATAAAAGTAACACAAGGACATAGGGATGGCCCACATATGGGAAGAAACAGCAGTGTTTTCAGGGTCAATGTCAGTAAAAACACAAGCTTGCAGGGCCAATTTGAGCAGAACAGTAAAGGAAAACCGGCTCATTTGGTAATACATTTCTCATTGCTCTGCTGACGTTAACAGGGTAACAACTTTTAAGACCAGTTTGGAGCTCTATAAAGGGCTGAAGATGTTGGAGGGTGAGACTTTTTTTTTTCCAGGCTGGAGTGCAGTGGCGCAATCTCGGCTCACTGCAAACTCTGCCTCCTGGGTTCACACCATTCTCCTGCCTCAGCCTCCTGAGTAGCTGGGACTACAGGCGCCCACCACCACACCCAGCTAATTTTTTTGTATATTTTTAGTAGAGATGGGGTTTCACTGTGTTAGCCAGGATGGTCTCGATTTCTTTACCTCGTGATTCACCCACCTCGGCCTCCCAAAGTGCTGGGATTACAGGCAAGGGTGAGACATTGAGTGACAGCAAAGAGTTTTATGGCCTTCAGAAACAGGGTCTCGCCCTGTTGCCCAGGCTGGAGTACAGTGGTGCAGTCACATGTCACTGCAGCCTCGACCTCCTGAGCTCAAACGATCCTCTCACCTTAGCCTTCCAGGTGAGTAGCTAAGACTATAGGCATGTGTCACCATGCCTATCTAATTTTTAAATTGTTTTTAGAGACGGGAGTCTCCCTGTGTTGCCCAGGCTGGTCTCAAACTCTTGGCCTCAAGTAATTCTCCTGCCTGGGTCTTCCAAAGCTCTGGGATGACAGGCATGAGCCACTGCCCCCAGCCTATGGTTTTTAATTTCTGTGAAGAAATCTACCGGGCTGGGCGCAGTGGCTCATGCCTGTAATCCCAGCACTTGGGAGGCCGAGGCGGGCGGATCACTTGAGGTCAGGAGTTCATGACCAGCCTGACCAACATGGTAAAGCCCCGTCTCTGCTCAAAATACAAAAATTAGCTGAGTGTGGTGGCGTGCACCTGTAATCCCAGCTACTCAGGAGAGGGGCTGAGGCAGGATAATCACTTGAACCTGGGAGGCAGAGGTCACAGTGACCCAAGATTGTGCCACTGCACTCCAGCCTGGGCCATAGAGTGAGACTCCATCTCAAGGAAAAAAAAAAAAGAAGAATCCTACTGGCCAAATTTTGGATGTGCTGGTCCTTGGCGTAAAGCTATTTATTATTTCTAATTTGCATTATTTCCTGATGTATTTTCACTGCTCTTGCAGCAGTGACGGTTGTCCCCTCTCGTTCGACATGTACCATAGAAAGGTTATGGGATAAATACTACGTAGGAATAACGTAGGCAGCATTTCCTGTGCATGCATGGGAGGGTGTTTTTAGCTCTGGCCTGAAACTGTCTGCATTAATTTACCCTTAATTGTTTTCAGAAATTCTATTCCTGAGCCACTGCTTAATAAAACTCAAGGTTTTGGGTTTTTTTTTTTTTTTTTTTTTTTTTTTTGCTTTAGTTGAATTCATCAAGATAAGCTTTATTGTACCCAGACTCATTTACTGAACTGAGAATCTGAAGGATGCCTCCCTTCTGCTCCCTTGTGTGTATGTGAGTGTGTGTGTGAGTGTGTGAGTGTGTGTGTGTGTGTGTGTGTGTATCTTTTCTTCCCTTTTAGAGAAAGCAGTGCTGCACAAAGCAGGGAACTATGGTAGAACTGAGCATAAAAGAATAAAATCCTTCTGGGCACAGTGGCCCACGCCTGTAATCCCAGCACTTTGCGAGGCCCAGGCAAGAGGACTGATTGAGACCAGGAGTTCGAGACCAGCCTGGGCAACTTAGCAATGCCCCATCTCTGAAAAAAATAAACATTAAAATTAGTTGGGCATGGTGCCGTGCCTGTAATCCCAGCACTTTGCGAGGCCAAGGCAGGTGGATCACTTGAGGTCAGGAGTTCAAGACCAGCCTGGCCAACATGGTGAAGCGCCGTCTCTACTAAAAATGCAAAAATTAGCCAGGCGAGGGGGCGCATGCCTGAAATCCCAGCCACTCAGGAGGCTGAGACAGGAGAATCACTTGAGGCCAGAAGGTGGAGGTTGCAGTGAGTCAAGATCTTGCCTCTGCACTCCAGCCTGGGCAACAGAGTGAGACTCCATCTCAAAAAATATATATATATATATATAAAATATATATATGTGTGTGTGTGTGTATATATATATATAAACATACATACATATATATATATATATCTCCTTCTGATGATAGAGACTGAGTTTGTTTGCCCATGACGGGCCCTCCTACTGTACCTTGAAACTGGCATACCTGGCCAAGGAAAACTGAGCCCCACAGATTTTTGGCTAAAGGCAATTACCTTGTCCCTGGAAAAGCAACTCTTTATGACTCAAAGAAAAATGCTTGTTTCCCAGGTAGCCATGGAGCCAGTAGGTGATCAGTCCAAGAATAAAAAATGTCTTTGGAGAATATTCCAAAATAAATATTAATAGGAGCCAGGCTGGCAAAGAAGACATAGAGCTTCGTTGAGCCTAAAGTGCTTGGCAACAGAACCGGGGCCAGTCACTGGCCTGTGACCATGGTGTTGCGGGGGCGGGACTCACACTGACAGTGATGTTCTCACTGGATGTGTGGACTGAGTTCATCCCTTCCTGCCCTGCTTCTGAAGGAAGGTGTTAAAAGGTATGAATTCTCTCCCCAGCAAAAAAAAAAAAAAAAAAAAAAAAAATCAAGGTTCATGCACCCACAATGATATGGTTTGGTTCTGTGTTCCCACCCAAATCTCATCTCTAATTGTAATCCCCATGTGTCAAGGGAGGGACCTGTAGTCTCCACGTGTTGAGGGAGGGAGGTGATTGGATCATGGGGGCAGTTTCCCCCATGCTGTCCTTGTGATATAGTGAGTGAGTTCTCACGAGATCGGATAAGTGTTTGGAAGTCCCTCCTTCCTTCTCTCTCCTGCCGCCTTGTGAAGAAGGTACTTGCTTCCCTGTTGCTTCTGCCATGATTTTAAGTTTCCTGAGGCCTTCCCAGCCATGTGGAGCTGTGAGTCCATTAAACCTCTTTCCTTTATAAATTACCCAGTCTCGGGGATAGCAGTGTGAAAACGGACTCATACAATGTCTTGCATTCAGTGTCTAGGAGTTTTGCAGGGGCTCCATAGACCACAAAATATCTCATGCTTTAAAGCAGGCTAAATCTTGATGTGTGAGCATTGCCCCAATATAACTAATAGGCAGGGCACACTTGGACTCAAATGCTAGAGTAGACGGTTTGTCCGGGAGACTGCTCTGTGTGGGAACTGAGCTAATGAGGTGTGTTGTTGCTTCCTGGAAGAACTGCAGAGCTCAACTGGAGGAAATTTAACCACTCAGCAAAGTGTGCATTTTTCCTAATAATGAGAGCTCCAAAAGCGGGGCCTCGCACCTCTCAGTGATTCTGACCCCCATCTCATTTTGCGAGGTTTGCTGTTGCCAAAAATGATACCACTCTTTCCCGAGATTATAGGGAAGCCTTGATGAGGAGGGAAGCAAAAAGGGAAAATTGGGCTGGTTAATGCACTTGACCCAAGCAGCTTTCAGAGTTTGAGCCCTGATTAGTAAATCAAGGGAGACAGAAGTGTGGTTCTGTTCAGGATGGTATCTTTTAAGTGTTGAGGTGCCATCACTGATGCTTTAATTGAGGTAGGAAATAAGTGATGCCTTTGATCATAAGAGAAGCAGAGGGAATAAATAGGAAAGGGATTTTCATTTGTTCATTCAGTAACCATTTATCTGCCAAGCATTGTACTGGGCTCTGGGGGAATAGAAAGAATTAAGACCAGTCACTGTGGCTCATGCCTGTAATCCCAATGCTTTGGAAGGCGTACGAGGAGGGATTGCTTGAGGTCAGGAGTTTGAGACCAGCCTGGGCAACATACTGAGACCCCATCTTTAAAAAAAAAAAAAATCAACCAGGTGTGGTGGTGCATGCCTGTAGTCCCAGCTACTTGGGATGCTGAGACAGGAGGATCGCTTGAGCCCGGGAGGTCGAGGCTGCAGTGAGCTATGATTGTGTCACTGCATTCCAGCCTGGGCGACAGAGCAAAACCCTATCTCTAAAAAAGAAAAAAAGAGCGGCCGAGCATGGTGGCTCAAGCCTGTAATCCCAGCACTTTGGGAGGCCGAGGTGGGCGGATCACGAGGTCAGGAGATCGAGATCATCCTGGCTAACACGGTGAAACCCTGGCTCTACTAAAAGTACAAAAAATTAGCCAGACATGGTGGCAGGCACCTGTAGTCCCAGCTACTCCGGAGGCTGAGGCAGGAGAATGGCGTGAACCTGGGAGGTAGAGCTTGCAGTGGGCCAAGATCGCGCCACTGCACTCCAGCCTGGGCGAGAGAGCGAGACTGTGTCTCAAAAAAACAAACAAAAAACAACAACAAAAAAAAGGATGCTGTAGCTCCTGAACGCCTGCACCCTTGGAGTGGGAATGACCAGACTGAAGACTGCCATGATGGCAGCCCGCAAAGGGACAGAAAGTAACGAAGGAGAAGTGCCTGATACAAGACTGGGCTTTGGGAAGGCTGAGGTTGGAGACCAGAGGAAGTGCCTAACAGGAGAAAGGCAGTGTTGGGCAGATAGAACAGTTTGTGTGACTTGAGAGACAGCATTCTCAGTTCTAAGAAATAATAAATTCATAGTGGCTGGAGAAAGGGCAGGGAGAGGCGATGAGGTTGGAGAGAGGGATTGGGTTCAACTTGGGTGCCAAGCAGAGGAATTTAAACCTAATTCTGAAAGCTTAGAATTAGGAGAGGCCAGGAGATTGTTTAAGTAGAGGAGTGACGTGATCACGTGTGTACTCTAGAGAGGTCATTCTGGTCGCAGTAGGGTAGGTGGGATGGGGTTGGAGGCAAGGGACCAGTTAGGTGGCTTTTGGTGTCATTCAGGAGGTAACCGGTGAGGACTGGAATTAAGGCGGTAGAAATGGAGGAGAAGGGACCAATGTCATATAGAGATCCTGAAAATGGCAGAATCTACAGGATTTGGTGACTGATGGGCATGGTGAGGGGTCATGACTTGAATTTGACGCCTGAAGAGACAAGATGGTGGCCTTCAGCAAAGACACGGTGGTACAGAGAGCAGGTTTCCATTTTCGGCATGCTGAATTTGGGATGTTTATGAGCTCTCCACATGGAGATTTGCCGGGGTGGGGGGGGTGGGGAGCTGAAGTTTCAGTGAAGATCCAGGCTAGAGATGTGGGTTTGGGAGTTGCCAGGGTACTTGGAGCTGTAGACTTGCATGAGGTCACCCAGGACCTGTTTATGAAGAGAGAACAGCAAAGGGCAAAAGAAGGAGCTTGAGGATTTGGGGAATTTAAAGGAAAGGGTAACCTGTGCACCAAAACCAGTGGCCAGGGAAGATCCCAGAGGAGAAAAAGCGCAGATAGGAATGGGGGAGGAATAGTGAATGTCCAGGATCCAAGAGGAAATAGCGATTATACAAGGAGAGGGATGGTGGTGTTGCATACTGCAGAAAGGATCATGAGCGATGGTGAGGTTAGCAAAGGTCCCTCCAATTCTGGCCATATAGAGTAGATGTCACTGAAAACTTTAACAAGAGCGGTTTTAGCAAAATAGGTTGCACAGGAGCCAAATGCTGTATGAAGCGAGGAGTGAATGAGAGGTAAAGAAGGGAGACAGAGAGGGAAGGGAACATGGCAATTAAGCCAATTAAGACTGTGGAAAAAGAGACGATTATTATTATTATTATTATTATTATTATTATTATTATTATTGAAACAGGATCTTGTTCTGTTGACCAGGCTGGAGTGCAGTGGTGCCATCATAGCGCCCAGCAGCCTTGAACTCCTGGGCTCAAGCCATCCTCCTGCCTCAGCCTCCTGAGTGGCCAACACCACACCCGGCTAATTTTTAAAATGTTTTTGTAGCGACAGGATATTGCTTTGTCGCTCAGGCTGGTCTTGAACTCCTGGCCTCAACAATCCTCCTGCTTCAGCCTCCCAAAACTCTGGGATTATAGGCATAAGCCACTGCACCAACCCAATTTTTTACTTAAATGGGAGGGAGTTGAGTAGAAAAGGTCAGCAGAGGGAGAGCAAAGACGCAAGAGAGACAGTGATAGACGAGGCAAGGCCCCGAGGTGGGAGGAGGCACAGTAAGGATGCAGGGGTCAACCTTGAACTCCTGGACTCAGGTTCCATCAAGAGAGGAGGTGAAGATAAAGAATGGGTTGAGAGGTAGGTAAGCTTGCAGAAGGAAAGTGCTTGTTCCATTTCCATTGTGCAGGAACCACCCAGAGAGCTTGATAAACAGTAGACTGCTGGGCCCCACCTCCAGGGATTCTGAGTCCCTAGGTCTGGGAGGAGCCTGGGGATTTTTTTTTTTTTTTTTTTTTTTTTAAACAACAGGATCTCGCTCTCTCACCCAGGCTGGAGTGCAGAGGCGTGATATTGACTCACTGCAATCTCTGCCTCCCGGACTCAAGGGATCCTCCCACCTCAGCCTCCTGAGTAGCTGGGACTACAGGTGCATGCCACCACACCCAGCTGATTTTTCTATTTCTTGGTAAAGATGGGATTTCACCATGTTGACCAGGCTGGTCCCGAACTCCTGACATCAGGTGATCTGGCGCCTCAGCCTCCCAAAGTGCTGGGATTCCAGGCATCAGCCACCACGTCTGGCCTAGTCCTGGGGATTTTTATTTCTGACAAGCTCCCAGACGATGCTGTTGCAGATGCTACAGATCTGTGGACCACATGTGGAAATTAGGGCTGATGGTGTTGATTTCTCTATGGAGTAGGAGGCACGATCCCTTGCGGATAGGAAGGTTGGCCCTAGGAACTTGGCAAAAGGTAGAGGACAGTGAAGGGTAGTGAAATCCGAAGTTCTGACCTAGAACAGAAAGAAGCCTGCAGAGCAGGCCAGGCACGGGGGCTCAGGCCTGGAATCCCAGCACTTTGGGAGGCCGAGGCGGGCGAATCACCTGAGGTCAGGAGTTCGAGACCAGCCTGGCTAACATGGTGAAAAACCCCATCTTTACTAAAAATGCAAAAAGTAGCTGGGTGTGGCGGTGCATGCCTGTAATCCCAGCTAATCAGGAGAATCGCTTGAACTGGGAGGTGGAGGTTGCAGTGAGCCGAGATCACGCCATGACACTCCAGCCTGGGCTACAGAGCAAGACTCCATCTCAGAAAAAGGAAAGAAACGTGCAGAGCAAAGACTAGAGCTCCTGGAGGTGTCTCCTTTGCAGCTGCATGAATGTGAGACTTGGTCCTGCAGCCTGCAATCTCAGCTGTGTAAGAGAAGGGGAGAAGCGGCAAGGGGGTGGCTCCATCTAGAGCTGGGGTCCTTCAGCACTTGTGGGAAAGAAAGGCAGAGGGACAGGAGAACTGTGGGGCTGGCAAAAGGCAGAACCTGGTTGAAGGAAGTGTGGAGATTCCAGTTCGACTGGATGAACATGAAACTAGGGAAGGATTAATAGATTGAAAAAAAAAAAAAAACAAAACGACTAGGCATGGTGGCTCACGCCTGTAATCCCAGCACTTTGGGAAGCTGAGGTGGGCAGATCACCTGAGGTCAGGAGTTCGAGACCAGCCTGGCCAACATGGTGAAACCCCGTCTCTACTAAAAATACAAAAATTAACTGGGTGTGGTGGCAGGTGTCTGTAATCCCAGCTACTCGGGAGGCTGAGGCAGGAGAATCGCTTGAACCCGGGAGGCGGAGGGTGCCGTGAGCCGAGATCGCGCCATTGCACTCTAGCCTGGGCCACAAAAGCAAGTCTCCATCTCAAGAAAACAAAAACAAAACAAAAAATGAAACAAAACAAACAAACGAACAAAAACAAGTGTCCTGGGGCCTAGAAGTCTAAGTAAGGGTAGGGGTTTTGGGACTACGAGGCTGGAGAACTGGGATGAAGAGAGATTACGACTGTTGAAGTCAAAGGTGGTCTAAGTGCAGCTGTTCTGGGTGTCAGTGAGGTCCAGAACAAGCCCTGGGGGTTTGAGATAATTGCACTGCAATAACCTAAACCAGGTGTGGTCCTCCTGGGCATCCCTGGGTGTGGGTCAGAGGCTCTTGAAGTGGTGACAGGAAGGAGAGATTGCAATGACAAGGTTCTGATGAGGTGTGACACTGCAATCTGGTGTAATCTTTTCCCAACCAAAGGGCAATGCGTTCATTCGCGTTCCCTAGAGAAAGAGAAGGAATTGAGCAGGGGCGGGACGGGGAGGTAGAGAGAGAGAATGAATTTATTTATTTTTCCCATTTTTTATTGTGTTAAAACATACATAACATAAAATTTACCGTCCTAACCATTTTTAAGTGGTTCGCTGGCATTAAGCACATTCACATTGTCATGTGACTGCCACCACCATCCATCTCCAGAACGTTTTCCTCATCTGAAACAGAAACACTGCTCCCAATCACAATCACTTCCCATTCCGCCTTCCCTGTCCCCTGATAGCCTCTTTTCTACTTTCTGTCTATGAATTGGACCATTCTAGGTAACTCCTATAAGTAGAATCATACAGGATTTGTGTTTTCTGATTAGCTTATTTCACCTAGTAATCCTCAAAGTTCATCCATGTGGTAGTATATTGCAGAATTTCCTTCCTTTTTAAAGCTGGATAATATTCCATTTTATATATACAAGTCATCCCCTAGTATCTGAAAGGGATTAGCTCCAGACCCCCCTTGGATACCAAAATCCGTGGAAGCTCAAGGAAATCCCTCACATAAAATGACATAATATTTGTACATAAACTACACATATCCTCACATATACTTTAAATCTAGATTACTTATAATACCTAATGCAGTGTAAATCTCATGTAAATAATTGTTACGCTTATTGATTTTGTATCATTATTATTACTGTTATTGAGACTGAGTCTTGCTCTGTTGCCCAGACTGGAGTGCAGTGGTGCGGTCATAACTCACTGCAACCCTGAACTCCTGGGCTCAAGCAATCCTCCCACCTCAGGCTCCTGAGTAGCTGAAACTGCAGGCATGTGCCACTGTGCCTGGCTAATTTTTACTTTTAGAGATGGGGTCTCATTATGTTCCCTAAGCTAGTCTTCAACTCCTGGCCTCTAAGCACTCTTCCCACCTTGGCCTCCCAATTAGCTAAGGCTACAGGTGGGAGTTACTGTGTTTGGCTCTATGTTATTTTTTTCTTTATTTTGGGGATATTTTCCCTCTGTGATTTGGTTGAATATGAAAATATAGAACCTGTGGATTGGGAAGGCTGACTCCATATACCACATTTTGTTGATACATTCGTCTGTTGATGAACACCTGGATTGCTTCCAACATTTGGCTGCAAATGATGCTCTATGAACAAGCGTGTACAATATCTCTTCAAGACTCTGCTTTCAGTTCTTCTGGGTATATACCTGGAAGTGGAATTGCTACTCAGATAGTAATTATTGTTAACGGACCACCATACTGTTTTCCACAGCGGCCATAACATCCTCCCCTCCCACCTCCCCTCCCACCAACAGCACACAAGCGTTTCAGTTTCTCCGCATTCTCTTCAACTCTTGTTATTTTCAGGTTTGTTTTTTTTAAACAGTAGCCATCCTAATGGATGTGAGGTGGTACCTCACTGTAGCGTTGATTTGCATTTCCCTAATGATTAGTGGTGTTGAGCAGAGAGAGGTTTATTTTAAGGACCTGGCTCACACGGTTGTGGTAACTGGCACATCTCATGTCTGCAGGGTAGGTGGGCAGGCTGGAGACCTTGGGAAGGGTGTCTGGTGGCAGAATTTCCTCTGGCAGTGGAAAGAGACGATGTGAAAATGTGTATGTCCACAGCGTGCTGCAGTTCTCAAGGGTTCTCTCACTGGCTTGCAGCTACTCTGAGGATGTTAAGGTGGTGTTTTCTGACTCCAACTACCTTTTCCATCAGAATCCCACAGTTTCCATCCCATGTTGCCTTCCAGAGCTGTAAGAGTTTGGGGGTGGTGTGTGGTAGAGAGGCCTGAGCGCCTAGAGAGCACGGACCTTCATCAGCGGTAAAGCCTTTATTAATACTCAAGACCTTCTGCATGTTTATGGAGCACTTTGGAAGTGAATAGGAATTAGCCTGGTCGGAATTTGCAGAACCTGGTGTGAGGCTGTCATTCCATTGTGAGTCTAGCTCTTTACTGCGTAATCTCTAAACAAGCTCACAGAGGTTTCCCCTGGAAGGTCGAGGAAGAGTGCCCCTGTGCTCAGGAGAGCTCTGATGTCCCATTTCTCCCTCTGTTGTTGACCATGCAAGTCTGATTCAGTGAGATCCATCCATTCACATCCAGCCTGGAGCTCACCATCCCCACCTTCCTGGTCCAGCGTAGCCCATCTATTACAGCTGTTTGTAGATACTTCGTTTGACACTTAGCATCTCCTGCTTTGCATTGACAACTGCCTTGTTAGAAGTGTTTAATGTGCCTTAGCCCTCATGTCCCAGAACTCCGGGTGATTGGGGTGGGGCAGTGCTTGGTGATCGGTCCCGTCCCTTGGGTGTGGCAAATGTTAGGGCAGAGACTGAGGGGCATCACTGCACTTGGGAGCTAGAGTTGAGGGGAGCAGCAAGGAAGTCCTGCAGATCGGCCACACAGTTTCGCCCACGTGAGCCAAGCGATACCGAGAAACCCAGGTAGACCCTGGAAAGGGGAGCACTCGCCTTAGACAGACCCAAGAAACAAGGACTAGGGGCTGAGCTCAGGCCCTTCGGTCACCTGCCCAGCCGCCTGAGCATGCACAGGTACGCCTTCCATCCCCAGCCCCTTTAAGGTCCTCTTCTGTGTCCCTGCCCTGAGGGATGATGGGGACAACCGAGTCAGGCCTGGGTGCACAGTGGCTGAAGTGCTGCAGTGACTCATTAGCACAGGACTTTTGCAAAGCCCAGAGAGGCTGAGGACAACCTTGGCTCCTCTCTGCTTGGAGTTCTTCAGTTCCAGAGCTTGGGGGTAGAGCACTCTCCCGCGTGAGCTTTAGCCACATTCCCGCCAGCCTTATTAACCCCAGGGGAGGTGGAGCCAGCTTCCGCTCACTCATATCTTCTTGATAGGAAATCAAACCTGACCCGGCTCAGGGATACTATGTGGGAATACTTTGCCCCCAGCTGGCCATGGGCATGGTGCACCTGGCTGTAGAGGACTTTCTCCTAGTTGGGGTTTTTAGGGCAGAGATGAAGAAATCAAGAAATTAGCTGGGTGCCATGGCTCATACCTGTAATCCCAGCAGTTTGGGAGGCTGAGGTGGGCGGATTGCTTGAGGTCAGGAGTTCAAGACAGCTTGGCCAACACGGTGAAACCCCGTCTCTATTAAAAATACTAAAATTGACCGGGTGTGGTGGCACATGCCTATAATCCCAGCACTTGGGAAGGCTGAGACAGGCGGATCACCTGAGGCCAGGAGTTCGAGACCAGCCTGGCCAACATGGTGAAACCCTGCCTCTACTAAAAATATAAAAATTAGCCAGGTGTGGTGGCACACACCTGCAGTCCCAGCTACTCAGAAGACTGAGGCAGGAGAATCGCTTGAACCTGGAAAGTGGAGGTGGCAGTGAGCTGAGATAGCACCTGCACTCCAGCTTGACAAAGCAAGACTCCGTCTCAAAACAAGAAGAGACGAGAAGAAAAAAAAAAAAGTCTCACACAGGAAGTGGTTTAGTGGTTGGGCTGGAAATTGTGTGGAAGTTTGCCCGCTGCAGCCGCCATACCGTGCCTATCCAGGCAGGGGCATTTGGAAGTTTAAACACCGTAAGATACTGTTCCCATCTTGCTACTTTTCAGACAACGCTGTGTGACTTAGCACAAGTGAATTCACCCCTCTGGGCCCCAGTTTCCTCATCTGCAGAATGGGCATGATACTGCTGCCTACCTCCTACGGTTTACTGTAAGGATTAAAGCCTAGTACATGGGAGCTTCCAGCAGTTTCTGGCATGTAGCCCACACTATGTGTTAGTTATCATCGTCAGCAGCAGCAGCATCATTTTCTGTAGCCTGCTGAGCCTCCTAGGCCCTGTCGTACCTAAATTGTTTTCCAGTGATGGGGATGTTTGGGGAGCTTTTTGTTTTCAAGTTGGCAGACTGGGTCACAAGCATGTTTTTGTTGTTGTTGTTGTTTTTATTTTGAGACAGATTCTCACTGTCACTCAGGCTGGAGTGCAGTAGCACTGTCTGAGCTCACTGCAACCTCTGCCTCCTGGGTTCAAGCGATTCTCTTGCCTTAGCCTCCCAAGTAGCTGGGACTACAGGCGTGCTCCACCGTGCCCAGCTAATTTTTGTAATTTTAATAGAGATAGGATTTCGCCATGTTGCCCAGGCTGGTCTTGAACTCCTGACCTCAAGTGATCTGCCTGCCGTGGCCTCCCAAAGTGCTAGGATTACAGGCATGAGCCACAGTGCCCGGCTGTAAGCATGTCTTAATACCTCTCATTTTTACCACATTGTGGTCAGGCAAACTGTCTCCTTAAAAGTGGTCCTGTGAGGGCAGGGGTCTGCTTTTGCGACTGCATGACCGGCGCTCTGGGCTTCGATTTCTTCCCTGCTGGAGGCTTTGGGCCTTGACCTACCGTGATTTCAACTGTGATTCTCTCCAGTGATTCCCAGAGGTGCCTGGCTGGCGGGCAGGGGGCGGGGGGTAACTGTGGTCAGTCTCAAGGAGTTTCAGAGGTCAAGGAAGCATCCCAGGCATGTGGACAGACAGACAGATGGACAGATGGGCAGTAAGGTGTTCACTGTTCTAGAGATTTCACTTGGTTGGTTATATGTCTCTACTTTCTTTTCTCTATGACAACAGCTTTGCAGAGGATCTGTTTTCCAATTAGCTCTTGAGGAACTTGGTTTTGAATTTCTTCGTAGCCCCTTTCTGGTCTTGGCCATTGAAATTGGTCCAGCCAGGTGCAGTGGCTCATGCATGTAATCCCAGCACTTCAGGAGGTTGAGGCAGAAGGATCACCTAAGCCCAGGAGTTCAAAACCAGCCTGGACAACTTAACGAGACCCTATCTCTACAAAAAATACAAATTAGCTGGGCTGGCAGTGCACACCTGTGGTCTCAGCTACTTGGGAGGCTGAGGATCACTTGAACCCTAGAAGTTGAGGCTACAGTGAGCTGTGATTGAGCTACTGCATTCCAGCCTGTGCAACAGAGAGAGACCCTGTCTGCAAAGCGGGGGTGGGGAGAAAATAAAAAAAGAAATTGGGCCAGACCTTCACACCTTAAAATAGCTTTCTGGGTACCAATCTTCTTTCAGATAAAGGACTGTTCATTGCTTACTGACTAGTTATTGAAAGGAAATTTGTGATTTGTGAAACCCAGGTTCAAGTCGGTGTTGCTAGAGGGAGCACAGCAACCCCCAGGTATAGATGCTGAGGTATTTTGTAGTTTATGTGGCATGCCTATCTCTCTTTGCTCTCTGGGCGTCTTTCACATCTGGAATTTCTTCTTTTATCCTTGCAAGCTTCCAGCCTGCTCTTACTTGCCTGGATTTTATTTTAATTTTTATTTTTTTCTTGAAATGGAGTCTCCTTCTGTTGCCCAGGTCGGAGTGCAGTAGTGTTATCTCGGCTCACTGCAACCTCCACCTCCTGGGTTCAAGCAGTTCTCCTGCCTCAGCCTCCCGAGTAGCTGGGACTACAGACATGCCCCACCACGCCCCGCTAATTTTTGTATTTTTAGTAGAGATGGGTTTTGCCATGTTGGCCAGGCTGGTCTCAAACTCCTGACCTCAAGTGATCCGCCCACCTCAGCCTCCCATTGCCTGGCTTTTATAGCCTGGGAGGCCAACAGGGAGGCAGAAAATGTGTCTGAATCTGTAGGTTTCATTATAGAGAGACGGGGCCAGAAGCCAGGGTCTGAGTTGATGGTTCTCTTCCCTGGATCCTCCTGCCCAGCACTGGCTGTTGCTGGGCCCACCAGAGGGCGCCATGCAGGCCACCCTGGCACTGAGCCCTTGAACGTTTCACCCCTTAGCTCTTCAGGAATGAGAGAATGAGGGAGGGGCTTCTTTCCTGCCAGCGTGTGGGATGTCCAGACACCATGCAGTTTGGATGCACTGTCTGATAGCCCTCAGGCCACAGTGGGAATGGATTCAGCATTATCTCCCAGGGGCAGGAGCATCTGTTTCCGTGCTTTGTGCAATCTCTAGCATGTCTGTGGCCTGTGGGGTCCCCTCTCCCTTCTCCTGTCCACCGTCACCTGCCTTCCTTCACTGGTCTTTCTGCCCTGTTGGGTATTAGTATCTGATTGGAAGTAACGTACGTATCAACCCATGCCTATGTCTACTGTTGGCAGAAAATGCTTAAAACTGTTACAGGAAAGGGGTCCCCATCCAGACGCTAAGAGAGGGTTCTTGGATCTTGCCCAAGAAGGAATTCAGGGTGAGTCTGTAAAGTGAAAGCTCATTTATTAGGAAAGTGAAAGAATAAAGAATGGCTGCTCCATAGACAAAGAAGCTCTGAAGGCTACTGATGGCCCATTTTTATGGTTATTTCTTGATTCTATGGTAACCAAAGGGTGAATTATTCATGCCTCTTCTTTTTAGACCATATAGGGTAACTTCCTGTCATTGCCATGGCATTTGTAAACTGCCATGGTGCTGATCAGAGTGTAGCAGTGAGGACAATCAGAGGTCACTCTTGTCACCATCTTGGTTTTGGTGGGTTTGGGCCAGCTTCTTACTGCAACCTGTTTTAGCAAGATCTTTATGACCTGTATCTTGTGCTGACCTCCTGTCTCATCCTGTGATTCAGAATGCCTTAACTGTCTGGGAATGCAGCTCAGTAGGTCTCACCTCATTTTACCCAGCTCCTATCCAAGATGGAGTCGCCCTGGTTCGCACGCCTCTGACAGAACTTGAGCTGTCCATCTTTCCATCTACCCAGCTATTCTGAGCATCTTCAATATATCAGGCAAAAGGCTGGGCTTCGAGATTACTTTTAAAGGCAGCGTCTACCTCCCTAGAGCTTAATGATCAGCAAAAAGAATGCTGATTTTTATGATAATAATTACAGCATTTATATTGTCTGCTGTCAAGTAAATCCGTGAATCTTGGAGGACTCTGGCCCGGGAGAGGTGAATCATTGTTTAACTGGGCGAGGTTAGAAACCTGGGTCCTGACGGGGAACAGAGCCCTGAGTAGGTTGTGCGGGCAGGATCTGGGTGACGGCTCTGGAAGCCTGGCCAGTGGTCATCAGGGAAGTGCAAAAGTGAGCAGAGGAGCCAGGAGGGAGAATGGCAGGGCCAGCCTGGCAGGCTGGACCTTTATTTTATGAGTTAGTGCATAACAGTGCGACCCCCCAACAAAGGCTGTGTTATACAGATTGCTCCTGTGGGTGTTGGGGGTTTGATCCTGCTGGGGGAAATTTGAAGTTAACCTGCTCCAGGGCTGAGGGGCTGGGGGGATTTGCACATCAATACCTGGTGTTCCGCTGGTAATTTGTCTCCTGTCCCCAGGGACATTTCATGGGCTCTCAAAGCCTGCTGGGGCTGCTTATTCTCTGGGCCCAATAACGAGATGCAGATGAAATGGGAAAGAAGAGAGTTTATTTCTGTAACTGGCTACAGGGAAAAGGCCTGGAAAATATCACCAGACCAACTGAAAATCACAAAGGATGTAGAACTTGTATACCTTCTGAGCTATGTGTCTGCATGTAAGCGTGCATTCATCTAAATACGTAAGTGATTAGCTATTTCTTTTTTTTTTCTTTCTTTCTTTTTTTTTGAGATGAAGTCTCACTCTGTCGCCCAGGCTGGAGTGCTGTGGCACGATCTTGGCTCACTGCAACCTCTGCCTTCCAGGTTCAAGCCATTCTCCTGCCTCAGCCTCCAAGTAACTGGGACCACAGGCACCCGCCACCATGCCTGGCTAATTTTTTTTTTTCCGTGTATTTTTAGTAGAGACGGGGTTTCGCCATATTGACTAGCCTGGTCTTGAACTCCTGACCTTGTGATCCGCCTGCCTTGGCCTCCGATAGTGCTGGGATTACAGGCATAAGCCACCACACCCGTCCTAGCTTCTTCTAATCTATAACTAAAGTGTGAGTCTTGAAGACCTTCCTCTGGAGCGTCAGTAAATTTACTTAATCTACATGGGTCCATGTGCTGAGGGTGAATACCCTTATCTTGTCTCCTGCTAAATCATGGAGAGAGTTCCTTTAGACCCCCAATAAAACTTGTTTGTGGAGTTCTGGGGAGTTTCTTCAGACCCCCATTGAGAA
This sequence comes from Theropithecus gelada, assembly GCF_003255815.1. NCBI lineage: Eukaryota > Metazoa > Chordata > Mammalia > Primates > Cercopithecidae > Theropithecus > Theropithecus gelada. The sequence goes on along the minus strand of NC_037670.1, from coordinate 3,845,713 downwards.
CTTGTTTCATCCTAAATGAGTCCTGTTGAGAATTCCTTCCGTTATCTTGTCCTGCTTCAAGGCCCAGGAAAGGCCGGAGCAAAACTCTCAGTGGGCTTTTGTTACATTCCAGCCTTTGTATGAGGACACAGGCTCTTTCAGCTTTTAATATTTAACTTAACCACTCAGCACTTAAACAGTTGTTACAGAGGTCTGCCTGTTTAGCTGTTAGTAAGACCTGGCCTGCCACAGTTTCACAGACTGAGAAGCTGAGCTGTGGAGAGAGGTGGGGTGAGCAGCGTGCCCAGGGTTACAGATCCCAGGTGGGATCCAGCACTTTTTGCTTCTGAAATCCCCTGTGATTTTTTAAATGGTCACCTGGACCCATGAAAGGGCAGGACTGAGGACCCCATGCCCTGAAGGCTGCTACGTTTCCCATTTCACCAGGGGGCGTTGCCTGCTCCAGCCAAGAGGCTTGACTTACGACCGGATCCTTGATTGCAGCGTAGCCCATTGCTTGTGACTGGAGATGATGGTGCTGGGACTGTACAGTCTGGCCTCATTTCTTTTCAATTTCAAAAATCCAGAAACTGTTAAAAGCGAAGGATCAGAGAAACCAGCCCTAGGAAGATATGCACAGAGTCAGTGGGTGTGTGACGTGTGCCCTGACACCGTGTGTCAGAGATGTTTGAACCAGGGAGACTCCATCTTAAACAAGGGCTGGGTGTAATAAGGCTGAGACCCACTGGGCTGCATTCCCAGGAGGTTAAGGCATTCTGAGTCACAGGATGAGACAGGAGGTCAGTACAAGGTACAGGTCACAAAGACCTTGCTGATAAAAGGATGCGGTAAAGAAGCCGGCCAAAACCCACCAAAACCAAGATGGCTATGAAAGTGACCTCTGGCCGTCCTCACGGCTCATTGTATGCTAATTATAATGCATTAGCATGCCGAAAGACTGAAAGACTGTCCCACCAGCGCCTTGTCAGTTTACAAAGGCCATGGCAATGTCAGGAAGTTGCCCTACCTGGTCTAAAAAGGGGAGGACCCACAATTCTGGGAATTGCCCACCCCTTTCCCAGAAAACTCATGAATAATCCACCCTTGTTTAGCATATGATCAAGAAATAACCATTTCATTGGGCAACCAGCAGCCCTGGGGGCTGTTCTGCCTATGGAATAGCCATTCTTTATTCCTTTACATTCTTAATAAACTTCTTTTTACTTTACGGACTCACCCCAAGTTCGTTCTTGCTCAGGGTCCAGGAACCCTCTCTTGGGGTCTGAATCAGGACCACTTTCCAGTAACACACACACGTGTACAGCGGGTGAGAATGAGCCGAGGTGGGACAGCTGCCACACTACCAGGGATGGGATGGCTGCTGCCGTCTGGCCGAGGGAGTTCCGAGGGACCCTCTGGAGTGCCCTTGTCTCGCGGACCACCACACAGTCAATGAGATGATTCCTGCCAACTGCCCGCCAGCCCGTCAATGATCGCTGTAATCTCCCTGGCAGCCCCCGAAGTAGATTTACAGCAGTGTGGAAAAATGAGGCTGCTTGATCAATGCATCCCTGGACAATCTCCTCCAGGAGACACAAACACATACTGTAACAAAACTTTATTTTCTTCTGAAAATTGCCTACATGATTAATACAGCCCGACACAGCCCAAGCTGCTCAGCATAAGAAACAGCCGTATTTCTTGCTCTCTCTTCAGCTCCGCTCCTCTCTCACTCCGTGGCTTCATCTGTTTTCTTTGTTCTGCTCCCTATTCCGTTGTGCTATATATTGTGCAATCTCCCATAAGGAGAAGAAGGATGCATTAAAGTGCAGGTACCTCGGCACTCCATTCTACTGTGTTTCTCTTTGCTGTTTCCAATGTGGCTTAGGCGTAAGCATAAAATTAAAGTCATCGGTGCTGCCTGGACTGACTCTCGGAGCACCTGTGACTGAGAAAAGCAGAGCACGTTCCCCAGGTACTAAATCGTCTCTTACATCACCTGGAGCCATGGAGAGGGCCTAAACTCTGTGCTCTGGAGTCCAGACTGGATGAGAGGAATTCTTCCCTTTAATCTCTGCGCTCGGGCATGTGAGGGCTGCTGGGTATTGTGAGGAAGGGATGTCAGCAGGTTGTCCTGTCTCCTGTCTCCGGGGAGGTTCTAGGACTTCCCAAAGAAGAGCTGGTGTGCCTTAGGTTGCACACTCCTCCAGTGTGGAGTCCTGTTCCTTTACTATGATTATTGGCATGGGTGTTTTATTTCCTCTCCCAGAATGTTAACTCCATGATAGCAGGAACCTCTAGTATAATATAATACCAAGCACTTAGTGGGTTCAGTAGATGCCTTCTTTTGGGTTCCCCCAGAAACAGAGCCTGAAACAAAGGTTTGAGTGCAAGTGGTTTATTTTGGAGGTGAAGAAAGCATCACTAGGGGAGTGGGAAGTAAGACTGGGAGGGAAAGGCACCCCCTCTCCAAAGGGTGTGTTATGAAGATTGCTCCTGTGGGTGATGGGGACTTAATCCTGCTGTGGGAATTTACATTTAACCCGATCTAGGGCTGAGGGAGCTGGGGTGTTTGTATTAGGTTGGTGTAAACGTAATTGCGGCCATTAAAAGTAATGGCAAAGCCCGCAGTTACTTTTGCACCAATCTAATACATCAATTCCTGGTGTTCTTTTGGTTGTTGTTATTTAGAAACAGGGTCTCATTATGTTACCCAGGCTGGAGTACAGTGTCAGGATCATAGCTCATGGCAGCCTTGACCCCCCTGGGCTCAAGTGATCCTCCCACCTCAGCCTCCCAAGTAGCTGAGAATACAGCCATGCACCACTGCACCTGGCTAATTTTAAAATTTTTTGTAGGTACAGAATCTTGCTATGTTGCCCAGGCTGGTCTTAAACTCCTGGCCTCAAGCGATGCTCCTGCGTCAGCCTCCTAATGCTGAAATTACAGGTGTGAGTCACTGCACCTTGTCCCCAGTCGTCTTTAGTTGAGAGATTTAAGGGGTGGAGTAATCGCTTAGGCATCAGCAAAGAAGGTTTCAGACAAGAAATGGAGGGGCTGGAGTCAGAAGTCATGCAGGTGTGCCCTGAAGCTCAGGGCATAGGTAGGTGGCACAGGTAGATGCAGGTAGACATATGCCTGGGACTGATGCCTGGAACTCCCTTAGTGATGCTCTCTTCATCTCCAAAATAAACTACTTGCACTCAAACCTTTGTTTCAGGCTCTGTTTCTGGGGGAACCCAAATGCAGACATCTACTGAACCCACTAGAGGTTCTGGTTATCACAGAGCTAACATTCTAACTCACTGCCTGTAGGGTGGTGAATTTGGGGGAAGTGGGGCTGCATCTGTTAGTGCTCTCTTCCTTAGGGTTTATTCTCAGTTCTTAGCCAAGGAGAAGCCTAAGGGAACCAGTGATTCACACCTTGGGATGAGTGGATGAGGATTCAGCTGAAATCTTACACTATGTCCAGCTGCAGCACCTGAGCTTTTATCCTTCCTCTGACTGTGCGTTTCCGATCTCTCCTTCCCCAGGTGTAAGGAGCTCAAGTACTCCAAGGACCTGCCCCAGATATCCATCATATTCATCTTCGTGAATGAGGCCCTGTCGGTGATCCTGCGGTCAGTGCACAGTGCTGTCAATCACACACCCACACACCTGCTGAAGGAAATCATTCTGGTGGATGACAACAGCGACGAAGGTACAGGGGTGGCTGACCTGTGCACAGGACATGATGACAGCAGGGGGAAATGCCACTTTCATTCCAGCGTGAGCCCGAGCATCTGTGTCTCCTGGTCCCTGGAGCGTATCTGGGGAATGGGAGATTTTTTTTTTTTCTTTTTTTTTTTTTTGAGATGGAATCTCTCTCTGTCGCCCAGGCTGGAGTGCAGTGGTACAATCTCGGCTCACTGCAACCTCCACCTCCTGGGTTCAAGCGATTCTCCTGCCTCAGCCTCCCGAGTAGCTGGGATTACAGGCACTTGGCACCACGCCTGGCTAATTTTTGTATTTTTAGTAGAGATGGGGTTTCACCATGTTGGCCAGGCTAGTCTCGAACTCCTGAACTCAGGTGATCCGCTCACCTCAGCCTCCCAGAGTGCTGGGATTACAGGTGTGTGCCACCGTGCCCGGCCCGAGATTTTTTTAGAGGAAGATATCTAGGCATACCCTGGTCTGTTATTCCTTGAGTCCTCTAGAGCAGGGGTCCCCAACCCCAGGGCCATGAACCAGTAGCAGTCTGTGGCCTGTTAGGATCTGGGCTCCTTCCTGAGTGGCAGGAGAGCAAGGGAAGCTTCATCTGTATTTACAGCCACTCCCCATTGCTGGAATTACTGCCTGGGCTCCACCTCCTGTCAGATCAGCAGCGGCATTAGCTTCTCATAGGAGCATGAACCCTATCGTGAACTGCACAAGCAAGTGATCTAGGTTGTACCCCCTCCCCACCTTTTTTTTTTTTTTTGAGATGGAGTCTTGCTCCATCACTCAGGCTGGAGTGCAGTGGTACGATCTCGGCTCACTGTAACCTTCACCTCTCGGGTTCAAGCGATTTTCCTGCCTTAGCCTCCCGAGTAGCTGGAACTACAGGCATACACCACCATGCCTGGCTAATTTTTGTATTTTTAGTAGAGACAGGGTTTTGCTGTGTTGGTCAGGCTGGTCTCGAACTCCTGACCTCAGGTGATCTGCCCTGCTTAGCCTCCCAAAGTGCTGGGATTACAGGCATGAGCCACTGCGCCTGGCTGGTTGCAATCTTTTTATGAGAATCTAATGTCTGATGATCTGAGGTGGAACAATTTCATCCTGAAACCATCTCCCCTGACCCACATGTTCCATGGAAAAATTGTTTTCCACAAAGCCGCTCGCTGGTGCCAAAAAGGTTGAGGACCGCTGCTCTAGGGCTCATTAGACTCATTGACTGGCCATGGATCTAGATGAACTTCCCTCTTCTCGTTACCTAAAGTAGATGACAGGGAAGAGCTGAATTCCTCCTCCACTCCCCACCCCACGCCCCATCTTTGTCGTCCTTCTCCAAAAAGCAAAATAAAAAATTCCATCCTGTGTTAGGAACTGTTTGTCTACATTGGAATTCTCCTCTGGGCCACCGTGCCCAAAATGGTCTTACGTAGAAATGAGTGGTGTTTGCTCATCTTCTGGAATTCAGCGCTAATAGGAGTGATGGCTCAATGGAAACTGTACAACAGGAAAATATTGCATGTCAATAACAAAACTCCTGGGAGGTCCTTGGAGATATTTAATAGTTGGACAAAGGCATGGCATCCAGGGCAGTGGGGGTGGGTGTTGCTAATGGTGCCTTTGTGTTGGATCCCAACCTGCAAAATTCAGTGTGCTCACTGCTGGGAGCGACCCCCACAAGCTCATGGGATAAAAGAAGGCCAGCTAGAGTGAGTGCCTGAAGGCCAAGAAAGCTTATCTTCTGAGCAACTACAGGATTAGGGGTAGGCTAAACCCCTTCCTTTCATCGTGCTGGGTAGGAGAGGGATTACCCTGCAAGCTGCTCCGGCATCTGGAAGATGGTGAGGAGGAGGCAATGCCATGGGTCCTGTTTAAAACTGGATTATCTTGAGGAGCACAGGAATGAGCCTCTCCTATTTAATCAGCCTGGATGCTGATGTCCCTGGCCCTTCTGAACCGGCCCACTCTTCTGAAGGGCTTGGATGCACCTGGGCCCAGTGGTATGCCTTCTCTGGGATCTCTGGCTTACAGAGTTGGGTCATTTGGTGGATTTTTCACATCCCTAGTTTTATTTCCTTACCTTTGGCCATTAGTTATCTATAGATTCTTCTAAACCTGAGAATGATTGTCTCCTTGTGAGAAGGAGGCTCTTTCAGTTCCTGGAAGCCTCTAAGTCGTGCAGCAAATTCTCTTTGCTTGACATGCCCATGGCTGTCTGCTCTGTGACATTTCTCTGCACCTACCACAGACATCTTGCTCCAGCAGTCCTTCCATGCACCCCTGCAGGGACTCCGTCTATATTTCCCCAGCTGTCTCCAGCAAAGCACTTCCTCAGAGAAGCCTCTTCTAACCTCTGAGTGGGGAAGTAAGATTGTGAAAGGAAGGCATCCTAAAAAGATTGGTACTGTGGGTGACAGAGCTTAATCCCACTGGGGAAAATCCAGGAGCCAGTGTAAACCCAGACCTCAGAGTTAACTTGCTCCAAGTGCAAGGGAGCTGGGGTATTTATACACCTTTAGGATAATGAGGCCCTGGTTCTGTGCTATCTCAGCACCTTGCTACTAGCTGTCACACTTATTAGCTTGAAGTGTGTCTGCACAGTGGACTCTCTGAAATAGGTGAGATGTTGTTTCCCAGGGCCTGACTGGTGGTTGAAACTCATTAAGTCTTTCAACAAGGGCGTGCATGACGAAGCCAGGTAGGGCTAAGAAAAGGGCAGGTGTGAGCTAGTGGCAAAATGACTAGAGATAGCCCAGGGCTAGAACACCCAGAGAGGAGCATGAACTGCAGATCGGGCTGGATTGGGGTGAAGACTCATTGCCAGTGGTACACCCTCTCCTGAGGAAATCTAGGTAGAGCCCAGTCCAGGAGGAAGAAGGGAAGGTTAAGGCAATCTCAGCCATAACTGCAGCTCCTTGACTGCAAGGATCTCCAGTACAGGGTTAGACACTTACTGGGTTCAGTAGGTGTATTAGTCTATTTTGTGTTGCTACAAAGGAATTCCTGAGGCAAGTGATTGATTGATTGACAGATTGATTGATTGATTGATTGATTTTGAGACAGGGTCTCACTCTGTCACCCAGGCTGTAGTGCAGTGGTGCGATCACAGCTTGTTGCAGCCTCCACCTCCTGGGCTCAGGTGATCCTCCTGTCTCAGCCTCCTAAGAGGCTGGGACCACAGGCATGTGCCATCACGCCTGGCTAATTTTTATATATATAAAAATTTGTGGAGATGGGGTTTTGGCATGTTGCTTAGGCTAGTCTCAAACTCCAGGGCTCAAATGATCGTCCTGCCTCAACCTCCCAATGTGCTGGGATTATAGGTGTGAGTCATCATGCCTGGCCTTGGGTGATTTATTTAAAAAGGAGGTTTTATTTGTCTCACAGTTCTGCAGAATGTACAAGAACCATGGCACCAGCATCTGCTTGGCATCTGCTTGCCTTCCGGTGAAGCCTCAGAAACTTTCAGTCATGGCAGAAGGGAAGGGGAGCAAGTGAGTGTCACATGGTGAGAGAGGGAACAAGAGAGTGGGAGGGAGGTCCCAGATTCCCTGAGAACTTACTCATTACCATGAAGGAGGCACTGAGCCATAAATGAGGGATGCACCCCCATGACCCAAACATCTCCCACCAGGCCTCACCTCCAACATTGGGGGTCACATTTTAACATGAGATTAAGAGAGGACAAATATTCAAACCATACTAGTAGGTATCTTCATTTGGGTTCCCCCAGAAGCAGACCCTGAAATAAACATCTGCAAGTAGATGGGTTTATTCACATCAAGAGTGCAAGTAGTTTATTTGGGAGGTGAAGAGAGCACCAGTAGGGTACTGGGGAAGTATGAATAGGTAGAGAAAGCATCCCCAAAAGATTGGTACTGTGGGTCACAGCTTAATTTCACTGGGGAAATTCCAAGAGCCCGTGTAAACTCAGACCTCAGAGTTAACTTGCTCCAAGGGTGAGGAAGCTGGGGTATTTATACACCTCTAACATCAAATGTTTTAGTGTAAGAACCCCCTGGGACTCCACCCTGGAGGAAGTTCTACTTCAGGAGGCTTGGGGTAGGGCTGAAAATTTGCATTTCTTATAAGCTCCTATTTGATGCTGATGTACCTTGTGTGGGGAACACACTTTGAGAACCACTGGGTTAAGCAACCATGCCTTGAGCCCTGTCTGAGTCCCATTTTAATGGTTCACATTTCAGGTCTACATGAAGATGTTTAGTGAGTAAGAAAATAGGAGGAAGAGGTATTTGGTTCAGCCAGACCATAAATCAATATCCATTCATCATCTTCCTCCTCTCCCAAATACCCAGGGGACCAGGAGTTGATGATATTAACATGATCTCCCTCTTTTCAGTTCCTGGTTCTGTTCTCTATGTTTTTTCCCCAGGCCAGAAATCTCTTCTCTTGAACTAGAAGAGGAATCTAATATTTTTCATTTTATTACAATGTTCTTTGTAACTGGTATTATCAAGTTTTGTAAATGTTCTGCATCTATTTAAAAAGACCCCCACGCACTGTAATCATGGAATTGAATTCCTGCCAGACATCAATTTTGTGTATTCTGGTAGGCTATGAGTTTATTTTTTTTAAGTCTTTTTGACAATGGTGTTTTAAAATCTCCTCTTATAATGACTTTTCCTTCCTGTGTTCCTAATATTTGTTTTCTGGTATCTTGTTGTCAGTTTCTTGGCAACTACAGATTTGTATCTGCATGGCTTCATTAATAGCGATGGTTGCTACCATTATGTAATGCTCTCTTTATCTTAGAAGCATACCCTGTTTTTTTTTTTTTTGCCCTGGATTTAGTTCTTCTTACATTAATATTGTTGTTCCTGCTTGCTAGTTCACATTTGATTAAAACGTTTTTTCTCCCAGCCTCACAGTTTTGTTTTCTGATCTTAAAAGAAATGCATGCTCTTTGTTGGAAAATTCGAATGTATCAAAAAGCAAATATAATTGGAAAAAAATAAATACTGAAGAGACTAACCAGAGGCAACTGCTCATTCGCCCATGCCCTTACCCTCTTTAATGCACATTTTGCATAGTTAAGATCAATAGTATAAACAAGTTAATGTTCTGCTTTTTCCCCCTGAAGGGTAAAGCATAATCTGTGCCCTTTTTTTTTTTTTTTTATTAAAAAAGCTCTGCAAACATCATTTTAATGAGGGCAGATTGATCTATTCTCTAAGATTCACTAAGCTGTGGTCAAGATGTGCTCAGGGAATGGGTGTACAAAGCCAGGGCACTCTGGAGAAGCAGACAAGATGAGACTGCAGATTTTCCTTTGTCAGGGAATTTTGTTTTTATTTTAAGTCATTTGTTTCACTCAGTTTGAATATTGACATTGCCCTATGTTAAGCCCAAGTAAGATGCAATTCTTTGTACTCTGTACATCCAGCTGAAATCACTCAGGCAACATTTGCCAGAAATCACTGCTTACCAAGTCCAGTGGGCATTTTGCTGCCCAGATCTTTTGGCACCATCTGATATTGTCAAGCAGCTTCCTTGATCGTGTATCACTCCTTCTGGTGCCCCGACATTACTCTCTGCTGATTCTCCCTAAACTTCTTTTTGCAGCTGTTCTTCTCTTCCTTGGTTTCTTAGTCCATTTGTCTTTCTACAAAGAATACTTACGGCTAGGTAATTTATAACGGAAAGTAATTTATTTCACTCATGGTTCTGTAGACTGTACAAGAAGCGTGATGCCAGCATCTGCTTCTGGTGAGGGTTTCAGGAGCTTCCACGCATAGTTGAAGAGGAAGGGGAGTTGGTGAGGTCACATGATGAGCGACAAGTGGAGAGAGAGAGAGGGGAGGAGGTGCCAGGCTCTTTTTAACAATCCGATTTCATGGGAACTAAGAGTGAGAACTCATTGAATCCCATAAGAATGGCACCAAGACTTTGAGGAGGGATCCACTGCCATGACCCACCAGGCCCCACCTTCAATATTAGGGATCACATTTCAACATGAGATGTGGAGGGGACAAACCATATCACTCGGCCCTCTCCCTTCTTAAGCTGGGATTACTCGTGATTCTCAGCATCAGGACACACTGGGCAGTCTCCTCCATTGTGTATGTTCTGACAGTTTCCCATTGGAATTGTCCAATGGGATCTACCGCTGAAGCCCAGAACGATTTATCCTCTTCCCTGAGCTTCAAACCTATAAGGCCTCTGTCTCCCAGATGGCTACCCTGGGTCTTCGTAGCTCCATTAGTCCAATGATGAACTTGCAGTGTTTGCCTTGATCTTTGTTTGGGTGACTGGGATGGAGGAATTCGGGTGCACAGAGGTATCACAGTCATAATATTTGACACACTCCATCACTGGTTCATGCATAGCCATTCTTTATTTTTCCTCACTTCTGATTGAGATGTAATTCATACACCATCAAATATACTATAAAAATAAAATAGACCAGGCACTGTGACTCACACCTGTAATCCCAGCACTTTGGGAGGCCAAGGCTGGTGGATCACTTGAGGTCAGGAGTTCGAGACCAGCCTGGCTAATATGGTGAAACCCCGTCTCTACTAAAAATACAAAAATTAGTCGGGTGTGGTGGCGCGCGCCTGTAGTCCGAGCTACTCTGGAGTCTGGGGCAGGGGAATTGCTTGAACCTGGGAGGCGGAGGTTGCACTGAGCTGAGATTACACCATTGCACTCGAGTCTGGGCATCACAGCAAGATTCTGTCTCAAAAAAAAAAAAACAAAAAACAAAAAATAAAGTATACAGTTCAGCGATTTTCAGTATATTCAAATGATTTGCATCTATCACCACTACCTAATTCCAGAACATTGTCATCACCTGCAAAATAAACCCTGAACCTGGGAGTAGCCTGTCACAATTCTACCCTTACTCTATTCCTTGCCAAATATTAATGTATTTTCTGTTATCATAAATTTGCCTATTCTGGACATTTGATAATAAATGAAATCTACAACATGTGGCCCTTTTTGCTGGCTTCTTTCACTGAGCATAATGTTTTCAAGGTTCAACCATGTTGCAGCATATATAAGTACTTTGTTCTTTTTATGACTGAATAATATTTGAGTATAGATGTAGCACATTCTTTTTATCTGTTTATCAGTTTATCAGTTGATGGACATTTGGGTTGTTTCTACTTTGGGTCTATTAAGAATAATAGGGCTATGAACATTCATGTATACATTTTTATTTGGACATGTTTTCAGTTTTCTTGGGTACATATCTAGGAGTAGAATTGCTGGGTTATGAGATAATTCTGTGGTTAACTTTTTGAGAAACTGTCAAATTGTTTTCCACAGCCAGACTGTTTTTCACATGAGCTGCACCATTTTACATGATCACCATTAATATATGAGGGTTCCAATTTCTCCACATCCTTGACAACACTTTTTACTTTTTTTAAATTATGGTCAATCTAGTGGGTATAAGGTGGTATCTTGTAGTTTTGATTTGCGTTTCCCTAATGACTAATTATTTTGAGCATCTTTTCATGTGCTTATTTTTCATTAGTCTATCTTCTTTGGAGAAACATCTATTCAAGTACTTTGCTCATTTTAAAATTGATTATTTGACTTGTAAAGTTATTGACTTGTAATTAATTATTCTTTATCTATTCTGAATACTCATCTTTATCAAATATCCTGCAACTATTTTTTGCAAATATACTTGCAGATATTTTCTACCATTCTGTTGGTTGTCTTTTCACATTCTTGATAATGTCCTTGGATGCACAAAAGTTTTTAATTTTAGAAAGTTCAGTTTATCTTTTTTTCCTTTGGGTGTTGGAGCTTTTGGTGTCATATCTAAGAAACTGTTGCCTAATTCAAAGTCACAAAGATTTGAACCTTTGTTTTCTTCTAAGCGTTTTATAGGCCTAGCACTTCCATATAGGTTTATATCCATTGTGAGCTCATTTTTGGATATGGTTTGAGGTAGGGATCCAAATTCTTTCTATTTTTATTTTTTACATATATAGTTATCCCATGAGCAAAAGTGGGAAGTGTGAGACCTTCCACCTTGTTCTTTTTTCAAGATTGTTGTGTCTATTCTGGGTCCCTTGCATTTACATTTAATTTTAAGACCAGCTTGAACATTTCTCTGAGAAATAGATGTCAGAATTTTTTTAGGGATTGTATTATATGTGTAAATCAATTTGGAGAGTATTGTCATCTTGATAATATTAATGCTTCCAATCCATGAACATAGACGTCTTTCTATTTATTTAGGCCTCTAATCTCTTTCAACAATGTTTTTTAGTTTTCAGTAAACACATTTTACACTTCCTTGATTAAATTTATTCCTTAATGTTTTATTCTTTTTAATACTATTATAAATTGAATTGTTTTCTTAATTTCTTTTTGGGTTGTTTATTGTTATTGTATAGAAATACAACTTATTTTTGTATGTTCATCTTGTATCCTTTAACTTTGCTGAACTTTATTATTAGCTCCATTAGGTTTTTTTGTAGATTTTATAGAGCTTTCTATATAGAATATCATGTTATCTTCAAATAATGATAATTTTACTTCTTACTTTCCATCTGAATATTTTCTATTTATTTTTCTTGCTTAATTACCTCCTCAAAATGTATTTATTAATAAATATCTCTTCTCCTACCATGTCAAGTATGAGAACATTCACCCATGTACCTTCCTAAGGATTTACAAAAGCCTCTTCTGGAGAAGACAGCTAAGTCATGAGTGAGCTCCGGAAACATGGGACTTGCCATAGTGGGCTATTGTGTAGACCAGGTACTGGACTTAAGGCAAAAATCTGGACAGATGGAATGGGCTTCTCTGTATTTTCTGCTTCTGATCTTATCAAGACCTACTGCCTGTCCTCAGGAGCAGGTCAAAGCAGAACATGTCTTGAGAAATATGAGATATGATACAATGAATGTCTTCCGCTGATCCAGGCAGCAGGCGGAAAGCCTGTAGTCGGAACATCCAATTATAGATAAGAATGGGTGCTATACTCATTCAGGCAATCCATCCTCAGCTTAAAATGAGGTACGTTTGCAGGAGCAGTGTTAGAAATGACAACTCTCAATGCATCTGTCTGAAGTCACACTGCCCTGTTATGGGGGTCGGCCTCTGTGACTGTGTGTTGTTATCTTGGATCTCCCTTTACCGTCTTCTTCCAGATTCTCTGACCCTCTTCTGTGCTGTCTCCTGTACTTTTCTCTTGGTTTATGTTCCTTTTTTTGGTGAAACACGACAACTGGAAGCTTCTTAAGAGACTGCAAGGAAGAGAAAATCTTTCGAGCTCACTCATGCCTCTAAAGATGGCTTTAGCCTCATCTTCTAGGTGAATGATGGTGTCATTGAGTTAGATGTTACCTTCTTTCAGAATTTTGATGGTTTTACTTCATTATTGTCTATCTTTCTTTGTTGTTGTTGTTGTTACTGTTTTGGAAGAACCAAAGGCATTCTGATTCCTGATCTTTTGCATGTTCTTTTTTCCTTTCTGGAAGCCTGTAGAATCTTTATCTTGTCACCATAGTTTTAAATTTTACAATGATGAGTCTTGATATGGGTCAGTTTGCACTGATTGGATGGGGCGTTTAGTGGCTTCGATCTGAAATCTATTGTCTATCTATCTTTGGAAATTTCTTGGACTTTTAATTGATAATTCCTCCTCATTTTTTCTGTTCTCTCTTTCAGCATCTTTTATTATTCTAGTTTGAGGCCTCTAATAATTGAAGCTCTAATTTTCTTATTTTTCTCTGGTATCTTTCTCTATCTGATATTTTTGTTCTGTTTTCTTTATTCTCACTTCAGTTTTTTTATTCTGCCCTTCTATCCATTTTTTATATTTCTGCTATCATAGTTTTACTTCCAAGTGATCATTTTTATTCTCTGAAAGCTCCTTTTATAACATATTGTCCTTTTTTATTGGAAGCAATATGTTTTCTTATCCCTGGAGGATGTTAATAATATTTTTTGTTTTAAGTTTTTCTCCCTGCATAGTCTATCTCTACAACTTACATTTTTCTCATTGATGTTTAGTTTCTATCTTCCATGTTGGAGGCTTTCCTTAAGTATCTGGTGAGTCTTTTCTGTTTGTGATTATCTCTTAAATAGTGATTAGACAGCCAGGAGCTGGGTGGAGGGGGAATGAGGAGTTATTGCTTAAGAGTATGGGATATGTTTGAGAAGATGAAAAAAGTTGTGGAAATAGATTATGTCTGCACAATAATGTGTATGTACCTAATGTCACTGAACTGTATACTTAAAATGATTAAAATAGTAAATTTCTGGTTATGTCCATTGTATCACAATTTTTAAAAAGCTGATCAGACATTGCGTACGTGAGTTGGACGTACTTGATTTGACAGTGGAGTGATTTGTGTGGGCTGAAACAAGAAGTGGGAGTGGTGGCTAGACGTGGTGGCTCAAGCCTGTAATCCCAGCACTTTGGGAGGCTGAGGTGGGAGGATCACTTGAGATCAGGCATTTGAGACCAGCCTGGCCAACATGATGAAACCCCGTCTACACTAAAAATACAAAAAAAAAAAAAAAGCTCTGTGGTGGTGCACACCCATAATCCCAGTTACTCAGGAGGCTGAGACAGCAGAATTGCTTGAGCCCGGGAGGTGGAGGTTGCAGTGAGCTGAGACTGCACCACTGCACTCCAGCCTGGGTGACAGAGTGAGATTCCATCTCAAAAAAAAAAAACAGGTGGGAGTGGGAATTTAGTGATCAGTTTCTTTTCAAATAACCTTTGTGCTGGTCTTCCTTATTTTGGTCTGTCCATTTTTACCCCCAGTTCCAAAGGCACCTGGAGCTGCCGGTTCCATTGCCTCTTGAGTGTCCTCTGGTATATATCGAGTTGGTTTCTTAGTTTTGGGCATTGTTGGCTTGGGATCATCTGTTATACATCAGTCACTTGGTTAACCTTCTGAATCTGCATTCAGGCTTCCTCGATTTCATGGCTGTTGTCTTGTCTTGCATTTCTTCTGGCTTTGGAAGGTTATGGTTTTTGTTGTTGTTGTTTGTTTATTTTAGAAATCCTTTTACTGTAGTTTTTTAGTGAATTTTGAGTAGTGGTCTCTGATTCATGAGTTAAATTCATCATCTTATTCTGAAAGTTCATCTTTGAGAATGTTTAATATAAATTGATAAACTGTCTTCCAGGTATGCGATACTATCACATGAAGAGTGTATGAAAGACTTTTTTTCACTGTATTCTTACCAACACTGAATCTTATTTATCTTGGTCATCTTGTTCTGATGCAGGGGAAATGGCATTACATTTTTAAATCTGCATTTTAAAAAATAGTATTGATGATGAATACTTTTTCATATGTTTAACTATATGTTTTTTAGAGATTTGCCTATTGATGACTCCTTTATCCCTTTTTTATTGGAGTATTTATCTTTGTCTTATTGATTTACAAGCACTTTTTATTTTATTTTACTTTAAGTTCTGGGATACATGTGCAGAACGTGCAGGTTTGTTACACAGGTATACATGTGCCATGGTGGTTTGCTGCACCCATCAACCCGTCATCTAGGTTTCAAGCCCTGCATGCATTAGGTATTTGTCCTAATGCTCTCCCTCCCCTTGTCCCCCACCCCCTGACAGGCCCCAGTGTGTAATGCTCCCCTCTCTGTGTCCATGTGTTCTCATTGTTCAACTCTCCCTTATGAGTGAGAGCATGCGGTGTTTGGTTTTCTGTTACTGTGTTACTTTGCTGAGAATGATGGTTTCCAGCTTCATCTGTGTCCTTGCAAGACATGAACTCATTCTTTTTATGGCTCCGTAGTATTCCATGGTGTGTATCAAGAACTTTTTATATATTAAACAAACCTTTTTTACATCACTTTGCAAGCATTTCTCTCAACTTGTGCTTCTCACTTTAATTCATTCGTAGTCTTTTTTGGCAAGTATAAATTTTACATTATATAGTCAAATCCATCAGTCTTTTCTTTTTGATACCAAAGTCTTAAGAATGTGATTCATTATGCTTAGGCTATACAAATATTGACAACCATTTTGATGGGTAAATGTTTCTTTCCAAAATAAATTCCAGACAGAAGAAATATTTTTATATAAGGTGTAAGAATTTTTAACATAGAGACTCTGTCCCAAAATACAGTTATCTCAATTTAATAGTAAGTCCTTTAACCAGTGATCTGAAATTCACTGTTTTTATCTGCTGAATTATTTAATATTTGGAAACACTGAAGCTGAATCACATATAACCAATTATAAGGAGGAGGCAGGAGTCAAAGAGGATCCCCAGGGTCCCTGCTTAGGTGACAAGATGAGTATTCGTGCTTCTCATTAAGAATGGGATATGCTAAGAATTAAGAATCACAGGTTTGGGAAGGGGATGGACTTCACTTTTTGGATTTGCCAAGTTCCAACATCCTATGGAAATTTACTGTGCCTTTAAAACAGGTGAGTTGTAACCTTAGCCGTCAAGTTTTCCTTAAACTACTATGAGAAGCTTCTTTGTTTTTACAATTAATGGCCTTAATACTCTTTTTGTTTTTTTTTTCTTTTTTTTTTTTTTTTCCTGAGACAGTTTCTTGCTCTCTTGCCTTAGCTGGAGCGCAGTGGTGCGATCTCGCCTCACTGCAGTCTCCACCTCCCAGGTGCAAGCGATTCTCCTGCCTCAGCCTCCCGAGTAACTGGGATTCAGGTGCCCACCACCATACCTGGCTAATTTTAATAGTTTTAGTACAGATGGTGATTCACCATGTTGGCCGGGCTGGTCTTGAACTCCTGACCTCAGATGATCCACCCACCTTGGCCTCCCAAAGTGCTGGGATTACAGTCGTGAGCCACCACGCCTGGCCCTCAATACTCTTATATGTCTTATTAATATTTTACTTTTTTAACTTACCTTGTTACCTTCTTTGTTGTAAAGCAGCCGTTCCCAACCCTCGGGCCATAAACTGGTCCATGGCCTGTTAGGGACTAGGCCGCCCAGCAGGAGGTGAGAGGCTGGTAAGGGAGCAAAGCTTCATCTGTATTTACAGCCACTCCCCATTGCTCGCGTTACCACCTGAGCTCCCCCACTGTCAGATCAGCAGTGGCATTAAATTCTTATAGAAGTGTGAACCCTATTGTAAACTGCACATATGAGGAATCTAGGTTGCATGCTTCTTATGCGAATCTAATGCCTTATGACCTGTCACTGTGTTCCAGCACCCCCAGATGGGATCATCTAATTGTAGGAAAACAAGCTCAGTGCTCCCACTGATTCTACATGATCATGAGTTGTAGAATTATTTCATTATATATTACAATGTAATAATAATAGAAGTAAAGTGCACAATAAATGTAATGCACTTGAATCATCCTGAAACCATCCATCTGCTCTGTCCATGGAAAAATGATCTTCCACCAAAGTGGTTCCTGGTGCCAAAATGGATGAGGACTGCTGTTTAAATCAGTAGCATGGGGAGGAAAGAGAGGAATGAATCCCGGCTCAAACTTTAGCTATGTGGTCTTGGCCAAGGCACTTAACTTTTCTGACCTTGTTTAAGTTAGGGTAATAGTAGCTTTCATGCAGGGTTTTCACTGTGAGGTTTAGAGGTAATACTTGCAAGGCACATAGTGCAAGTCCTAACAGTGTCATAAAGGGTACTGTTGAGTGTGCTTATGACATTATTTGATTTGCTAGCTCCAGTTCTTTCATCAGTATTCAACTTGCATGTCATCCACACTGGGAAACCATACTGAATTGCCTTCATTTATCTGCCTATCTCTTAAGTGGTAAGACACTTGATGGTGAGACCGATAGCTTGCTCTGTGCTGTAATCCCAGGGTCTAGCCCACAGCTAAATTACAGTACTTGTTAAATAGGTTAATTTCAGTTGCACATGTGCAGAGATTTTTTTTTTTCCACTTCTTCTGGCATTGTTCTAGAAGCTTTAGGATTTCACGTTGTACATATTTTGGCTTGAATGCTATAGTTATATTGGTTTAGGCGTCAGAAATTGCCTATCTCCTATCACCATCATTTGAGTTTCTTGATGATTTGGACGGTTGTACATCTTGTCACTAATACTTCCCTGTACGACAGGCATATCTGATCAACATCTTGTCTTGGTTGGTTGTATTCAAAGGTTGAAAGCAAGACAGCTGAAAACTTTTTGGAGTGGAAGGTTATACCCTCTGCACTTCCAAAAGGAATTTTGGAGAAGAAGTCACACTGGCATTGTTTGCTTTTCTTCTTGGTTTATAATTGCAGAGATGGGAGAAGTCTTGTGTTTCCAAGAGATAACATTCTTCCTGTGTTGCTGAGGCTCTGAGTGAAATAGCCGAGAGACAACTTGTTATCACACAGCTCCATGCTTGGCCAGGCTCTCTTTATTTGAACATCACCTGCCTTCCCCCCTGCCTGTAAAGAGTCTTCCTAATCAGGAATAATACTTGTTTTTGCCCCCAACCAGATCATAGCAGTGTGACAGCATTTGCTGTGTGGGTCTGTAATCCTAACTAGGTTGTGCATTTACATTTCTCTTTGTGTTTTTTAGGCCCCAGGGAGGAAAGAATGAGGAGAGTATGTATCTTTACACAAGCGATAGTGTGAGAACCCCAGCTAAAGCTTCAACCACTAACTGGCTTTTAAAAACAAGAAGAACAACAACGAAACCCTTTTTAGTTCAAACTAATTATAGGTTCACAGAAAGTTGCAAAGATGAACAGGAAATTCCATGTAGCCTTCGCTTAGTTCCTCCCAGTGGTAACGTCTTGCAAAACTCCAGAATACTGTCACAACTAAGAAATTGGCTTTGGTACATTGGCCCTTTAGCCCAGATGGTTGAGAAGTGTGGGAATGTCAGGTAGTTTGGTATTAGCAGAGCTGCTGTTCAGCCGGAATGTTCTACAATGCCATTCCAGTCCACATCTGCTCTGATGTTATATATAAGCTCGATAGTCTCCGCTAGCTAGAAGAAACATGTTAGGCTCTGCAGCCCTTTTGGATGCTAGTAAGAGCTGTTATTGATAGAATATTCGTATGATACATTGATAACTTAACATGGACAATTCCTATAAGCAGGCATGAGCATTTCGTTTGCACATAAGATTCACACTGCCTTTGATCTTGGAAACTTCAGGGTCCTGAATATGGAGCACCCCAAAATGCTAGAGAAGGGTGAAGTGGCGGGATGCCTCGCTTCAGTTATTCCATTCCTGGCTGCCAAACGCATTTAAAGAAAACTTGAGGAAGAGGTGACCGAGCACCAAGGTGTGACCCTGTTCTCCCCAGGGCTTCACATTGCTTGTGTTCTGTTTTGCTCTCTCTTTAATGACTGTGATTTTTGCTATTTCAAGGAAGAGATTTGCCAGCTTCAGAGCATTTGGAATCAGTATCACCGTAAATAAGAACATAAAAAAAAACACACCCCAGCCTGTAGACAAATTTGATTGCTGAAATTCATGTGTTATTATTAGAATCATCTGCAAATGCCAGACTTTCAAATGCCTTTGGTGGGGTAAGATAGGGGAATGCTCTTTTAAATGGGGGAGACAACTTGGAGCTCTCACCTAGATAGCTTATAGCCTATGCGTACTATGATGTTTCCTTGTAGGTTTGGGCTACTCATATTTATTTTCGAAAAGGTAAAATGTAAATGGAAGAAGCGGTAGAGAGGAATTTCTTAACAAAGGAATTGGAAGCTGAGATGGCTTTCCTTTACAAAGTGCCTCTCATGAATGCACAACTCAGTGTGATATATTTAGTTTAACACTTTGGTGTTTTGCACCTCACATCTCTTTGCTTTTCTTTTCGTCTTTTGCTTTCTTTTGTCCTTGCTTTGATCTCACTATGGAATCGCCCTCAAAATGCTTTCATACATAGCAAAAGCTTCCCTGTTTAATCTCTCTCATTCTTCCTGAAGTTTCTCATTCTTGCCTCATTTTTGCTCCAGCCCATAGTCAGCAAGTGCATTATTTAAGTCTGCAAAGCTGAGAGATGCTCAGAGAATAAAATATGCAGTGCAGCCACCTCCTGGGTTATTTCATCCTGCCGTTTTACATGCTTGCTTCCTCACCATGGCTATTCTTCAAGCCCAGGATTTCAGAGACAGATGGGCCCATGCCATAGTGGCAAAGCTGGGGTGGGGTGTGTGTATATCTACCAGATATGTGGCTCCTGTATCCCTCAGGCTTCTTCAGAGCTTCACTGTATTGTTCAGAAGAGTTGGAAGCCCAAAAGGTTCCCTGGCTGCCCAGTCTTTTGAAACCTCTTAATCAGCCCTTAGGTCTCTTCTCTGTGGAGTATCGACCACAGTGAGCAGAAGGCAGCCTAGAAAAAGTAGGCGCCTGCCTCAAGTCCAGAGCCTGCTGCTCCCATCCTGCAGCCTGGCCAACTTTCCACTCATGGTTACAGCCCTAATCCTTTATCTTCCCTCTCTGAAACTGGTGCTGATGGCTGCAGATTCAGAAGAAAATGGGATCATCATACTGGTGCTTTGCACTCGCATTTGGTCCTCATGCAACCCTGTGCAGTGGAATAAGGCTGTATACACTGATAATTAGTCTATAATCAGAGGTGTGGGTGCTTCCAAGCTACTAGAGGGAGCCAACTCTCAGGACAAGCCCAGGCCAGGCCACAGAAGCTTTGTATTAGCAGACAAACAATTTCAGATTTCACAACATCACATTCACAGGAATCAGAGGTAGAGTGGTGATGCGTGTAGGCATGTCACTTACAAGTGGTGTGACCTTGGGAAAGTTGCTGGCCCTCTGTCTTAGTCCATTTGGGAAATGTTGTAAGAGGTACCTTAGGCTGGGTATTATGGCTCATGCTTATAATCCCAGCACTTTGGGATGCTGAGGTTAGAAGATCACTTGAAGCCAGGAGTTTGAGACCAGCCTGAGCAACATAATAAAACCCCATGTCTACTAAAATAAAATAAAATAAAATAAAAATTAGGCATCATGGTGCATGCCTGCAGTCCCAGCTACTTGGGGGGCTGAGGCAGAAGGATCGTTTGAGTCCATGGGTTGGAAGCCACAGTGAGAGCTATGATCATTCTGTTGTACTGTAGCCGGGCTGACAGAGGGAGACTATTTTTCTAAAAAAAAAAAAAAGAAAAAGTAAAATAAAGAAATAATACCTTAACTATTATGTATCCATAAAAATCAAAAATAACGAAGTTAAAAAGAAATGCCTTAGACTTGGTAATTTATAAACAATGAAATTTATTGCTCACAATTCAGGGGCCTGGGAAGTCCAAAGTCAGTGTCTGGTGAGGGCCTACTCCTCATAGATGTCTGTGTGTTTCCATGTGTAGTAAGTGGTGAACCAGCTCCCTGGGGCCCCTTTTGTAAGAACACTCAACCCGTTCATGAGGATAGAGTCCTCGTGACCTAATCACCTCCCAAACACTTGCCCTCTTAATACCACCCCATGGAGGCATTGATTGGCATTTAATGTATGAATTTTGAGGGAACACAGACATTCAGAGCGTAGCATGCTCTCTGTGCTTCCCGTTTTCTCATCTGTAAAGTGGGGTTGATCATGCCCTTACCTCACAGAGTCTTTAAGAGGTATGAAGGAGTTGCTGTAGGCCAACAGCTTGTGGCTCCTAATAAGGACTCAGTAAGTATGAAGACAAATGTTGTGGAATGTTACAAGTTTCCAAGACAGCCCATTCACTGGTTCAATTACCAGAGGAGATCTAATTTGGCTGACTAGTGTTCTGGAGTGTTTCCTGATTAGCTGACATTTTTAGTCAGCTTGGTTAGCAATTTGGGGATATAAATATTTCATTATAGATACAGACAAGCATAGTATTTGAAATGTTTGAAAAATAGTGATTGTCAGCAGAAAAGGAACTCTGGCGTTGGTGAAATCTGCCTCCCCAGTTAGTATTCTCAGTGAGAAACTAACAAAGTTTACACATCGGGCCCCTCCCTTGCACGGGTGCCCTTCGAGGTCATCTGATGACCCCTTGCTGTGTGTTTACATGTCATGCATTTTTGGAAAGCTTACAAAAGTAAGCTTTTAAAATGTTTCTCAAAGAGAATGCCCCAAATTGTATAAATTTCAGGTCCCACAAAACCCAGGTTCATTTCTGGGATTTGCTATCTCCATTGGACAGATAAGAAACCCCTATGCTGCATAAGCGGGATATGCAACCTAGTTTCTCCCTGCTCCACCATCTTTTGTTCTTTTTTTTTTTTTTTTTTCAGACGGGGTCTCGCTCTGTCGCCCAGGCTGGAGTGCAGTGGCCGGATCTCAGCTCACTGCAAGCTCCGCCTCCCGGGTTCACGCCATTCTCCTGCCTCAGCCTCCCGAGTAGCTGGGACTACAGGCGCCCGCCACCTCGCCCGGCTAGTTTTTTGTATTTTTTTAGTAGAGACGGGGTTTCACCGTGTCAGCCAGGATGGTCTCGATCTCCTGACCTCGTGATCCACCCGTCTCGGCCTCCCAAAGTGCTGGGATTACAGGCTTGAGCCACCGCGCCCGGCCCTTTTGTTCATTTTTAAAGATAAAACTTTAAAACCTTTTCTAATAATATTTTAAAAATATTTTGAAATGGTCTTTGTATGGCTGCTTTTATACATTTAGCTGATTCGTTATTGTATGGCTGCTTTTATACATTTAGCTGATTGGTTATTTCAGGCATAAATTTATTCCCAGGCACACCTGCATTTCCAGGTTTTTTTCTTTTTTTCTTTTTTTTGAGATGGCATCTTACTCTGTCACCCAGGCTGGAGTGCAGTGGTACAATCGCCGCTCACTGCAACCTCTGCCTCAAGCTGGGCTCCCACCTCAGCTTCCCAAGTAGCTAATACCCAAGTGTTTTCAGTCTGTGTTTTGTGTTCTGTCTAGGGTATCGAAGTTAATGCTTACATATATAAAATATTGAAATCTCTCAGAAAAAAGGAAAAAAAAGAGATGATGCAGAAATGTCAAGTGTCCTGACTAACGTCTATGCTAAACTCTGTGTTGAAGACCATTTTTTTCACTGTGATCTCTGTCATAAGTCCCTACGCACAGAGAGCTGGACGTTTCCATCGGGGTGGAGAGAAAGGCTGGCATCTGGGAGGGCCCAGGGTGTGGACACCACGCAGGGGCTGGATTCTCTCCACATCCAGTCTGGAAGAGCTCAGGAACTCAAGTCCCATCAGGATGAGGAGTCTTATCTAAGTGTCTCACCAGATGCTTCCAGACAGAGGTAGCCTTGGAAACCCATTGAACAAGCTAGGAGCAGAGATGTGCCCAGGGAGAAGGTGGCCTAGGAGGAACCCAGGGGAGGGACAGACCAGCTGACCAGACTGGGTTTTAGGGGCAAGCCTCCAGTCCACCAGTTACCAACATGGGGGTTGGAAGGACCCCACGGCCACAGAATATGAATCAGACTTTCGGCAAGGTCAAGGATTTTAAATTCACACACTAAGGCTGGGCATGGTGGCTCATGCCTGTAATCCCAGCACTTTGGGACGCCAAGGCAGAAGCATCACTTGAGCCCAGAGTTCAAGACCAGCCTCAGCAACATGATAAAACCCTGTCCCTTCAAAAAATAAATAACAAAATTCGCCAGACATGGTGGTGCATCCTTGTAGTCCCAGCTACCCGGGAAGCTGAGGCAGGAGAATCACTTGAGCCCAGGAGTTGGAAGCTGCAGTGAGCTATGATCCGGCCACTGCATTCCAGCGTGAGTGACAGAATGAGACCCTCTTTCAAAACAAAACAAAACAAAATTACACACAACATAAAATCACTTCTTCTGCACTTTCAAAACTAACAGACATAAAAGACCACATATTTTACAACTCCATTTTCATGAACTATGTGTATTAGGCAAATTTATAGGGACAGAAAGCATGTTAGTGGTCACCAGGGGTTGGGAAAGGGGAGATGGGGAGCAGCTGCTCAATAGGTATGGGGTTTATGTTTGGGGTGATGAAAAAGTTATAGATAGTGGTGATAGTTGCACAACATTGTGAATGTGCTTAATGCCAGTGAATTGTATATTGTAAAAAGGTCAAAACATTTTAAACATGGTAAAAACAATGAAAAAAGTGAACCAGTGCTTTTGAGATGTTTGGGGTTTGCATGAGAATGACCTGGGGGTGCTGGCCAGTTCCACTAAGGCCCGCTGAATTAGGGATACCGAGAAAGGAGCCTTGGAACCTGCATTTTCTTTTTCTCTTTTTTTTTTTGAGACAGAGTCTCGCTTAGTCGCCCAGGCTGGAGTGCAGTGGCGCGATCTCGGCTCACTGCAAGCTCCGCCTCCCGGGTTCACGCCATTCTCCTGCCTCAGCCTCCCGAGTAGCTGGGACTACAGGTGCCCGCCGCCTCGCCCGGCTAATTTTTTGCATTTTTAGTAGAGACGGGGTTTCACCGTGTTAGCCAGGATGGTCTCGATCTCCTGACCTCGTGATCCACCCGCCTCGGCCTCCCAAAGTGCTGGGATTACAGGCGTGAGCCACCACGCCCGGCCAAGGAACCTGCATTTTCATAAGGTCCCCAGTGCTTCTCACTCTGGGAATACTGGCAGGCATTTCCATTCTATTTTGTTTCTTAATTGGAATGTGCCATATGTGCTATTTTCTCGTCCCCAGCTGGCACAACCCATGGATTCACAGTGAGCAGCGTGCCCAAACCTCAGCAGCTGCTGGCAGGGAGAGGTGTTGGTGATAAACGTGGCAGTGGTGGCAATGGGGGTTGATGGTGTCAGAAGGAGTGTTGATAGAATTGTGGCATTAGTAGCAGTGGTAGTAGGAACAGGGAGTGAAAGCAGAAGGCAGGACCATATGGGATCCTTGTCCAGGGACTGACCCAATTGTGAGATTGCCCCATGCAGAGGTGGCCAGCCATCAGAATCCCAGTTTTGGAGCCAAGCTTGGTGGCTCACACCCATAATTCCAGAGCTTTGGGAGGCCAAAGTGGGGAGATTGCTTGAGGCCAGGAGTTTGAAACCAGCCTGGGTAACATAGTGAGACCTCATCTATACAAAATAAAATAAATTAGCTGGGCATGGTGGTGTGTGCTGGTAGTTCCAGGTACTCAGGAGGGTGAGGCAGGAGGATCGCTTGAGCTCGGGAGGTCGAGGCTGTAGTGAGCCATGATTGCACCACTTCACTCCAGCCTGGGCAACAAGGCCAGACCCTGTCTCTGTCTCCGTATATGTGTGTGTATGTATGTATATATTTATTTATTTACTTATTTATATGTATTTTATATATATACTGTGTGTGTGTGTATATATATGCATATATACATATATACACATACATATATATAAACACACACACATATACACACACACATTTAAAAAATATATATATATATATATAAAGATTCCAGTTTTGGAAATGGCATGGCCAACCCTCACCATGTAGGCCAAGGTCACTTCCAGAGGGTTCAATCTTTTAGATGAGGCAGGACAAGTAGGTCCTAGGCAGTGGGGAAAGTGGAGATGAACAGGGCAACACTGGGATTCTGGAATGTCAACTCAGTTGGGGTAAGCTCTGGCCCACATTCAGGGTCTAATTCATCCCAGATTGAGTTAGGCAGGGGGGTAAATGCTAAGCCAGAGCCACCCAATAGGCACTTAGCAGACCAGCTGGTGCAGCAGCTTCCCATTTGAAGCTTGTAAGAAATACAAGTTCTTGGGCCACCTCAGACTTACTGGTGATTCCGATGCAGATTGAAGGTAGAGGAACACTCCCTCATCTAAACTTAGATGGATTATCCCGAATCTCCATACTTTGAAGGGCAATTGAAATATTCAGTAAGTCTCATCATCAAGGCTTAATAACTGTGTGAGGGTTGAGAGGTCAGGTTGCCTACCATTGTGGATGTGCAGACTTGGCCCAGTCCTGGACTGGGTGGCCACTTCCCAAGCACACATAAAAAATCCCAAGCACTGAGACTTTTGAATTGGTTCTGGAAGCAGGTGGAGCTGAGTCTGTTTTAGGACCACCAGGTTCATATGTCCACTGTGCAGTAACAGACCAATTACGCTGAGACAGCAGGGTTTGCAACAGAGAAAGAGTTTCATGATCATAGGGTAGCCAAGTGAGGAGACAGGAAGAGATCCTCAAATCCACCTCCCTGAGGATTTCTGGGCTGGGGCTTTGAAGGGGATCATGGAAAGTGAGAGGCTGGAGAATCAAGGTCATTCATTGATCAGGGTAAAGGGGATGAAATTATCAAGATGTGGAAACTGCATTATTTGGTGAGGCAGCTTCTTGTGGGGTCCTTCAGACCAGCTAATGTCAACAGTTTCATTGGTATGGATGACATGAAAGACTATCTCAAAGGGAAAACTTAATGTTTTATAATGTTCAAGTTATCAATAGAGCAGTTAAGGAGGACTGTAATCTTGTAACAGGGTCTATTGTCCTAGTCATTCTAGTACAGCAGGCACCAAGAAACTATGACGAAACAGGTCAGAGACTAATGATTAATGCTGAATGTGCTGCATGCTTGGTTTATTTTAATTTCCCCCTCCCTTCTTTCCTGATTTTTTTTTTTTTTTTTTTTTTGAGACAGAGTCTCACTCTATTGCCCAGGCTATAGTGCAATGGCATGATCTTGGCTCACGGCAACCTCCACCTCCCAGGTTCAAGCGATTCTCCCACCTCAGGCTCCTGGATAGCTGAGATTGCAGGCGTGTGCCACCAAGCCAGGCTAATTTTTGTGTTTTTAGTAGAGACAGGGTTTCACCATGTTGGCCAGGCTAGTCTTGAACTCCTGACCTCAGGTGATCCATCCACCTCGGCCTCCCAAGGTGCTGGGATTACAGGTGTGAGCCATTGCACCCGGCCTCCTGATTAATTTTATGAAGTGTATAGGGGCAATTTCAAGTCTACTAGGTCAATACTTGCTCCTGAGCAGGGCTCTGAGACCAGGGATGGTGCCAATAGTTTATTCTGTCATATCACTGAAAGTGCAGGATTGAGACAGAATTCTGTAATGTTCTTTGCTTTAGTTCTTACTGTTTCATAACTTTATTTTTGTCAATTTATGCTCCATAAGCCTGGATGACATGTGTTTGTTTTATTGTTAAGGAGCAGGTGTGCATACCTCCCTCTCCAGTCCTTCCCGATCACAGGCAGTGTTCACTTCTCCCCCTCAACCTCCTCAAATGCTGTTTATCAAAATCTTAAAAAACACAAGGGTTCCCAAATGGCACTTGGCCAATTTTTTATTGGATTTTATAACATTTATTTTTGTCAAAATGAGTTTCTGCATTTATTTTTGCAGAAGGTAAACATTTATTTTTGCAGAAATGAGTTTCTGTTTTCTTCTCTGAGTGTGTTCGTGAGGAAAAAGAGAAAGTAAGATGTTTTTCTTAGTGTTTTTATAACATCCTAAAATGGTTTAATCTGTTAAGGATGATAAAGGATCTTAGGTGAGGGCGTGAC
This sequence comes from Theropithecus gelada, assembly GCF_003255815.1. Lineage (NCBI taxonomy): Eukaryota > Metazoa > Chordata > Mammalia > Primates > Cercopithecidae > Theropithecus > Theropithecus gelada. The sequence goes on along the minus strand of NC_037670.1, from coordinate 3,818,697 downwards.
TTTCTTTTTTTTCCTTTTTTGAGAGAGTCTCTCTCTGTCGCCCAGACTGGAGTGCAATGGCACAATCTCAGCCCACTGCAACCCCCGCCTCCTGGGTTCAAGCGATTCTTCTACCCCAGCCTCTCGAGTAACTGGGATTACAGACATGTGCCACCACGCCTGGCTAATTTTTGTATTTTTAGTAGAGATAGGGTCGCACCATGTGGCTAGGCTGGCCTCGAACTCCTGAGTTCAAGTGACCTGTTTGCCTAGGCCTCCCAAAGTGCTGGGATTATAGGAATGAGCCTCCATGCCTGGCTAAGGGGGTGACTTTCTAACCAGTGTCAGGTTGGGGATTTGTGTGCTTCCATGGGGGCCTGGGGACCTGGTTTTACTTGGTTAATTTATAGACTCATTCTCTTTAAGGTGAATTTGGGCTCTTGCACCCCATCTCAACTTCAGTTTCTCTCCATTTTCAAATCTCAACACCCTAATGCTCTTAGGTGGTCTCAAATGTGTTCCACCAGAGCCAGGCTTTCTAGAAGCCCTTCTTGAGATGTCCTCATCCAGTTCTCTCTGTGCTGACCCTGTCCCTGCAGGAGACAGCTGAATCTGGAGGGATTTCTTTTTTTCTCACTGGTACCATCGGGGGCCTCCTGTTTGTCTAGATCAACGGGCCATTCTCAGCTCTCATTTTCTCTAATGCATTTGACTTTCCTGACCCAGGAGGTTGAGTAGCTTTTTGAGGACAGGGACTCTGTCCTTCTCACCCACAGAGACTCCTTTAAATATTTATAAAATGAATGCACATATCTTTCTTCCAGAAACTCTGCCAAACACTTTACAGGATAATGCTTCGGAACTGGCGTCATAGGAGCATTATCCTGTAAAGTGTTGGACTCGGTTTTCAACACCTCCAGATGATGCTCTTGGGCTCTCGGATTTGAGAACTGCAGTTCCTCCTTGGAGGCCCATCTGTACTGCCTTGAGCATGGCTTCTCCAGCCCTTCTTCCTTCTACATTCTCTATCCAGCCCTCTACAAAATAAAAGAAATTAGCTGGGCATGGTGGTGCATGCCCCTAGTTCTAGCTGCTCAGGAGGCTGAGGCAGGAGGATTGCTTGAGCCTGGGAGGTGGAGGCTGCAGTGAGCCATGATTGCTCACTAGCCCTTCTTCCTGTCTCCTAACTACATGTGTTCCACAAAGTGTGGTTCTAAGTCTTCTTCCCTGCATTTCCTGGAACTGTCACCCTCTCATGGCCATCAGAGTCTCGTGCCCAGGCTTGAGTACAGTGGCACAATCTCAGTTCACTGTAACTTCCGCACCACCAGGTTCATGTGATTCTCTTGCCTCAGCCCCACTGACTGGCTGGGATTACAGGTGCCTGCCACGATGCCCAGCTAGTTTTTTTTTTTTTTTTTTTTTTTTTTTTGAGACGGAGTCTCGCTCTGTAGCCCAGGCTGGAGTGCAGTGGCCGGATCTCAGCTCACTGCAAGCTCCGCCTCCCGGGTTCACGCCATTCTCCGGCCTCAGCCTCCCGAGTAGCTGGGACTACAGGCGCCCGCCACCTCGCCCGGCTATTTTTTGTATTTCTTAGTAGAGACGGGGTTTCACCGTGTTAGCCAGGATGGTCTTGATCTCCTGACCTCGTGATCCACCCGTCTCGGCCTCCCAAAGTGCTGGGATTACAGGCTTGAGCCACCGCGCCCGGCCGCCCAGCTAGTTTTTGTGCTTAATAGAGATGAGGTTTCTCCATGTTAGGACGCCATCTCTCGTCATACAGTCCCTGACACCTCTGCCCTGTTTTCTCCCCTCCAGACCATTGTCGTGGTTCAGATGCCTAACCCAGAATGTCCTCTGGCCCCCTCAACCTGTCCTCAGAGAAACTCATCAACTTGTTCTTCCTCTTTTCTTCGTTTTCTCTTTTTAAATCAATTGTATCTGGCCGAGTGTGGTGGCTCACACCTGTAATCCTAGCACTTTAGGAGGCCGAGATAGGGGGATCACTTGAGGCCAGGAGTTCGAGACCAGCAGGGACAACATAGCAAAACACTGTCTCCACTAAAAATACAAAAATTAGCTGGGTATGGTGGCAGGCACCTGTAGTCCCAGCTACTCGGGAGGCTGGGGCAGGAGAATTATTTGAACCCAGGAAGTGGATGTTGCTGTGAGCTGAGGTCACGCCACTGTACTCCAGCCTGGGTGGCTGAGCGAGATTCCATCTGAAACATAAAATAAAATAAAAATAAAATAAATCAATGGCATCTTCCCAGTTTCCTAGACTGAAACGTTGGTGCTCATGATACTGTCATCTAAGTAGATACAATTTTTCACTTAGGTGTTTTTTGGTGTGCTTATGTATTCTAGAATAGTGAGAGCTCATGTCCAAATCTTCTGCATAACTTAACAACTTTTTCCATGAACGCTCCCAGCCAAAACAATTTCTCTCTCTCTGTGACTCCTCACAGCACTCTTCCTCCACGGCCATTATTTTTTTGTGGGGATGGGGGAGCCATTAGCTTCATTTACCTTATAATATTAAATATTATAATTTATTTTTATTTATTTTTTTTTTAGGCGGAGTTTTGCTTTTGTCGCCCAGGCTGGAGTGCAGTGGTGCGATCTCGCCTCACTGTAACCTCTGCCTCCCAGGTTCAAGCGATTCTCCTGCCTCAGCCTCCCGAGTAGCTGGGATTACAGGCACCCGACACCACACCTGGCTATTTTTTTTTTTAGAAGAGACGGGGTTTCACCATGTTGGCCAGGCTGGTCTCGAACTCCTGATCTCAGGTGATCCACCTGCCTCGGCCTCCCAAAGTACGCCTTCCTGTAATTTTTAAACATATCTCATCTCCTTAACTCAATTGTAAGCATCTTGAGGGAGCACTTGTGTCTGGATTGTCTTTGAGCACAGGCCAGAGCACAACTCAGTATCTTACAAAGTCCAGAATCACACTGCAGGGACTGGGAAGAGAAGCCTGCTCAGTGTCACTTGTTCTTAAGCCCTGATCATTGGATGGTGGCATCTGCCTCGATGTTTCCATACACTGTTGTTTGGAACAGTGTATCCCTGTACCTTGTAAGAGTGAGAATGGTGTCTACTGCTATACAGTAGGCCCTAGACTTTATAGATGATTTTGGCGGCTGGGCGCAGTGGCTCATGCCTGTAATCCCAGCACTTTGGGAGGCTGAGGTGGGTGGATCACCTGAGGCCAGGTGTTTGAGACCAGCCTGACCAACATGGTGAAACCCCATCTCTACTAAAAATACAAAATTAGCCACGCGTGGTGATGCATGCCTGTAGTCCCAGGTACTCAGGAGGCTGAGGCAGGAGAATCACTTGAACCCAGAAGGTAGAGGTTGCAGTGAGCTGAGATCGCACCACTGCATTCCAGCCTGGGCAACAAGAAGGAAACTCCATCTCAAAAAATAAAAATAAAAATGATATTGACTAGTTTGAAAGACAAGCTGTTGTTCATAGGAAGTTATGCAATTAATCAACATTAATAAGTATGATAAACCAATCATTATTAGATTTACCGTTTATTGAATGCATGTTGAGTGTTTTCTATATAGCTTTTCCTTTAGTCTTAGCAGCCATAAGGCTAGTACCAAATGATTAGGCTTTATCGTTTTACTCCTTTAATACCTCCCAAAACTCTTTAGATATGAGAAGGCCAGTGGTAATGACCCACACTTTCTTTTGCCAGCCTTACTGATCCATACCCATATATCTCCCCCAAAGTCTCGCAACTGCTTAACAAATGAGGAACTCATTTGATACCCAGATGTGGTGAGTGATATAGCCAGGAGCTGACATCCTGTTCCTGGGAAGAGCCACGACCAGGTCACAGGTCACGTGGCAGCTAAGAGCTAACAGTGCCTGCGGAACTCCTGGCATGGTGCCCAGCGCTCAGCATTCAGAATGTTCTCCCTGAACTTAACGGAGATTCCTGCAGTCACAAGCCAACCCTGGTCACCAGGTGGGATTCGCCTTGTAGCATTCCATGATCTATGGCCTTTGGTGACATGTCCCTGAGTACCCCAGCACCCATGCAGGGTGTATGGAGTGCAGGATCTAAGAATCCCCTCCCTGTTAGCCCCTCATTTTCCTCCCTATACCTGGTGATTTTTATGCACACAAAGTATCACTGTTTTTTTTTTTTTTTAAGATATCTTTATTTTTATTTATTTTTAAAATTAAAGACCAGGTCTTGCTCTGTTGCCCAGGATAGAGTGCAGTGGTGTAACTATAGCTCACTGCAGCCTCCAATTCCTGGGTTCAAGTGATCCTCCTGCTTTGGCCTCCTGAGTAGCCAGGAGTACAGGTGCACAACACCAGACTCGGCTGAGTATCAGTCTTTATGTCTATAGAGTTAGATTCAGTTGAATTGTGTTTCAGCTCTCCCGTTACCACAAATGTGACCTCGGAACAGGTTAGCCTCTCTAAGATTATGTCTTCATTTGCAAAATAGAATTAACGTAGTTAATTAATGGAATTAATCTAGCAACCTCCTGGGGTTTCTGCAAGGATTAAATTAGCTCATAGAAATGCACTTTCCCACCTGCTTGTTGCAGAAGGGAGGGCATTCAATCCCTGGTAGCTTTAGTTCTGCCTCCAAGCTAGCATTTCTACTACTGAGCAGAGACTTATTTTGCATCCCAAGGCATGTACTGTAAGAACGAGTCTGTGTGCAGATGGAAAAGCCCGTATAGAAATTGATAAACCGGATGGACCCATGGGGTAGCAGGAGGACAAGGACAAGGATTCTGGTCAAGTTTGGGGGGAGGGCCACGAAGAAAAAGAATCTTGAAGGACGTCTGCCGGCTCATAGCAGCCGGGATATAAAAGCCAGGCCGGGTTCCCATCCAGCTGTATGGATTGCAAACCGTCAGAAGATAGCTGTCCTGGGTGAATGCATCAGAGATGTCGTCTGACTCCTAGACTGATGAGATTTTCTTTTCTGCCAGAATTACTAACATGCGATTTTTTTGAGATCTTTGAACTCGCTGAAGATCTGTGGGCATTGCAGTGGGTTAGATGCAAATTTGAAGTGACATGTTTATAGACCTTCTTGCATTTTTGTTATTTGCAGAGGAGCTGAAGGTCCCCCTGGAGGAGTATGTCCACAAACGCTACCCCGGGCTGGTGAAGGTGGTGAGAAATCAGAAGAGGGAAGGCCTGATCCGCGCTCGCATTGAAGGCTGGAAGGTGGCCACCGGGCAGGTCACTGGCTTCTTTGATGCCCACGTGGAATTCACCGCTGGCTGGTAGGTCATGAGCTGAAACTCAGGGGTGCTCAAGACCTGCATTGTGGTTGAGAGGGGCTGGAATGCGGGAGGTGGGACATTTCGCCTCTTACCTGTAGGGGCACTCTGGGAGAACGGAGAAAGACTCGTTGAAGAAGAAAGTGAGACCATTGTCTGGGATAAAACTGGGGAGCAGGGAGAAATTTACCTGCCATCTGTTCAGTTCATCATCATTGGCATCATCATCATCATCAAAATCCCCAATGAAAATAGTGTATCAGGCTGGGCACGGTGGCTCACGCCTGTAATCCCGACACTTTAGGAGCCCAAGGTGGGTGGATCATTTGAGATCAGGAGTTTGAGACCAGCTGGGCAACATGGTGAGACCCTGTCTCTACTAAAAATACAAAAATTAACCGGGCATGGTGGAGCACGCCTGTAGTCCTGGCCACTCGGGGGGTTGAGGCAGGAGAATTGCTTGAACTTGGGATGCCAAGGTTGCAGTGAGTCTAGATCACACCACTGCACTCCAGCCTGGGTGACAGAGAGAGACTCCATCTCAAAAAAAAAAAAAAAGAAAGAAAAAGAAAATGGTGTATCAAGTAGACAAAACTCAACAGAATCCTTGCAAATGGGACAAGAAGTCATAATTTTCTTGTTCTCTTTTCCTTCTTTGCTGCTGTCTTTGCAGGTTGATGGTTGACTGTCATTGTGAGAAAAGAGATATAGTTATAATTCTGACCACTCAGGTAAAGCTCCCCAGAATTATCTTTCACATCATTCGGAGGAAGGTGAAGCGTATTTTCTGCAGATATGGCCCTGATATTTTTCTAGGTGGAAAGAACAGAGTGTGAGAAACTGGTTGAGTGTACGGGGAGTAGAAGATTTTGGATGCACAAAGAGTGAGGCCACAACAATGCCAAAATCATGTTAAAATTGGAATAGAACTTTCCCGTTTTGAAGCGTGGTCAGATGATTGTTGCTAAGTAACCAATGATCCATCAAGTTAGAGGTTAAATAACCTGTACCTGGGTTGCTTAATTAGTAAGAAGCAGAGTCTTGTATTTCACAAATATGTTTATTTACACTTATTGAGGCTGTCTTAAGTAAGTGTTGTTCACTGCACTAGATTCGAAGAACCAGTATCCCATCACTAATTAACATTAAAATGTCTGTTCTTCATTTGCAACAACCAATAAACCAATGTTTATGCATATGACCACTTAAGAAACCCGGGACCACTGGTAACACTGACCCCTTCAAGTGCACGCTGGGGTCTGTTGCCATCTCAGACACCAATTTTCCCTCCCAGTTTTTTGCTGTCATCAAACTCTGGTGACACCTAGCTGCATGTCTTTAGCCCCCATCTCTCTCCTGAGCTCCAGAGCTGTTTATCTCTAGTAATAATCATTCCCAAAGTGTGGTGCCCAGACCCGCAGCATCCACAGAATCTGAGAACTTGTCAGAAATACAAATTCATGGGCTCCACCCAGTCGCCTGAAATCACAAGCCGTGCAGGTGGGATCCAGCAGTCTGTTGTAACCAGCCCTCCAGAGGACTCTGATGCATGCTCCAGTTTGAGAAGCACTGAGCCATAATGGAAGCCTTCTGAAAAAGATGCACGCCAATGTTCTGTCACAGCCTCAGGCCTGGCATACCTTGTCTTTTCCTTGGCATCATTGCGTCCTCGTTTCTTTCCTGTCAAAACTGGTTGCCCCCCACATATGTCCCTTTCCCTTGATTTTCCCCTTGCCCTCATGTTACTCATCGCTTCAACCTCCAGCTTCAGCCAGTTTTGTCTGCCATTTCTCCTGTCTCCCTCTTTTAAGAGTGTCTTGACCACCACTCTCCCAGCTTGGTTCTTCCTTGACATTCACCTAAACGAATGCGGTCACTACTGAAACTCATTCTTTTGACAGATACTTGCTAGATGCCTACTGTATCCCCTGGTGTTGTTCTAGGTTTGGGGTTTGCCTGGCACTGAGTGATTTCTCAGGACTTGCAGTGGTAAGGCTGGAAGAGTCCTGCACAAACTGGGACACTTGGACACTAAACTGGGGTTCAAAATCTGGCAAGTTTGGTATCTGCCCTCAAGTCTACAGTCTAATTCTAGTCTATCTAATTGAATCCACCTATCATCTGATTCTCCCTGATGTCTGTGACTTTAGTCTTTGCCATTCAGACTCATTTTCCACACGTCTACCCGGGTGGCATAGAGCCCTCTCTGAATTAAAACCCCCTGGTGGTTCTCCATTACAAGGTAGATAGCATGTCTCAACTTTTACCAGGTTCTACTGCAATAAAAGTCTCCAGTCACAATGACTTACAGCAATGCATGTTTCTCTCTTGTCTGCATGGCACATCAGCTGCGGTTGTCTGACTGTGGCTGTGCTTTTATCCTCTGTGTTCTGAGAGTCAAGGAATCCTCCTGTCTAGAACATCCCATCTTTGTGGCTCAGGGAAAAGAACAGTGGCTGAACTTCGAAATGGCTGTTAAAGTTTCTGCTCTGATGTGACACCGTCACTTTCACTCACATCCCATTGGCAAACCAATTCACATGTCCAAGTTAAATGTTAATTGGAGGTTGAGGAAGGAGTGTGCTTCTCTAGGGAAGCATTGCAGGCCATCTGGTAATAGGCAGGACATCCCCAGGGAGGAGGGAGCAAATTATTGGGAATCGTCATACATTGTCTAGTAGACAGTAAGATCAAACTTCTCAGCCACAGAAATATCCCTGGGGTCGGGCACGGTGGCTCACATCTCTCAGCACTTTGGGAGGCTGAGGCGGGTGGATCACCTGAGGTCAGAGTTCGAAACCAGCCTGGCTAACGTGGCGAAACCCTGTCTCTACTAAAAATACAAATACAGGTGCCTGTAATCCCAGCTACTCAGGAGGCTGAGGCAGGAGAATCGCTTGAACCTGGGAGGCAGAAGTTGCAGTGAGCTGAGATCGCGTCATTGCACTGTAGCTTGGGAGACAAGAGTGAAACTCCGTCTCAAAAAAAAAAAAAAAAGAAATATCATTGGAACCCAGGTCTTCTGCCTCCATACTCAGTGACTCTTACTGCTGGTGGATGGGCTGAACTGAATGTTTCTATATGCATGGTCTGGGCTTGTGTGGGGTTCATCATGTTTCATCAAGGAGATAGTGGAGCTTCAGAATTAAGACATGAACTGGACCATCTAGGTTAGAAACCTGATTCTACCACCAGTTGGCTGTGTAGCCTGGGGCAAGCTGCTTAACCTCCCTGGTCCTCAGTTTCCTCATTTGGATAATGCTGATCATCGCATCTACCTCATAAGATTATCTTGGGGGTTGCATTAGTCAGCACATGTGAAATATTTAGAATGGCGCCTAACACTAGTAAGTGTTCAATAAAGATCAGCTATCATTAGCTCATAAGAACAATAGCCTGTGTTCAGAGATGATTAGCAAAGGCAGCTGCACAGTCACTGTGACTTGAATAAGGTGGGGGAAATGATCTAGGAGTTGAGAGGAAGAACTCCCACAGGAGAGGTGGTGCTTGGTCTTGGGACCAGGTGGTGAGAGAAGTGGGAGAGGTGGTACTTGGTCTAAGCCTTGTTAGATGGCTGGGCTTTCAGCCAATAGCAAAGGGCATTCCCAGGGGAGAATTTCATGAGTGGAGACTTGGCCAGGGCCATGCTCCTAAGCCTGCCTGGAAGCCTTGGAAAATCAGTGCCATTTGGCTTCAGCTTATATGGTGTGTGCAGAAGTATTGGAAGCAGGTAATGGCCCAGGGTATATTTTATTGCTCATTTTAAATAGAAAGATGAGATGAGCCAACAGGTAATTCAATAGCTGCAAATGAAAAGAGATGGGTTGTCGACTGTGTGTTCTCATTATTCTTCCCGATAATGCAGAGGAATGGGATTTTCGCTTGACTCTGTTCCAAAACCTGCATTCTGTTCTAAGCTGGGAGATTAATGCGCTGGCTTAGGAGAGCCATCTTCTCCTTCTCGAATGTGGGAAATGATCCCTTCCCGCGCCTGCCTCGGAGACGCACGACGTTGGAGGTGTCTGACCATCTGCTGTCTCCTAAGCCAGCGGGCTACGCCTTGAACCTGAAGCCAGATCACTGACGAATGTCCGCTGCAGCCTCGAGCTGGGGAAGTGAGCAGGAAGCCAGGATTCTGCCTGCCTTTGCATTTAATTAGTTTCCAGTCTTCTATTGCTAACCAATTCAATTAGGTCCCTTCTAAGAAATCAAATCATCAATTAAAACAACTGAAATAATCACGCGCACACACACACACACAATTAAATCATCAATTAAAACAACGGAAATAATCATGCCAACACACACACACACACACACACACATACACGCACACAAAATTAATTAAAACAACTGAAATAATCACGCGTGCGCGCGCACACACACACACACACATACACACACACACACACACACACAGAAGCTAGTGAAATATGTATTAAAACCAGGCCGTCCCAGGCAGAAGTGACCTATTTTGGGAAAGGAAATTCAGTGCCAGCAGAAAAAACAAGCGGTGGCAGTCAATGCCCTAGGGGTAAACTGACGACACTGTATAAAACTGTCATGCAGTGTAAATCGTGGAGTCCACTGTCAATATGAAAGCGAGACTTGGCACTTTCTTGGGAAGGAGACCCCATGTTCTGAACTCTTGCTCTAGGCTTTTCAGGCTGGAGCAGGCATCACTGTAGTAATTCCAACAAGGGTGAAGGGGTGAGCTGATTTCATACACTTTACAGCCCAGGTGTGAAGCTGCAGGATCCAGCATGGACAGGTCCCTGGAAGCCTCAGTTTCCATCTGAGTTCCAGCCTTCCCGAAGCCCAGCCTTTTAGCTAAATGCTGTTCATTTCCTGTGGTCTTGGGAGGTGTGCCTCAGGAGAGAGAAGAAAGGTTTCATGTCTGTTTCTCTGTTTCAGGGCTGAGCCGGTTCTATCCCGCATCCAGGAAAACCGGAAGCGTGTGATCCTCCCCTCCATTGACAACATCAAACAGGACAACTTTGAGGTGCAGCGGTACGAGAACTCGGCCCACGGGTACAGCTGGGAGCTGTGGTGCATGTACATCAGCCCCCCAAAAGACTGGTGGGACGCCGGAGACCCTTCTCTCCCCATAAGGTCTGTGGCTGGTGAGCCCTGGCGGCCAACAAGCCCCCAAATTCAAGGGTACAAAGGAGCCACTGAGAGAGGCCAGAAAAGCCTGCCTTGGGCTCGAGCAGCTGTGTGCACACAGCTCTCCAGGAGCCGTGGTTGTCTCAGGATCACAGCTTTCCTGCAGAGGGAGGATGTTGCATTTTGCACCTTTATGTAAAGTTTTCAAGTGCAGCTTTTCAACGGCGATACTGAGAAGTTTCAAATTGATAGTAATGTTTACACTTCTTTATTCTTCCTCGTCTAGGAGGAGCTGTGTTCAGAAACTTTTAAGGATGAAGTTTGAAAGTTATTTTTTCTGGAGCTATTTTATACTTGTTGAAGTCTTGTACTGTTGTTGTGTTTGCACTCTTTTTCATGATACAAGATCATATAGAAAAGGACAAGGGGGTGTGGCATTCTGGGAAGCTGGAGGGACGTTGGGGAGCTCTTTAGAACTCTTGTCCCGGGTCCCACCAAGCTGCCTCTTGGGATATGGAGATCAATATCTCGAGGCATAATTGCAAAACTCAAATAGAAAGGAGGTTGAGGCTGGGCATGGTGGCTCATCCCTGTAATCCCACACTGTGGGAGGCCAAAGTGGTTGGATCACCTGAGGTCAGGAGTTCAAGATCAGCCTGGCCAACATGGCGAAACCCCTTCTTTACTAAAAATAAAAAGATTAGACAGGCATGGTGGCAGGCACCTGTTATCCCAGCTACTTGGGAGGTTGAGACAGGAGAATCACTTGAACCTGGGAGGTGGAGGTTGCAGTGAGCTGAGATCATGCCATCACACTCCAGCCTGGGCAACAAGAGCAAAACTCCATCTCGAAAAAAAAAAGCAAGGAGGTTGAATGAATATTGATTTCAATGCTGTATTAGTTTCCTCTTGCTGCTATAACAAATTACTATGAAAACAATGACTTGAAACCACACAGATTGATGTTCTTACAGTTCTTGAGGTCGGAAGTTTGCAATGAGCCGATGGAACTAAAATAAAGGAGGGGTTGGGTCAGGAGGGCTGGGTCCTTCTGGGGGCTCTCGGGAGATCTATCTCATTGCCTTTTCCAGCTTCCAGAAGCTGCCTCCTCCCTCGGCTCATGGCTATGTCGCATCTCCCTTTCTCTCCAGCATCCTTCATCACGTGACCTTTTCCTCCTTTGCTTCCTTCCCTCCCACTTATAAAGGCTCTTATGATTATATTTTGGGTCCATACAAATAATCCAGGATTATCTCCCATCTTGAGATCCTTAACTTAATGGCATCTGCAAAGTCCTTTTCCCAAATAAGGGACCATTCACAGGTTCCTAATCTCTGGAACCTGTGAATAGTCCCTTAGGAAGAAGTGAAATGGGAGTGTTCCCTTAAACCTTTGCGGGGCATATGACAGGGGTGTGGCTTGCTTCTTCAGTGCCCCACTGCTCAAACCCCTAAGGGGATCATGTAGATGGGTAGGTTTCGGGGAGCATTTTGGGACTCCGACTCCATGGCAGTCTCTAGGGTTGAGTGTTTATGGCTCCTGAAGCCTCTGTTGGTGTGTGTTACAATGTACTCTTTCAGCTTTGCCATCTGCAGGCAGGTTGTGTTAATCAGCTTAGTTAGACCCTCTGGCTTATCACAAGGACAGAGGGCTTTCTGTATCCCGGGTCCTTGTCCTCGTGTATCAGAAAAACCAGATCACATGTGGGCTTGGAGAATGAGTGCAAGGTTTTCCTGAGTGGTGGAGGTAGCTCTCAAGAAGATGGATGGGGAGCAGGAAGGGGATGGAGTGGGAAGGTGGTCTTCCCCTGGAGTCGGGTAGCACAGCAGCCAGACTCTCCTCCAACTACCCCTGGCCGAACTCCCCTCAGCATCCACGTCATTCTGCTGTTGCTGGCTTGCCAGTGTCTGCTGGTGTCTGTCCGTGTGTTCTTCTGCTCCTCTCAACGTCCAGCTGCTTGTGTCTGTGCCCACTATGGTCCCGCGTTTTTATGGGCACAGGATGGGGGATGGGTATGGTGGGTCAAAAGGCAACTTTTTGACTGCGAAAACAGAAATACCTGTCCTCATTTAGGTCCGTGAGCACAGGCCCAAGGGTGGAGCCCTTGCCAGGGACCCTGCCCTTCTCTACCCAGCACTTCCCTGCCCCTGTTCCATATCAAAAGGACTTTGCAGATGCGATGTAGAAATCCTAATCTCTGGAACCTGTGAATGGTACCTTATTTGGGGGAAATGGCTTGGTTGAAAATCCTTTGATCCCCGAGTTATAGTTCAGGACTTTATGTGAGTTCTTCTTGAGGACCAAACTGACTCTTAAAATCATGATTCTGTCTTAAGTCGGGAGAGGCAGGAGAGGCCTGTGTACCTGGGCTCGGTTTTAGGGGTGTGGTTGTTGGTGTTAAGATAGCAAGATGGAATAATGGAGTAAGGATGAAGACTTTTTCCAGATAGTCATGAAGTTCTTTCTCAGTTAAAACATTTGTGATTAACAAGAGTAAGAGTTTAGCCAGGCCCAGTGGCCCACACCTGTCATCTCAGCACTTTGGGAGGCCAAGACAGGAGGATTGCTTGAATTCAGGAGTTTAAGACCAGCCTGGGCAACATAGCCAGATTGTGTCTCCATTGAAATAAAATTTTAAAAAATTAGCCAGGTGGTGGTGTGCTCTTGTAATCCCAGCTACTCAGGAGGCTGAGGAGGGAGGATTGCTGGAGCCCAGGAGGGCGAGGCTGTAGTGGGCTGTGATTGTATCATGGCACTCCAGCCTGGGCAATAGAAGGAGACCCTGTCACAAATAATAATAATAAAAAAAAGAGTAAGCTTTTGAAAAGTTCTGTTAATTTTCTGCTCACACCAAGAGCTGAAAAATTGCATAGGAGTAGAGCCAGCCATGGGCAAATTTGTACAACAGAGAAGGTAAATCTTTTGGGTCTACAACTTCCTCAAGCTGTCTTGCGGCTCAGCTCCCACCCAACCTGTTCATCATGGAGTGTTTCAGGACCATATTCTTGGCTATCTGCAAATAACATTAATAGTGTAAGGTTAACTAAAGCAAAGCCTTCAGGGATATTTGAGGTTTAATGGCGAGTGCTTGAAGACATGTTGACCTTTAGATCTCAAAGGGATGAAACTCAAAGGATGGACTCGCAGACAGTGACTTTCATGTGTTGGCTAAAAGATACTTTCTCCCAAGTCTCCGCACTGACACACAGGAGACTGGCCTCCAGCCAGGACAGATAACAGTATGAGGGTGTGACTGTAAGTGCTAGCAACAGAGAAAAAGAAGTGCTTGCAGTGCAGTGCCTTCGGATGCCCAGCAAACATCTATAATGACTGTCTTTGAGTGGCTCTAAGCAAAAAATTAGCTTGTATTTCATGAGTTACGGTAACATTAACAGATGATTAATATGCACTTTGAAAAGACTCAAGAAAATAGTCATGATCGTGAGTCATTAATATTATATGCATCTCTGATGTACAAAATAGAATCAAATGCCAATGATCTCTTTTTAATGTGTCTTAACTTACGGGATGCTTAATTTGTTAATAGTTGATGGGGAAATTTAATTGTAGGGATGAATTTTTATGGTCCTTCTGAAATTATTAAGCAGATACAATATGCTTTCTTAGACATGAGGACATGGCGGTTTCTCTTTCTTGCTGTGATGCCAAAATTTTAATAGTTACGATTTTACTCCAGTAAAAGATGGGCCAAGGAGAACGTTTCATCATCCAAATGGTATTACATTAGACGAGTCTTTAGATACTGAGACTTCCCAGTAAGCAACATAATATAGGAGATTTGCATTAAGGGAACTGATAATTCCTTCTGTTTCAGTTCTTTTCCTATTTCTTTCTGTATATATTAATATCTTTTTTGTCCTGCCTGCTAAATAGCTATTCTCTCAGGTTTTCTCTTTGTCCTCCACTCTTCTTTTCTACACCAGAGTTTCCAGTATGGCAAGTGGGTAAGTGCCATGAAAGAGGGCAAAAGCTGACTGTAAGGGTAAGAGGTTGGGGAACTGAAGAACACAGGTCCTGCCCAAGGAGGCAACTGTTCCCAGCTCTGGTTGATGGTGCTGGGGGTACATAAGGCCAGTGTGTTTAGGCTTTCAGAATTTTTTTTTTTTTTTGAGACGAAGTCTAGCCCTGTCACCCAGGCTGAGTGCAGGAGCGCAATCTTGGCTCACTGCAACCTCTGCCTACCGGGTTTGAGCAATTCTTCTGCCTCAGCCTCCTGAGTAGCTGGGACTAAAGGCGCATGCCACCATGCCTGGCTAATTTTTTGTATTTTTGGTAGAGACGGGGTTCCACTGTGTTGACCAGGCTGGTCTCGAACTCCTGACCTTGTGATCTGCCTGTCTTGGCTTCCCAAAGTGCTGGGATTGCGGGCGTGAGCCACCGCACTCGGCCCAGAATTTTAAGAGCAGCCATAAATCTAGAGCCTTTGTAAAATCTCCTGCCTTCTAAATGTTGACAATAAACCTCTCTTCTTCAAAACTTCAAGGACCCAACCGCATGTGTCTAGACTGCATTGGACCACCCAGCCCCCAGAACTTGATCTTGCCTTTACACTCAACTCCTTGGAGACCTGTGTTGTTCCCAGGATAGCTTTTATTTATGCATCTCGCACTGGCAGTGGGCACCTGTGATATGTATTGTGGGTGCCATGGTGGGTGTATTAGTTCTTGCCCTGCTGTAAAGAAATACCTGAGACTGGGTAATTTATAAAGAAAGGAGGTTTAATTGGCTCAGGATTCAGCAGGCTGTACAGGAAGCATGGAGGCTTCTGCTTCTGGGGAGGCCTCAGGAATCTTACAGTCATGGCAGAAAGGGAAGCAGGCACGTCTTACATGGCCAGAGTAGGAGGAAGAAGAGAGAGGGAGAAGGTGCCACACAATGTTAAATAACCAGATCTCGTGGGAACTCTATCATGAAAACAGCACCAAAGGGATGGTGCTAAACCATTCGTGAAGGATCCAGCCTCATGATCCAATCACCTCCCACCAGGCCCCACCTCCAGCACTGAAGATTACAATTCAACATGAGATTTGGGTGGGGGCACAGAGCCAAACCATGTCAGTGGGGCTGGGGGATTTGGGGAAAGTGTCACTCAAAGTCATAGGAGCAACATGGCCAGACTTCCTGGAACTCGAATTCAGCCTGTAGAGATTCCCCTCGTGTTGTATTGTTGTGTGTACACAGGCCTGTCTGCTGAGCTTCGTCTGTGTAAGCAGCACTGACCCAGCTCTTGCGTCTGTGTAGAGAAGCTCCCTAAATCTGCTATCTTAAGCTCTGATTGTTCTCCAAGAGTGACTTCTTTTCTGTTAGGCGGTTCTTGCATTGCTACAAAGAAATGCCTGAGGCTGAGTAATTTATAAAGGAAAGAGGTTTCATTGGCTCACAGTTATGCAGGTTGTACAAACATGACACTGGCATCTGCTTGGCTTTTGAGGAGGCTTCATAGAGCTTTTACTCGTGGCAGAATGTGTGAAGCGGGAGCTGGCACATCTCACAGCAAAAGCAGGAAGAAGAGGCGGTGGCTCATACTTTTAATCTCAACACTTTGGGAGGCCAAGGTGGGCTGATCACCTGAGATCAGGAGTTCAAGACCAGCCTAGCCAACATGAATAAACCCTGTCTCTACTAAAAATGCAAAAATTAGCTGAGCATGGTGACACATTCCTGTAATCCCAGTTACTCGAGAGGATGAGGCAGGAGAATCACTTGAACTTGGGAGGCAGAGGTTGCAGTGAGCCAAGATCATGCCACCTGTACTCCAACCTGGGTGACATAGCAAGACTCCAGACTCCATCTTAAAAAAAAAGATATTGGCTACTTAGAAAGACAAGCTTGTTGTTCATAGGAAGTTATACCATTGATCCTATTAATAATGATAATAAATGAATTATTACTAGATTTACCATTTACTGAATGCATATTGAGGACTTTATATATAGCTTTTCATTTACCCATTTTTTTTTTTTTTTTTTTTGAGATGGAGTCTTGCTTTGTTGCTCAGGCTGGAGTGCAGTGTCGCGATCTCGGCTCACTGCAACGTCCACCTCCCAGGTTGAAGCCATTCTCTTGCCTCAGCCTCCCAAGTAGCTGGGACTACATGTGCATGCCACCACACCTGGCTTTTTTTTTTTTTTTTTTTTTTGTATTTTTAGTAGAGATGAGGTGTTACCATGTTAGCCAGGATGGTCTCAATCTCTTGAACTTATGATCTGCCCGCCTTGGCCCCCCAAACTGCTGGGATTACAGGTGTGAGCCACCATACCCGGCCTCATTTACTTTTAATAGTCATAAAGCTAGTACCATATGATTAGGCAGTATCCTTTTTTTATTTTCAGTGTCCACACCACATTGGGGTGTAGGCAATCTGAACCTCCAGGTTGCTTTTTTGACCCCATGCAGTCAGTGACTCCCTTCAGCTGGCCTCTCCCAGGGCACCCTCGACTTTTGCCTTCTTGTTTGCCCCATGTCCTCTTATTCCTGGAGTCTCCATGCTCTGGTAAGCCACTGTCTAGGGCAGTGGTCCTCAACCCCTGAGTTGCGGACCAGTGCTGGTCCTAGTCCATGGCCTGTTAGGAACTGAGCCTCACAGCAGGAGGTGAGTGGCAGGCGAGCGAGCAAGCGAAGCTTCATCTGTATTTACAGCCTCTCCCCATCTCCCACATTCCCTCCTGAGCTCAGCTTCTCATCAAATCAGCGGTGGTATTCAATTCTCATAGGAGCACAAATCCTATTATGAACTGCGCATGTGAAGGATGTAAGTTACATGTTCCTCATGAGATAATCTAATACCTGATCTTTTGAGGTAGAACAGTTTCATCCTGAAACCATCCCCACCCACCACCCCTGTCCATGGAGAAACTGTCTTTCATGAAACCAGTCCCTGGTGCCAAAAGGGTTGGAGACTGCTGGTCTAGAAGCATCCCTTTTGGTTTTGTTTATGATGTTGTTTTTAATTGTGGCAATATATATGTAACATAAATTTTACCATTTTATCCATTGTAAAGTGTGAAATTCTGTGGCAATAAGGACATTCCTAATGTTGTGCAACTATCTCCACGATCTACTTCCAGAGTTTTCTTATTCCCCCAAATAGCAACCCAGTACACATTAAGCAGTCATTTCCTATTCCTCCCTCCCACCTAACCGTGACAGCTGCCAATCTAATTTCTGTCTCTATGGATTTGCCTATCGTGAACATTTCATATAAGTGGAGTCCTACAGAATATGACTTTTTGTTTCTGGCATCTTTTATTAGCATACAGTTTATGAGGTTCATTCATGCATGAGAAATCCATTGCTTTTCTTGGTGGACATCCCTTTTATTTTTATTTTTTTGAGACAGTCTTTCCCTGTCACCCAGGCTGGAGTGCAGTGGCGCGATCTTGGCTCACTGACCTCTGTCTTCTGGGTTCAATCAGTTCTCCTGCCTCAGCTTCCCAAGTAGCTGGGACTATAGGCGTGCAGCACCACGCCCAGCTAATTTTTGCATTTTTAATAGAGACGGGGTTTCATCATGTTGGCCAGGATGGTCTTGATCTCTTGACCTTGTGATACGCCCGCCTCAGCCTCCCAAAGTGCTGGGATTAGAGGCATGAGCCGCCGCACCTGGCTGACATCGTTTTTAAAGTGGTTCCAAGTCCACACCTTCTGCAGATTCCGTATCTGGTTTCTGGGACTTGCACACCTTTGTCCCTCTTAGGTGGAAAGATAGCTTCCCTGACCAGGGCTCCCCTGTGCTCCAGAGGGCACATTTCCTTTCATAAGTGTGAGTCACACACCAGTGAACATGTGTGTCCACTTCCAGGGACACCGGCCACTAGGCTTGGGGTTAGATGGCAGGACTCTCGCCCCTCCCTTGGGGTACAGTTTGCTTCTGGGAAACCCTCCTGACACCTTCCTTTCCCAGACTCCACTTACTTGTCCTAAGTACTCAGCTAATCTGCTTGTCTGTCTATTGAAATTTTTGCAAGATCTCTTTGAATACAGCATCTGTTGTCAGAATGTCTTCAGCCCCAGTGTGGACACGAAGAACCCTGTTTTAACACAGTACATACAGCTGAAGGCATGGAACAGGGAGAAGGGGGAAGTCTGAAGACAGACAGGAAGGGGTGGGGGCTGACTGGGAAAGAAAAACTCTGAAGAAGGAGGCATGGGTGGGCTCAGGACGTGAACAGTGGTTTGGTTTTGAACAGTAGGAAGGGCAAAGTCATGTTGTCTGACTCACATTTTCCTTGTGAATGAGGAAAGAAAATCATTTGTTAAGAGTGAGAGCTGGACCTTGGATAGGAGGCTACCCAAAAGGGGTATAAGTCTGGAATCACTGCAGAAAGCTCACCGAAAACAGAAAAAATAATGGCTGTTTCAAGGTGCAAAGAATATAAATTCAACAAAATTTCCACCAGGATTTCTTTTTCTTAGTTATTTATATTTTTAGAGATAAGATCTCACTCTCTTGCCCAGGCTGGAGTGCAGTGGTGAGATCATAGTTCACCGTGGCCTCCAACTCCTGGGATCAAGCGATACTCCTGCCTCAGCCTCCAGAGCTGGGACCACAGGCATGTGCCACCATGCACAGCTAATTTTTAAATTTTTTCTTGAGACAGAGTCTCACTCTGTCTCCCAGGCTGGAGTGCAATAGCACTACCTCAGCTCATTGCAACCTCCACCTTCTGGGTTCAAGCAATTCTCCTACTGCAGCCTCCTGAGTAGCTGGGATTACCAGTGCCCACCACCACACCCAGCTAATTGTTGTACTTTTAGTAGCGATAGAGTTTTATCATGTTGGGAAGACTGCTCTGAAACTCCTGACCTCAAGTGATCTGCCCTTCCAAAGTGCTGGGATTACATATGTGAGCCACTGTACCTGGCTGTAATTTTAAAAGAATGTAAAGTCAGGGATCTTGCTATGTTGCCCAGGCTGGTTTTGATCTCCTGGCGTCAAGCAATCCTCTTCCCTTGTCATCCCAAAGCAGTGGGATTATGAGCAAGAGCTACTGCACCTGACTCCACCAGGATATCTGGAAAAAAAACTACCGTGAATTCAGTTGTGTTTTGTTATGAACTCAGATCTTATTATTCATGATATTATGTATATATATGGGGAAAAGTGTGAGGTATAAGATAAGAATGAAGGATGCCATTTATTTAGCCTGAACGCACCTAGATTAGGTGCACCCTAAGTTCATGAAAACCTGGCTTAGTTCTGCTGCCTTCAGAGAACTTTTGCTCATAGTTTGAGAACTGCTGATCTGCAGAAGCCTGGGACTTTCACCATGAGAGGGAAGGTTCCAAAATGCCACAGATGGGACATTTTACAGCATGTTGCTTTCAGGGCACCGGCTGAAAGCTGAGTCAGGCGTCTTCTGCGAAGTGACAGTGGTTCCTCCCTGCTCTGTGTTAGGTGGTCCTATAATTAGTGACATTGCTCATGAATAACTAATTAAAGGCAATGATTAACAATTTAGCAATCCTTAATCCAACATATAATTTGATAATAAATTATAAGGTACGGGTGCTGTTAGAGCCTCTTAGACTCCTTTCGTTGAAAGGGATGCTTTGGATATATAGTTGCTGGGATCTCAAATTCTTTGCACAGATATGTACAGAGGAAGAAGGTTAGTTCTTCCTCCCTAGAGGAATATGACTGGCTTACAGAGGAGGAAAGCTTTAAGAGAAGAAATCAGACTTTAAAATAGAGGTATCTTTCCTATGCATCAGCAAATACATTTTAGGGGCCAATTGTGTGCTCAGCTTCATGGTAAGCATTTCCAGCAGGGGATAGTATTGGTAAATGAAATGATTCTCCTGTCTTGAAGGAGTTCATGGGTGGCGACACAGGCTTTCAAATGCGTGTGATAGCACTTCAGGGCAAGGCAATGTGGAATCATGGGAGGGAGGGAATTTTGCCATTGGAGTGGATGGAAAAGCTCATAGCCATAACTAACACTGGAATATTCTACGTGCCGGGTACTGTTCTTGTGTTTAGCACTATACAAATCTATTCATTCCTTATTCTCACCCTATGAGAATTTTCTTTTTTTTTTTTCAGACAGAGTCTTGCTCTGTCACCCAGGCCAGAGTGCAGCGGTGCGATCTCAGCTCACTGCAACCTCTGCCTCCCGGGTTCAAGTGATTCTCCTGCCTCAGCCACCTGAGTAGCTGGGACTATAGGCATGCACCACCACACCTGGCTAATTTTTGTACATTTAGTAGAGATGAGTTTTGCCATGTTGGTCAGGTTAGTCTCGGACTCCTAACCTCAAGTGATACGTCCACCTCAGCCTCCCAAGGTGCTGGGATTACAGGTGGGAGCCACCGTGCCCAGCCAAGATGAATATGATTATATCCTTTTTACAGGCAGAGCTGCTGAAGCATGAGTTAAGCACCTTACCCAAGGTCACACACCTGGTAAGAGGTTAAGCTGGGATTCAGATGTAGTCGGGCCCAGAATCTGTGTTCTTACCTGCTGTTTTCTCTTTCCTGGAAAAGATGTGACTAGCTGGACCTTGCCAGCTGGAGGAGATTTTCACCGGCTGAGTATATGCGAGATAACCCAATGCAGGTATAGTTCTACAAATGAGTGTATTTGGGGTCTTAAAGCCCACTCTCATGTTTCATGATTCACGAGAACTCTCGAAACTCAGAAAAGCAGTACAATCATGGTTATTATTTGTTAATGATGAAAATATACAGATTAAAGTCAACAGGCTGGGCATGGTGGCTCATGCTTGTAATCCCAGGACTTTGGGAGGCCAAGGGGGCGGGGGTGGATCACCTAAGGTCAGGAGTTCGAGACCAGCCTGGCCAACATGGTGAAACTGTGTCTCTACTAAAAATATAAAAAGTAGCTGGGTGTGATGGTGCACACCTGTAATCCCAGCTGCTCGGAAGGCTGAGGCAGGATTATAACTTGAACCCGGGAGGCGGAGCTTTCAGTGAGCCGAGATCACGCCATTGCACTCCAGTCTGGGCGACAGAGCAAGACTCCGTCTAAAAAAAAAAAAAAAAAAAAGATCTGCAGAGATGCATGGAAGAGTCCAGCAGAAGCCAGTTGCAAGCTTCCAGTTGTCTTCTCCCAGATGAAGTCATACAGGCAGGGCTGATTTGCTCCGCAGGGGCACATAACAACTCATTTGAAGTCCTGCCAATCAGGAAGCTCACCTGAGCCTTGGCATCCCGGGTTTTTACTGTGGGTCAGTCACATAGGCATGGAGAGCCTTGCGTGTCTCTCCTTGGCAACTCAACCTCCAGCCCTCGCCAACCAGAAGTTAAACCGCTGTAGCATGGTCCAGGGCCTTGGCATACAAAGACACTCTTAGCAGATAGGATATTCCAAGGGCTTAGAGGTTGTCTCCCAGCAGCTGATCCAGGGCTAGTTCTTTCTCTGGACTGTGCAGGGTTTGGGCAACCCAAGCCCACTGAGTTAACCCTTTACTACATAATGAAGATGAGTTGTTTAGTGTCTTATGAAGATACTGAAGGTGGGAAATATGCATTGAAAAACAGAGGAAAGAGGTTGAGTGCGATGGCTCTGGTCTGTAATCTTAGCACTTTGGGAGGCCAAGGCAGGAAGATCACTTGAAGACAGGAGTTCAAGGCCAGCTTGGACAACACGGTGAGATCCCACCTGTATTTTGCTGCTGTTGTTGTTGTTGTCGAGACAGAGTCTCACTCCATCACCCAGGCGGGAGTGCAGTGGCGTGATCTCAACTTACTGCAACCTCCACCTCCTGGGTTCAAGCGATTATCGTACCTCAGCTTCCCGAGTAGCTGGAATAGCAGGCATGCACCACCACACCTGGCTAATTTTTTGTATTTTTAGTAGAGACAGGGTTTCACCATGTTGGCCAGGCTGGTCTCCACACCTCAAGTGATCTGCTCACCTTGGCCTCCCAAAGTGCTGGGATTGCAGAAGTCAGCCACCGTGCCTGGCCCCAGTAAATATAAAGTAAAAATAGAGGAAAGATGGAAGACTCTCCAGTCTTCATCCGGAAGTCATCATCTTCCAGATGAAAACAGGAGGTATGCTGTATAGAGGGCTCTAAAAGCCAAACAGGGGAGCGCAGACTCATCCCACTAGTCTGGTGAGTCCAACTAAAGATGAATAAAAAGCCAACTGGGAGAGATAGAAAGTAGTATAGTGCTTGCCCACTACTAGGGGTAACCCCCATCTGTGGAGGAGGGAAGGATAGAGGAGTGACTGATAATGAGGATGAGGCTTTGGGGCAGGAGTGATGAAAATGTTCTAAAATTGATTTTTGTGACATTGCATAACTCAATGACTATACTAAAAACCATTGGCTTGTACACAGCAAGCAGGTGAATTGTGTGGTCCACTTTCTTAGAAGCTGATGGCCATGGGATGAGCAGTCCTTCAACAAGATGAAGACAGATTGGGTATCAATTCTTGGTACAATGGCCTGGAACGTTTCTCTCTGGTTAACCCTGAGATTTTGCCTGCCCCTCCTTTTGTCACAGTGGCACAGAGTACACCAGGTGATGGAATCAGGGTCAAATATTAAACCAGCAGAATTGGTCATGGCAGTGGCTCATGCCTATAATCCCAGCATTTTGGGAGGCTGAAGTGGGAGGATTGTTTGAGACCAGGAGTTCAAGACCAGTCTGGGCATCATAGCAAGACCCCATCTCTACAAAAAATATATTAAAATTAGATGGATGTGGTGGTGCATGCCTGAAACTGCCTTTGCAAAATTATGACTGAGACAGTGAAAAAGGTCTAACCTAAATGACTCCATCTTGCTTCTAACCTTTAACCTGTCCTTGTTCCTTCCTGGGCATAGTCTGAACTAACTTAGGGAGGAACTTAGTTGATAGTTTAAAACAAAGATGATAACAGCCCTTTGCCAAAACAAAACTCCTCTTACCTGGAGACTAGACTGCCTTTGTAGGACTAACAAATTAGCCACAGTATTAGAAATTATGGTTTAGGAGTCATGCAGCTGGAGGCTACAAGACTCTGACCCTCCTTAAACCACTCCTAAGGTCAGTGCTTGAGATATTTTGCAGACCCTGCACTTGATGGATCAGCTGGCACCATCCAGATCAATAAACTACTTCATCTGATCCTGGGGCCCCCACCCAGGAACTGACTCAGCACAAGAGGACAGCGTCAGTTGCCTATGATTTCATCTCCGACCCAACCAATCAGCATTCTCGACTCACTGGCCTTCCCCTACCCAAGTTCTTCTTAAAAACTCTGATCTGTGGCCGGGTGAGACAGGTGGATCACGAGGTCAGGAGATCAAGACCATCCTGGCTAACACGGTGAAACCCTGTCTCTACTAAAAATACAAAATAATTAGCTGAGTGTGGTGGCAGGCGCCTGTAGTCCCAGCTACTTGGGAGGCTGAGGCAGGAGAATGGGGTGAACCCAGGAGCTTACAATGAGCCAAGATTGTGCCACTGCACTCCAGCCTGGGAGACAAAGCGAGACTCCGTCTCAAAACAAACAAAACAAAACAAACAAACAAAAAAACTCTGATCCCCGAATGCTCAGGGAGACTGATTTGAGTAATAATAAAACTCAGGTCTCCCAGACAGCTGGCTCTGGTGTGAATTACTCTTTCTCTATTGCAATTCCCCTGTCGTCATAAATCAGCTCTGTCTAGGCAGCAGGCAAGGTGAACCCACCAGGCAGTTACATGCCTGTAAGTCTTGGACACTCAGGAGGCTGAGATGAGAGGATTGCTTGAGCTCAAGAGTTGGAGGCTGCAGTGAGCTGTAATCATTCCACTGCACACCAGCCTTGGCAACTGAGTGAAACCCTGTCTCTAAAAGAAAATGAAATGAAATAAAATTTAAAAACCAACTTGTTCTAAGAAGTATGGAGGACACTTTTATTGTATATCACTCCTTTTTAAAAGTGTATCCGTGTTTCCACACTTTCGAGACCCCAAATGCAAACTCTGAATGAAAACAACCTCTGGAGAAACAGAGTGTGAGTTTGGCTGTCTGTAAGATGGTCTAATGGGAGGCATATCCGTTTCTTTGCGGGGGTCCATCCCACAGACCCTGACTCAACAATGGATGAATAACGTACACTGACACAAATATTCTGCTTGTCAGTCCAGCTGAGCATCTGGGCCCCTCACAGACACCAAGAAAGGTGTGTAAAGAGTCAGCAGCCATGGCCTTGACTCGCTGGCCCTCCCGGCATTTATTCAGCAGACATTAAATGACAGAGGTCTCAAGTAAGCACCACTAGAAGGTAATGACTGTTGCCAATCCCCCCAAGTAGAGAGCAATCATGCACCTGTGTATGATCAAAGGTTAGTCTTAGGACCACATGAGTAAACAAGCTGTTTAGATAGACTCCTCTACATTCCTTTGTATCTGTGCCCTAAGCTCTCTGGCTCCTGAAAAGAGAATCCGGCTGCCTTCAGCCAAACTACCTGAAGTTATGCAAAACTCCCCAGCCTTCCAAGAAGGTTTCCTGTGATTTTACACTTTGTCCCACCACCCTGACTGAATTCCCACATTTCTTTAAAACATTTGCGATTTGCTCAGACAGTCAGCTGGGAAGAATGCCTATGAACCATCACAGTTGATCAGGACCCTAAAAGGGCATCATCATCAACTTTATCACTTTCTGGGAAACTAGGGACAGTTCACAAGGTGACATGGGATATCACTCCCTAGTTGGTCGCCTTTGCCTGACTGTCCACAGCTGACTGCTGCCTTCCCACAGGGCTCAAAGAATACGTAACTTCACAGCTGGAGACAAGTGGTTCTTCAGTGACTTCAAATGTCAGCAGCATGACGTGACAGAACATCTCCCAGGTTCTGGAGACTGTTTCAGTTTTTGTTGTTGTTTTTGTTTGTTTGTTTTAAATTTTTCAAGACAGGGTCTCACTGTGTCACCCAGGCTGCAGTGCAGTGGTGCAATCATAGCTCACTGTAACCTTGAACTCCTAGGCCCAAGCAATCCTCCTACCTTAGTTGCCCAAGTAGCTGGGACTACAGGTGCATGCCACCATGC
Organism: Theropithecus gelada; assembly: GCF_003255815.1. Classification (NCBI taxonomy): domain Eukaryota; kingdom Metazoa; phylum Chordata; class Mammalia; order Primates; family Cercopithecidae; genus Theropithecus; species Theropithecus gelada. Next base: position 3,793,328 of record NC_037670.1, on the reverse strand, counting down.
CCAGCTAATTACTTTTATTTTTTGTAGAAATAGGGCCTTGCTATGTTGTCCAGGCTGGGCTCAAACTCCTGGCCTCAAGCATTCCTCCTGCCTTGGCCTCCCAAAGTGCTGGGATTACAGCCATGAGCCACTGCACTTGGCCAAGAGACCTATTTTCTAAGCCAGATGTGAACCACAAATTTTGATACTCGGTTTACTTCCCTGTAAAATGGTGGATTTGGACTATGTGATATTAGTCGGGGTTCTCTAGAGGGACAGAACTAATAATATATGTATATATATTATATATAACATATATTTTAATATATCATATGTTATGTATTTTAATATTTATATCATATATTATATATTAATATATGACATATTATATAAAATATATATTATATATTTTAATATGTTATGTATTATATAATATATATTTTTATGTATAATATATATATGGGTTTATTAAGTATTAACTCACATGATGACAAGGTCCCACAATAGGCTGTCTGCAAGCTGAGGAGCAAGGAAGCCAGCCCAAGTTCCAGAACTGAAGAACTTGCAGTCCAGTGTTTGAGGGCAGGAAGCATCCGGCACAGGAGAAAGATGCAGTCTGGGAGGCTAGGCTAGTCTAGTCTTCACATTTTTCTGCCTGCTTTATATTCTAGCCGTGCTGGGTGGTGTCCATCCAGACCAAGGGTGGGTCTGCCTTTCCCAGTTCACTGACTCAAATGTTAATCTCCTTGGGCAACACCTTTGCAGACACACCCAGGCTCAGTGCTTTGATCCTTCAGTCCAATCAAGTTGACACTCAGTATTAACCATCACAGATGCATTGGATGAGATGTCTTCAGATTCTTCATCTGTAAAGGATACAATAATAGTACTGTCTTATAGGGTAGTTGTGAAGATTAAATGAGATAATACATGTAAAATGCTTAAATGGTCCATGGCACATAGTAAGTGCTCTAGAAATAACAGCTGTTCTTGTTATCAATATTATTAGAGCAAATCTCTGTTCTACAATGGCACCCTTGCTCCTCACTTTGGGAATATTATAATAACCCTTTTCTTTTTATCTGGTCTAGGTCATACAACCAAATAGTTATAACAAATAACCTGATCATTGGATTATCGCTAATGTATGTCCTACGCATGAAACAGACTCTGGATGCTAATAAAAGGGAGACTTTTTTTTTTTTTTTTTTTTGGAGACAAGGTCTTGCTTTGTGGCCTAGGCTGGAGTGCAGTGGTATAATCATAGCTCACTGTAGCCTTGACCTCCCGGGCCCAAGGGATCCTCCCACCTCAGCCTCCCATGTAGCTGGGACCACAGGCATGCACCACCACCATGCCTGGCTAATTTGCAAAAATTGTTTGTGAGATGGGTCTTGCTATGTTGCCCAGACTGGCCTCAAACTCCTGGCCTCAAATGATCCTCCCACCTCAGCCTCCCAAAGTGCTGAGATTACTTTGCCAGGGGTGAACCACTGTGCCCAGCCAGGCCAGGAGAGACATTTTAAATGCCAAGGGATTTGCACAGAAAAGAAGGGACTCATATTCTTGAAGCCACTGTCTTCAGAAAGCTATTCCTTATGAAATGGGGGTGCACTTACAGAACGGTGAACACCTTGCTTTTAGGTGAAATACATGCTATTTCTTGACATCACCTAGATACCTTCTGCACCAGCCTGGGTAGATCAATATTTATTTTTGTGTGACACGCTAATATTGCTGCTAGATAGCTTTCCTTTGGAAGCAAAATTCCCAGGCAGTGCCCTGGAGCTGGAGCAGCATTAGTAACTTAAACTCTCTCTGCGATGACAAGCAGAGAGGCTTGCCTCCATCAACCGACATACACTGTGACAGCTCCCAGCGGCAGGTGGATTAATTTGAATAATGTCAGAATGACTTTTCTCCTCCCTTGTAAAGAGGTTCAGTGTTGCGGACTGCCAAGGAGCAGACACGTTTTATTTTAAATTTAAGGATTTTTAAAAATGGAAGACACTTTACCTCTGAATTAAATGCTCAGTTCCTGAGTTATTGCTGGACATAAATAGGGAAGCAGTCATCCCATTAATTTTACGGAGCTGATCTGTGGGGAGAGAGGGTAACAGGCTTCATATTCTCCCTCTGTTGGGGCTAGATGTAGACTATAGTGAGGAGTGGAAAGGGGTAGGCTCCAGCCTTTATTTTGGTAGCTTTAATCCTGCTTTCTAGATGGTTCCAGAGTGTTTCATCTTCCAGGCCCTCTTTTTTTTTTTTTTTTTTGAGACAGAGTTTCACTCTTGTCACCCAGGCTGGAATACAGTGGCACAATCTTGACTCGTTGCAACCTCGCTTCCTGGGTTCAAGCAATTATCCTGCCTCAGCCTCCCGAGTAGCTGGGACTACAGGCATGTGCCATCACGCCTGGCTAATTTTTCGTATTTTTAGTAGGGGCAGGATTTCACCATGTTGGCCAGACTGGTCTCAAACTCCTGACCTCCAGTGATCTGTCTTTCAGGCCCTCTTAGATGTCTTTCTTCTTCTGCCCTTTCTTTTTATTCCTTTTTCCACTGTATCCTGAAAGGCTGAAAAGTAACTGCAGAAGACTCTCAAATTGAGTTCAGGGCAGAAAATAACCTTTCTTCATTGCTCCCCCACGGCCTCTAATGGTTTTTTTCTACCGCACAGTTCAAAACTCTTTCTTTTTCTCTCCTCTCTTCTTCCCTCTCTTCCCCTCCCCTCCCCCTCTTTGATGGAGTTTCGCTCTGTTGCCCAGGCTGGAGTGCAACGGCGTGATCTCGGCTCTCCTGCAACCTCCGAATCCCGGGTTCTAGCAATTCTCCTGCCTCAGCCTCCCGAGTAGCTGGGATTACAGGCATGCACCACCATGTCCAGCTAATTTTGTATTTTTAGTAGAGACGGGGTTTCACCATGTTGGTCAGACTGGTCTTGAATTCCTGACCTCAGGTGATCTGCCCACCTCGGCCTCCCAAGGTGCTGGGATTACAGGCGTGAGCCATCGCGCCTCGCCAGTTCAGAACTCTTTTCTTGTCTCCTGGCCCATCTGGTCCTCCACGAATTAGTATTTCTTAGTTGTTTTCTGGGGATCCTTTAGAAAAGATAACTAAGATTATAACTTGTTTTCAAACCCAAACAGCCTTTTTTGTTTGCCCAGTCTCTCCGGCAGCACTTGCTGGAGTTTTCATCCTCAGAGGCATGGTAGTCAATACCTTCTCATCAGACCTTACCAGTCATGCAAGGTGTGTTGTGTTTGAGGCCATCCATTTCTCCTCTCGTTTATGGAAATACAGGAACATATGATTATTTCGTGTCTTGCGCGTTGGAGAGAAAGCATATCAATCTTTTTCTTTCTTTTTTTTTTTTTTTTTTTTTTTGAGATGGATTATTTCTCTGTCACCAGGCTGGAGTGCAGTGGCGCGATCTCGGCTCACTGCAGCCTCCACCTCCCGTGTTCAAGCTATTCTTCTGCCTCAGCCTCACAAGTAGCTGGTACTATAGGCGCCTGCTACCATGCCCGGCTAATTTTCGTATTTTTAGTAGAGACAGGGTTTCATCATGTTGACCAGACTGGTCTCTATCTCTTGACCTCGTGATCCACGCACCTTGGCCTCCCATATCAAATTTTATTTGAGATTGGGAAGTCAATCATGAGTACTGATATCAGAGCCTGCAGAGCCTTCTTTTCCAACCAATGAACTATCTGCAGTCCAGCGTACACAAATGACTGTTTGTGGTTAACCACCCGGACACCATTTCCATTTTTCATCCTGTTAACCCTGCAACAGTTTTTTTTCTTTTTCTTTTTTTTAAATTTTACTTTAAGTTCTGGGATACAGGTGCAGAACGTGCAGGTTTGTTACACAGGTATACATGTGCCACGGTGGTTTCCTGCACCTATCAACCTGTCATCTAGGTTTTAAGCCCCACATGCATTAGATATTTGTCCTAATGCTCTCCCTCCCTTTGCCCCCCACCCACCGACACGTCCCTGTGTGTGATGGTCCCCTCCCTGTGCCCATGTGTTCTCATTGTTCAACTCCCACTTATGAGTGAGAACATGCAGTGTTTGGTTTTCTGTTCCTGCGTTTGCTGAGAAGGATGGTTTTCAGCTACATCCATGTCCCTGCAAAGGACATGAACTCATTCTTTTTAATGGCTGCATAGTATTCCATGGTGTATATGTGCCACATTTTCTTTATCCAGTTTATCATTGATGGGCATTTGGGTTAGTTCTGTCTTTGCTATTGTAAATAGTGTGATAAACATACGTGTGCATGTGTCTTTATAGTAGAATGATTCATAATCCTTTGGGTATATGCCCAGTAATGGGATTGCTCTGTCAAATGGTATTTCTGGTTCTAGATCCTTGAGGAATCGCCACACTGTCTTCCACAACGGTTGAACTGATTTACAATCCCATCAACAGTGTAAAAGCATTCCTATTTCTCCACAACCTCATCAGCAAGTTATTTTCTTTGACTTTTTCATAATAGCCATTCAAGCCTGCAGAAGTTTTAAGCAGACTTTCCCAAAGTCTGAAAATGTGGGCTGGTACTTTGCAATACCTCTTTGGAGGGTTGGGTCATAGTCTTTACTTTTTTGGCTGCCAACATGAACTCTAAAAATAGCTTCTGCTACCAGGCACACAGGCAGTCAGGGGTAATCGACTTCATTTTCTTCCAGAAGCGTAGGCTCTGTGTCATTAAATCATTCTGGTAGCGCATCCTTATAGCAGCAGAGAGGTTACGACAAGTTTGCTTAACTGTTATGAATAACATAACTACCAGTCGTGCTTGATAAAACAGTGGCCCCTTCAAAGCCCTCTGAAAACGGGCAGTGTGTGAGACCTGGGAGAGCTGGCCTGCATGGGAGGCCCTTTATACACTTGGCAGGATGCCCCAGTCAGTATTTTGGAGTTTAACTTCTGTACATGAAGTTCAATGGACTCCCAGGCTCTTAAGAACTTCAACTTAAAGGAAAGAGGAGAGAAATGTTTCTTGAGTGTCTTTTATGAACACTGAATTTCCGACTGTGGTTTCTGTGGCGGCTGCGGGAGGTGTCAGCTGGTGGCGTGAGCCCTTCCCATGCTATAAGCAACTCTGAAGTTTCAGTTGCATGGACAGGCTCTGAGAATGACTCAGAGCAGGTTACAGCTCCTCACTTTCGAGGTCAGCTTCGTCGCCAATCCAAATTCAACTTATTCTAGTTGAATACTGGGTCTCTGCAGCTTCTCAGTTCTTTGCCTCCTGCCCATTCCTTCCCTAGGATGGCTTCTGGGTACGTGGGGAGAGGTAGGGCTTATTTTGTGATCGAAGGGAAGTATGATGGTCTTTGCACACAGTGTTTCTCCGTGGAGTTAGGATATTTGTCGTCTCCAAATCTCATGCTGAAATTTGATCCGCAGTGTTGGACATGGGCCTGGAGGGAGGTGTTTGGGTCATGGGGGTGGACCCCTCATGAATGGCTTGGTGCCCTCCTCCTGGTAATAAGTGAGTTCTGGCCAGGTGCGGCCAGAACAGGCTCAGATACAGGCTCACGCCTGTAATCCCAGCACTTTGGGAGGCCGAGACGGGTGGATCATGAGGTCAGGAGATCGAGACCATCCTGGCTAACATGGTGAAACCCCGTCTTTACTAAAAATACAAAAAATTAGCCACGTGTGGTGGCAGGCGCCTGTAGTCCCAGCTACTTGGGAGGCTGAGGCAGGAAAATAGTGTGAACCTGGGAGGTGGAGCTTGCAGTGAGCCGAGATCGCACCACTGCACTCCAGTCTGGGCGACAGAGCAAGACTCCGTCTCAAACAAACAAACAAAAAAAATAAGTGAGTTCTTGGTCTATTATTTCATGTTAGAGCTGGTTGTTTAAAAGAGCATGGCCCTTTCCTTCTCTCTCTCGCTCCTCTTATTTCTCCATGTGATGCCTGCCCCACCCCCCACCTTCTGTCATGAGTGGAAGCTGCCTTAGGCCCTCACCAGGAGCAGATTCTGGTGCCATGCTTCTTGTACAGCCTGCAGAACCATGAGCCAGATACACCTCTAAACCTCTATTCTTCATAAATTACCTAGTCTGAGGTGTTCTTTTTTTTTTTTTTTTTTTTTTTTTTGAGACGGAGTTTCACTCTTGTTGCCCAGGCTGGAGTACAATGGCAGGATCTTGGCTCACTGCAACCTCCACCTCCTGGGTTGAAGTCATTCTCCTGCCTCAACTTCCCGAGCAACTGGGACTACAGGCACCTGCCACCACCCTTGGCTAATTGTTTTGTATTTTCAGTAGAGACGCAATTTCACCGTGTTGGTGGGGCTGGTCTCGAACTTCTGACCTCAGGTGATCTGCCTGCCTCGGCCTCCCAAAGTGCTGGGATTACAGGTGTGAGGCACCATACCTGGCCTGAGGTGTTCCTTTATAGCAACACGAAATGGAGTAAGACATCCTCTTGCCCTCTGGGCAGCGTCCCTGGCCTGGCTGGCCACTCCTTGCCCTGCTGGCATTCCCGGAAGACATCTGCCATGGGCCTAACTTGGAATCTAACCTCTCGGTTTGCTCAGGGCCCATCTGACCCAGCTCTCTGTGGCTCATGCTGGCTGCAGACACCTGAACCTTGGCCACATTCCCCTACCCATCCAGTCCCAGCTGCAGGCTTCATTCCTGCCTGGGAAAAGCCATCAACGGCTCTTCTGCCTTTCATTGGCACTTCCCCCTTCCCTCCTAGGAGAACCAAGCAGAGGGGCTAATGCACGTGGCCTCCTGCCATGTGGCCACACTGAACCATGAAGTTCATGAGGATGGGCTTTGGAGGACATAGACACCTGCAGGCAGCTTCATGACACACCCCCCGTGGATAATAGGGGTGCCCTCCATAGCAAAGTCACTATCCAACACGCCTCCCCTTCTCTGGGTCAAAATGTTAGCCGAGGGCCGGGTGCAGTGGCTCACACCTGTAATCCCAGCACTTTGGGAGGCCGAGGCGGGTAGATCACTTGAGGTTAGGAGTTCCAGACCAGCCTGGCCAATATGGTGAAACTCCGTCTTTACTAAAAATACAAAAATTAGCCGGGCGGCGCCTGTAATCCCAGCTACTTGGGAGGCTGAGGCAAGAGAATCACTTGAACGCGGGAAGCAGAGGCTGCACTGAGGCGAGATGGTGTCACTGCATGCACCCTAGCCTGGGCCAGCGAGACTCTGTCTCAAGGGAAAAAAAAAAAAAATACAAACAAAATGTTACCCGAAGAAAACTGGAGTTCATTTGCCTGAGGAGTAACAAATGACTTTCCAGGAGAACGCAGGCTTTGATCAGTAGGTGTTTTATTACTCATCACAAGTAAGGAGAGCACTGGGAATATTCTCCAAAGCGGTGTCTCTGGAGGGAAAGTGACAGGAGGGTTTTATAGGGGGATGGAGAGGGGTGAGGGTGCATCAGCCCATGTAGAAGAGGGGTCCCGGTGGCGCAGATGCAGAGAGCCATCATGCCATCACCCACATCGCATGGGATGGTAATGGAGCTATAGCACCTCTCAGGGTGGAACTTTTTTTTTTTTTGAGAGACAGAGTCTCACTCTGTCGCCCAGGCTGGAGTGCAGTAGCACAATCTCAGCTCACTGCAACCTCCACCTCCCAGGTTCAAGTGATTCTTCTGCCTCAGCCTCCCAAGTAGTTGGAATTACAGGTGCCCACCACCACAGCCAGCTAATTTTTGTATTCTTTTTTTTTAGTATAGACGGGGTTTCGCCATGTTGGCCAGGCTGGTCTGGAACTCCTGACCTCAGGTTTTTCACCCGCCTCAGCCTCCCAAAGTGCTGGAATTACAGGTGTGAGCCACTGCACCCAGCCAGGGTGGAGCCAGGGTCATGAGGAGGGTTCATTCAGGTTCATCTCTAAGTTGCTGGGGTCTGTCAGGAGCTGGTTCCAGCCAACTAGGTAACCACATTTTGCACAGGGCTTAGGAAGAAATAGGTTGCAAGGTAGGAGGCTGTAAAACAGGTTGACTGCTGAAGTCGATTAAATTCCTATAATTACTGGAGACCGTCCCTTTCTGCTTCCAGAAACATGTCACCTCTCACCTCTCCCAGCTCCCTGGACCTCCTTTGCTTCCCACAGGGCCTTGGGCAGGACACTGGGCCTTCCCCTGGAGTGCTGCTTAATGCCTCTCCACACTCAGCTTTAGCTGTGATGAGAGGAGAGAGGCTTCTCTGCATATTACGAGAGCCCCTTCTGAGAGCCCTCATGATCTGGTTCTTCCAAGCTTAGCCCGTCATCTCTTAAAAGAAGAGGTAAAGGAATTTGGAGATGTGACAGTCACCTGGCTTGCAGTTTAGAGCAGAGGTCGCCCAACTCCAAAAAAAAAAAAAAAAAGCACGTGAACGGTTTTCCAACCATCGCTTCTTTTCTGGAGCAATGAGAAAGGGAATTTCTGAAAGACGACTGCTCCCCTGAGCGCTTCTTCGATTCTAGTTTTCAGGGTACAAAGAGGGAGAGCAGTAGGACCTCTGTCTTTCATCAGCTCACCCTCAATTTCCCAATTCTTCTGAGATTCCCCTCCCCCTGCTCCCACCTTCTCTTTACAGGCTCAGCCCCACTTTGGGCCTTGGAACATGGATGGGCTTGAGACAACTCTGGTCCCTGCCTTGTGAGCTGAGAAGCAGTGTTCTTGTCTTGAACCCTGAGCCGCTCATGCATTTGGTTTTAGAGCCAACTTCAGGATTCAGGAGTCTTTTCTCCTCCATGCAGGCACTGCTCCTGCAGGCCTTTGTCCTGATCTTGAGGCTCTGAAACAGCGGTTCTACTCCACGTTGTCCCCTGTGCATAGAATCCTGGCTTCCTTGTAGCCAGGGGCCTTTCTCACCATTGCCATTCCCTCTCTCAGGGGATCCTAGTTGTCCACACTGAGTCCTGGGCACCTGGAAATTGCTTCTGTGCCTGCCTGCCCTGAATTCAAATATTTCTGAATCCTCCTTTGTTGGCCTGGCTGAGCCCCTCACCCCAGCTCCATGATCTCGCTTTGGGTTTCTGGTGTCCAGATGGCTGGAGCTCAGGTGGTAAATGGCAGAGATTTTGCTTGATGGGCTAACCTTCTCCAGTCTGCCTCTGTGGCTAGAACATGACATTCCTGGACTCCATGTGGCAAGCTTGAACTTCCCAATCCCATGAACCCCCTTGTAGCGCTCCAGGGTGGTGCTCTGACTGATCATATATTTGATTTCATTTTTTAGAGACAGGATCTTGCTCTGATGTCCAGGCTAGCATGCAGTGGCAATCATAACTCCCTATAACTTCAAATTCCGGAGCTTAAGTGATCCTCCTGCCTCAGCCTCCCAAGTAGCTAGAACTACAAGCCTGTGCCTCTACTTCCAGCTAATTTCTGTTTCTTTAAAAAATTTTGTATAGACGTGGCCTCTCTTTATTCCCCAAGCTGGTCTCAAACTCCAACCATCCCCCGTGTCAGCCTCCCAAAATGCTAGCATTACAGGCATGAGCCACCATGCCCAGCCTGATTGTGAATATCTATGTAACTAGGACATCTACATCTTCCTCCACCGAAGCTTATAGTATTTTCTTTTTAAAAAAAAAAAAAAAATTTTTTTTTGAGACAGAGTCTTGTTCTGTTGTCTAGGCTGGAGTGCAGTGGAGCAATCTTAGCTCACTGCAACCTCTGCCTTCAGTGTTCAAATAATTTTTGTGTCTCAGCCTCCTGAGTATCTGGAATTACAGGCACGCACCACCACACATGGCTAATTTTTGTGTTTTTAGTAGAGACGGGGTTTCACCATATTGCCCAGCCTTGTCTTAAACTCCTGGCCTCAAGTGATCTGCCCGCCTCGGCCTCCCAAAGTGCCGGGATTACAGGTGTGAGCCGCTGCATCCAGCAAAACCTTATAGTATTTTCTTTTCTTTTTCTTGAGACATAGTCCCATTCTGTCGCCCAGGCTGGAGTGCAGTGGCACAATCTCGGCTCATTGCAACCTCCACCTCCTGGGTTCAAGCAATTCTTTTGCCTCAGCCTCCTGAGTAGCTGGGATTACAGGCGCAGACCACCATGCCCAGCTAATTTTTTGTATTTTTTTTTTTTTTAGTAAAGATGGAGTTTCGCTATGCTGGGCAGTCTGGTCTCGAACTCCTGACCTTAGGTGATCCGCCCACCTTGGCCTCCCAAAGTGCTTGGATTACAGGTGTGAGCCACCACACCCGGCCCCTTATAGTATTTTCTTTTTTTTTTTTTTTTT
>NC_037670.1:3663678-3782911 GCF_003255815.1 Theropithecus gelada | reverse complement strand
GTCGCCCAGGCTGGAGTGCAGTGGCGCGATCTCGGCTCATTGCAAGCTCCGCCTCCCGGGTTCACGCCATTCTCCTGCCTCAGCCTCCTGAGTAGCTGGGACTACAGGCGCCCACCACCGCGCCCGGCTAATTTTTTGTATTTTTAGTAGAGACGGGGTTTCACTGTGGTCTCGATCTCCTGACCTTGTGATCCGCCCGCCTCGGCCTCCCAAAGTGCTGGGATTACAGGCGTGAGCCACCGCGCCCGGCCTATAGTATTTTCTTAAAAGTAACTTTATTCAGGGGAAAAAAAAAATCCCCTAAATCTTATAGTCATTTCTGAGAAACGGGAATATTTTCTTGAAGAAGCTCGAAATTGCAGAGACTTAAATCTTAACTTATATGAGGAGGGAGGAGCAGAGGCTGGCAGCCATGAAATTAGAGCTCCGTAATTTGTCTACAACCATTCGAGAGGGGAAGAAATAAGAATGATTTTCTGCTCTGCTTCTAATCCGGATTTCCTACAGTTCAGTTCAGTTATGACATTGGTTACCCAGCAGAGTAAGCATTAGAATCCACAGGTTTAAGGGCTCAGTCACAAAGACTGCCCCCACTTAAGGCACTAGTGACAAATAGCAGGTCTCCAGGCTATCCATATTTTTGTCCAACATGGCTACAAATTTGGGGGTTCCCATCACCTCCCTTCAGGTTTGTTGATTTGTCTTCCAGCCCAGTAGAGAAGAACAAGACCAGAGCCTAGGAGACTGATGACTTTAAAAATTATAGTGTAAAAATGCTTTTTAAATAATGTGTTCATTATAAAATGCATACGATATCCATTATAAATTTAATATTCATTGTAAAAATTAAAAATACAAAAGATCATTAGATAATCACTCATAATCATAACACTCAATGATAGCCATAGCTACTGTTAATATTTCATGAGTAGCATAAATATTTCACATTATTTTTTACTCCCACAGATAATGTAAAATTTATATTTTACATATAGAAATTTTGTATGTACATGTTTAAAAGTCAAATATATATTCGACAAGGCTCTACCTACTCTCTAGAGGTACCACTTTATTTATTTATTTATTTATTTATTTATTTATTTATTTATTTATTTTGAGATGGAGTTTTGCTCTAGTCGCCCAGGCTGGATTGCAATGGCACGATCTCAGGTCACTGCAACCTTCGCCTCCTGGGTTCAAGCAATTCTCCTGCTTTGGCCTCCAGAGTAGCTGGGATTACAGGCGTGTGCCACCATGCCAAGCTAATTTTTGTATTTTTAGTAGAGATGGGGTTTCACTACTTTGGCCAGGCTGGTCTTGAACTCCTGACCTCAAGTGATCTGCCTGCCTCTGCCTCCCAGAGTGCTGGGATTACAGGCGTGAACCACTGTGCCCAACCCTATTCTTTTAAATATGCCTTTTGTTTACGTCTATATCTCTAAATAGTACACTTTAGTCGTACATCATGCATTTTGAGATGTGGGCATTACTTCTTGACTTTCTACTATGGGAGACAAAGTATTAACTTTTTTTCACTCACCCGCGTCCACCTCTCCCACAAATTAACACACTATTCATTCCTTTGCTGAGGGCTTTTCCCTTCACACCAGCCAAATCTTCAGTCCTCTGGTTCTTGACACTGGGTTTCCTACAATTCAATTCAATTATGACACTGATTACCCAGAGTAAGCATTCGAATCCACAGGTTGAAGGGCTCAGTCCCAAAGACTGCCCCCACTTAAGGCACTAGTCACAAATATCAGGTCTCCAGGCTATCTGTATTTTTGTCCAACATGGCTACAAATTTGGGGGTTCCCACCACCACCCTTCATGTTTTATGATTTGCTAGAATGAGCCACAGAGCTCAAGAAAACACTGCTTACTGTTACAGGTTGAGCATCCTAAATTGGAAAATCTGGAATTCAAAATGCTCCAAAATCCAACTTTTTGAGTGCCCACATAATGCTCAAAGGAAATGCTTATTGGGGAGTATTTTGGATTTTCTGACATACAATGCTCAATTGGTAAGTATAATGTAAATAATCTAAAGTCCAAAAAAATCTGAGATTTGCAACATGGGTCTCAAGTGTGTTGGTTAAACGATATTTGACCTACACCAGTTCACAATAAAACATGCAACCCAGGAATAGCTGAATGGAAGAAATGTGTATCTTCTCCTAAGGCATCCCCCAAGGCATAATACCATCCTCCAAGGCATAATTTTTGTGTTTTTAGTAGAGACAGGGTTTTACCATGTTTCCCAGGCTGGTCTTGAACTCCCGGACTTAAGTGATCCGCTCACCTTGGCCTCCCAAAGTGCTGGGATTACAGGCATGAGCCACTGTGCACATCACTTATTAATACTTACATAGTTGCAGCTGATCCACATGGTATGGAAGAAGTGTGTATCTTCCCCTGTCGAGGGAGAGGAGATGGACATTGAATTCAACCCTCTAATCATGGTTTGATCTTTATAGCCACCATCCTAAAGCTATCTAGGAGTTCCCCAGCCAAGAGTCATCTCATCAGCATACCAAAGACACTTATCACTCTGGAGGTTGCAAGTGTTTTCAGAGGTCTATGCCACGAGCTGGGACAAAGACCAAATATATTTTGTTATACCATCTTCCTCCATCTTCCATTATCATTACATTGTAAATTTACATCATTTATCTTATTTTTATTTTAATTTTTTTGGAGACAGGGTCTCACTCTGTTGCCCAGGCTGGAGTGCAGTGGTGATTACAGCTCACTGCAGCCTCGACTTCTCAGGCTAAGGTGATCCTCCCACCTCAGCCTCCTAAGTAGCTAGGACTAAAGGCATGTGACTCCATGCCTGGCTAATTTTTGTATTTTTAGTAGAGACAGGGTTTCACCATGTTGCCCAGGCTGCTCTTGAACTCTTGGGCTCAAGTGATCCACCCACCTTGGCCTCCCAAAGTGTTGAGATTGCAGGTATGAGCCACTGTGCCCATTCTTACATCACTTACTGATACTTACATTATTATAACTATTTGCAGCTGATCCACATGGTATACTTTGGTTATTTTTCCCTTTCCTGCACAACTTTTTGTTTTTCCTGTACTTAACCATTGCCTTTCTGTTTGTTTCCTTAATTTGTTTTCTATAGACTGTTAACTAATTCAACTACATACCTTCTACCACTCCTCTGAATTCCCTCTCAGTCCTCTCAGCCACCTTAGGTATTCTGTCTGGTTTATTTTCATGAAGAAAACTCCCCAGGGTGCTATAGCCCCGTCCTTCAGGACTGGCTGCCCTCTAGCAGTGATCCTGGGATTCCTTTCACTTCTCTTCTGTGTCCCGGATCTCATGTCTTTATCTTTTTTAGCTTATTCTCTCATTTTATTGGTGCATATCTTCAAATAACTATTTTTAGTGCTTGTGTGTGTAAAAATGTCTGGATTCTGTCTTCCACTTTGAATGACCTTCCCTTAGAATTTGAAGACAATATTCGTTTGTCTTCTTACTTCCAACGTGGCTATTGGAGAGTTCAGAGACATTCTGACTCCTAGTTCTTTGAATGTAACTTGTCTGTTTCTCTTTTGAAATTCTTTTTTTCTAGGTGCTCTGAAATTCCATGATGCTGTAGTTTTGAGTATATTTCTTTTTATTAATTGCACTGGCACTCGATAGAACTTTCCATTTGAAATGTGTGCGCTGTTGATACCCTTATTTCGTGTGTGTGTGTGCACATGTGTGTGTGTGTGTACACGTGTGTGTGTGGTGTCTCTATTTTTGGAAGCCTTTTTGTTTTTGTTTGGGTGTTGAACCACCCTTGTGGACTGTTTCTTTGTTTTTCTTTAATTTCTGATTTTTCATCTTTTATCTTTTGTCTGTATTTCTGGGATATTTTCTTAACTTTGTTTTCTAAATGTTCTGTTTCTGCTTTTACATTTTTCATTTTCGGGGTTCTTTTGGTTCTCTATTGATCTTTTGCTGTAACACTCAGTACTTGTTTTATCAGTGCAATATCTTTTCTAATTATCTGAGACTATGCATGTCATTTTTTCTTCAAAACAAAAGGTATACATATCTCACAAACATAACGTTGAATCAAAGAATCCAGGCACAAAAGAATGCATACTATTTGATTCTTTTTATATAAATTTCTATTTCAAGCTCATCAAGTTGTATACATTAACTATGTATAGCTTTTTGTGTATGAATCATACCTTAATAAATTGTTTAAAAATAAATAAACTGTAAAGCCAAGAAAAATTTAGCTTTTATTGGAAGTCAGGTAGCCTATGGGGGTAATGACTGGGAGAGTGCATAGGAGGGACTTCTAGGACACTGGTTATCTTCTATTTCTTGACTTGGGTGATGGTTTAAATGGAATTCAGTCTGTTAAAGTTGACAGCTGAACTCCTGAAACTTGTATACTTTTCTATGTGTTTGCTCTACTTTGATGAATAGTTTTAATTAGAAATAACAGCTGGCTATTTTTTCTGAACTCTTTTATAAGTTGTAACAATTTTTCTTGATTTTTTTTTTTTTTGCTCTGTCTCCCAGGCTGGAGTGCAGGGGCACAATCTTGGCTCACCGCAACACCCACCTCCAGGGTTCAAGCAATTCTCCTGCCTCAGCCTCCCGAGTAATGGGATTACAGGTGTGTGCCACCACACCCAGCTAATTTTTGTACTTTTAGTAGAGACCAGGTTTCACCATGTTGGCCAGACTGGTCTCAAACTCCTGGCATCAAGTGATCTGCCTGCCTCGGCCTCCCAAAGTGCTTGATATTCTTGTTTTTGTTTTTCCCAGTGGATAATCACAGTATGTGATTTTTTTTGTTGTTGTTGTTAGTAAGTATAATTTGCCTCTTTATTTCCTATCATTATATTTAACTTTTTTTTTTTTTTTTTTTTTACCTTAACTGGAATCTGCAGAGCAATGTTGAGTATTAATGGTGAGAACAAATCTTTATCTCATTCCTGACTTAATGAAATACCTTGAGTGTTTCACCATTATTACTCATATTGGTTTCACCATTATGACTCTGTTTGTTTTAAATAGACATCAGATTAGGGACATTTTCTGTCTAATTTACTCTGAGTTTTTCTTGGCGACACATATTGGATGTTTTCATTGCTTTTTTGGCATTCATTAAGGTGTTTATATATTTTTGTCTTGATTTATTAATCTTTTGAATTGTATTAATCTATTGTCTAGACAGGCGCAATGGCTCAAGCCTGTAATCCCAGCACTTTGGGAAGCTGAGGCGGGCGGATCACCTGAGGTTGGTTGTTCCAGACCAGCCTGACCAACATGGAGAAACCCTATCTCTACTAAAAATATAAAATTAGCCAGTTGTGGTGGCGGGCGCCTGTAATCCCAGCTACTCGGGAGGCTGAGGCAGGAGAATCGCTTGAACCTGGGACACAGAAGTTGTGGTGAGCCCAGATCGTGCCATTGCACTCCAGCCTGGGCAACAAAGAGCGAAACTCCGTCTCAAAAAAAAAAAGATTGTCTAAAATAGGGCCATATTTGTGTTTCTAGAGCAAACACTACTTGGTCCTGGTATATTAGTTATTAGTATTTTAGTTGAAGTTTTTTTTTTTTTTTTGAGACAAAGTCTTACTCTGTCACCCAGGATGGAGTGCAGTCGTGCGGTCTCGGCTCACCACAAACTCTGCCTCTCGGGCTCAAGAAATTCTCTTGCCTCAGCCTCCCGAGTAGTGGCATTACAGCCATATGCCACAACTTCTAGCTAATTTTTGTATTTTTAGTAGAGACGGGGCTTCACCATGTTGGCCAGGCTGGTCTCGAACTCCTGACCTCAAGTGATCCACCTGTGTCGACCTCCCAAAGTGCTGGAATTACAGGCATGAGCCACTACACCTGGCTAAGTTGAAAATTTTAACCCTTAATGGATTAGTGAAACTCGTGTAGTTTTTTCTTTTGTGTGTACATGTGCTTTTTCAAAAAAAAGACAGCCTTAGTGAGATATAACTCATGTCATACAATTTACACATTTAAAGTGTACAATTCAATAGTTTTTAGTACATTCACAGAGTTCTGTAGCCATCACTGCAGTTTTGGTATACGTGCATCACCCTTAAAAGAAACGCCGTTCTCATTTCCCTCTAACTGTCCCAGCTCCAGGCAACCACAAATCTATTTTCTGTCTCTGGATTTGCCTGTTCTGGATTTTTTATAGAAATGGAATAGGTGGTCTTTCGTGAGTGGCTTCTTTCTGTTAGCATCATGCTTTCAAGGCGTGTGTGCTGGCTTAACTGCTTTTCTAAGAGCATTATATAAGCTTGGAGAAAATGATAAACTTTTAAATTTTATTTTCTGTTCTAGACTACTTCAGATTGCATGGCATTTTTCTAGTCCTCAAAAAATCGACAGAATTTACCTATAATACCCTCTGGGTCTAGTGTCTTTTTGGATAGTCGTTTTCGACAGCCTTTCCAGGATTTTCAGTGATTAGTCGATGCCAGTTTTCTACTCTGTCTCAGGAAGTTTTCTTGACCATTCTTCTACTCATCATTTAAAAATTTAAAAGCTTCTATATGTTTTTGGTAAGAGTTCTTTGCTCAGACCTAATAGCATTTATCAGTATTTCTTCTCTCCTTTAAAATGAGATTAATTTTAAAATCTTTTCAAAGAACTAACTCCTTGTTATCAATTCCCCTCCTTCCTTATATTTGAATTTTATAAATTCATTTTGTCGGTTCCTCTTTTCTTCTTGGTCTGCTTGCTCTCTTTCTACCCTCTTGAATTGAAATCTCAGTTCATTTATTTTCTTTTTGTCTTGCTTAATAGCAAAAGCACTTTATGTTATGTATTTCCCTCAAGTATGGATCTTGCTATACCTCATAAGTTTTTATATGTAGTGTTTGAGTTGTCACTATTTTCTAGATAGTGTTTAATTCCAGACTTTATTTCCTCTTTGGTCTAAGAGTTATTTAGAAGTATTTTTAAAAACCAAGTCAATTTTTTAAATGTAAGCTTCTATTCTTAATTTCTTTCACTGAATTGTGCTTTTTTGTTTGTTTGTTTAAGAATTAAAATTTTGGTTTGGGCGCAGTGGCTCATGCCTGTAATCCCAACACATTTGGAGGCCAAGGCAGGAGGATCTCTTGAGCCCAGGAGTTCAAGATGAGCCTAGACAATATAGCAAGACCCCAACTCTACAAAAAATGAAGTGACAAATAAGTGATAAATGATAAATAAATGACAAAAAAAGAAATGATAAATATGGCACACACCTGTAGTCCCAGCTACTTGGGAGTCTGAGATGGGAGGATCACTTGAGCCCAAGACTTCAAGGCTGCAGTGAGGTATGATTTCACCACTGCACTTCAGCCTGAGTGAACAGAGTGAGGCTCTCTTAAAATAAAAAAAAAAAAAGGGGGGGATTTTAGGACCAGACATGGTGGCTTACACCTGTAATCCCAGCACTTTGGGAGGCTGAGGTGGGCAGATCACTTGAGGACAGGAGTCTGAGACCAGCCTGGCCAACAAGGTGAAACCCCATCTCTACTAAAAATACAAAATTTAGGCAGGCATGGTGGCATGCACCAGTAATCCCAGCTACTCAGGAGGCTGAGGCAGGAGAATTGCTTGAACTTAGGAGGCAGAGGTTGCAGTGAGTCAAGATCACACCATTGCACCCAGCCTGGGCGACAGAGAGAGACTTGGTCTCAAAAAAAATAAAAAAAGATTTTAGGGAGGCCTAATATATGATCAGTTTTTATAATGACTGTTGGGGAAAAAAGTCTTTATTGGGTAGAAAAGTTGGTATGCATTTAAAAAAATCATTTGTATTTGCATCTTGGTTTGTTCCTGAGAAACAGTATGAGAGCTGAGAAGAGCAGGGGGTGACTCTGTCTACTTTCTAGTGCAGTATCTGATAAAAAGGGGCCTCTCTGGTGGGTACAGGCCCAGAGGCTCTGGAACAAAAATTAAGCATCTTGCTGTTTTTTGTTTGTTTGTTTGTTTGTTTGTTTTCTGGCCGGTTCTGTAAAGTATAGTCAGTGTTTTCTCTGTGCTGAGTCATGGGTTGCTTTTTCTCAGTTTTGCTCCATCTGCCTTAACATGATTGCTGATTCTACCTAGATCCTGGCCTTAGATTCTGTGTCACCCTTATTGTTCTGACTTCTGCCATCCATCATGTTGTCTGTTCTCTCTGGTGGTTTAGTAAGTCCCAGACCGGAAACTCCAGGAGGGTGAGAGACATGCCAACATTGTTCATTATTATATCTCCAGGCTGCCTGGGTAAAGGAGAGTGCTAACCAGATTTCATTTGGAACATCATTCATAATTATATCCCAGGTATCTTTTTCTAGCATTATAACCCAGTTCACCAGCAAACTTGGTTCCACAGTTGTATTAGTCTGTTTTCACACTGCTGATAAAGACATAACTGAGACTCAGAAATTTGCAAAAGAAAGAGGTTTAATGGGCTCACAGTTCCACATGGCTGGAGAGGCCTCACAATCATGGTGGAAGGGGAAAGGCACGTCTCACATGGTGGCAGACCGGAAAAAATAATGAGAACCAAGGGTAAAAGATTTCCCCTTATAAAACCATCAGATCTCATGAGACTTATTCATTACTATGAGAACAGGATGGGGGAAACTTCCCCCATGATTCAATTACCTCCCACCGGGTCCTTCCCACAACACATGGGAATTATGGGAGCTACAATTCAAGATGAGATTTGGGTGGGGACACAGCCATGCCATATCAACAATATTCATGGTTGACATTCTTTAATCACTCCTTTGTATGTCAGATAGCAGATAAGAGGAACATGTGAATGAGGCTCTGAATTAAGCCACATGTTCAGGATGCCATGCCACACTTCCACTCCTGACTATCTCATCCTTTCAGCACCACCTTCTCTCCTTCTCTGCACGAATCCTCAGTGAGTACTGAATATCTCATCAGGTCTCTTTGCGGACATCAGCAGACACTCCTTTTTTCCTGCCATTCCAGCTCTCAAATGGGCTTTCCACATCTTTCT
This sequence comes from Theropithecus gelada, assembly GCF_003255815.1. Taxonomy (NCBI): domain Eukaryota; kingdom Metazoa; phylum Chordata; class Mammalia; order Primates; family Cercopithecidae; genus Theropithecus; species Theropithecus gelada. Next base: position 3,773,916 of record NC_037670.1, on the reverse strand, counting down.
TGCAAGAGCTTTTCTCACTGCGTTTTGGCTCTACTCAGTGACTCACTTACTAATCTCCCATACACCTATTCACACTACAATTTCAAAAGCTCATATCACGACTTCATATGTCCCAGGGTATTGTCAACTGAAGAATGATGGGGTTCATACATTTGGAAAGGAGAGCTTTAAAAAAATTTTTTTTTTATTTTTTTAAGTTCCAGGGTACACGTGCAGGATGTGCAGGTTTGTTACATAGATAAACGTGTGCCATGGTGGTTTGCTGCACCTAGCAACCCATCACCTAGGTATTAAGCCCAGGATGCATTGTCCCCCAGACTCCCCCAACAGGCCCCAGTGTGTGTTGTTCGCCTCCCTGTGTCCATGTATTCTCATTGTTCAGCTCCCACTTACAAGTGAGAACATGTGGTATTTGGTTTTCTGTTCCAGTTTTAGTTTGCTGAGGATAATGGCTTCTGGTTTCATACATGTCCCTCCAAAGGACATGATCTGGTTCCTTTGTATGGCTGCGTTGTATTCCATGGTGTATATATATCATATTTTCTTTATCCGGTCTATCATTGATGGGCATTTGAGTTGATTGGAAAGGAGAACTTTATTTCTCATAAATGGTTGCAGCCTTACCAGGCCAATCTGACAGGCTGGGAAGTGTAACCTGTGGTCAGAAGCCAGAAATACTTTGAGAGAAAGTCAAAGGTAACAAGAATTTATGCTGAGCTGGGTGGCTAAATGCATGTGTTTAATAAGTTATAGGAGGAGTCATGAATATTTACCAAAGGAGAAATGTGTGCATGCACAATTCAACTTTATGCCTCTTCATGAGTTGCATGTTCAAAAATGGCAGTGTTAGCATGATCTGAGGGTGGAATTTTTGACTCTCTGACATCAAACGGTGAAGCAGAGGACATGAAAATCCTCACTACACATCCTACATTGAACTATTCCATGGTGAGTGGTCTCTTATCAAGAAGGAATCCTGGGCCAGGCATGGTGGCACACACCTATAATCCAAGCACTTCGGGAGGCCAAGGCAGGCAGATGGCTCAAGCTCAGGAGTTCAAGACCAGCCTGGGCAACGTGATGAAACCCCATTTCTACAAAAAAATATGAAAATTAGCCAGGTGTGGTGGTATGCATCTATAGTGGCAGCGACTCAGGAGGCTGAGATGGGCCCTTTACTTGAGCCTGGGAGGTCAAGGCTGCAGTGAGCTGTGATCATATCACTGCACTTCAGCCTGGGCAACAGAGCCAAATCTTGTTTCAAAAAAATAAATAAAGAAAGAAAGAAGGAATGCTGGTCAGTTGTTCATGTTGAAACCATCAAAGGGAGGGATAGCAGTCAGACAGTTGGCTGAAATAGTAGGTGGAGCCTGTTGAAAGGGCTGGTTTCTGTTTGGCCCTTAGGGTAGAAAGCTTAATGGCAATTAGGGAGGGAGGAGGTATAAAGAGGTGTGTCCAACCTCCCATCCTGTCATGGCTGGAAACTCAGTTTGAAGGTTGCTCTGGGGTCCTCTTTGCCAGGTGGGGTCCAGTCAGTCAGTTGAGGGGTTTTGGATTTTATTATTTCCCAGTATGAATACTTTCCAGGGTTGTTTTTTTGTTTTGTTTTGTTTTTGTTTTTTTTTGCATTTTATTAAGTCTGTATCCATCTTCTCATTTATTCGTTTAGCAAACATTTCTTGAATATCACTATGAGGAAAGCACTGTAGCAGACCCCAGACCCTATGGGACGAACCAACAGTTCTTGTTCCCAGAGAAGGCAGCTGTCTCTCATGCTCAAAGTCCACACTCCCCAGCCAGCACGGGGAGTAGGGACTTCATCTGAAATCTCAAATCCCACGTGGCAAATATCACAGTGGCTAGGAGGTGACTTCTTTGTGAGAGATTTTCCTGTTTGAGTAAGATTCGAACAAGTTAGGCTTTTGAAACCAAGTAGACCTGGATCAAACTTTGGTCCCAGTACTTGTCAGTTGTTTGACCTAATGAAAGGCAGGGAACCTTCTGTTCCTATGAGAAGTCTCAGGAGACATCACCTACCCCCTCAGAGCTCCTGTGATGATTAAACTGTGAGGCCAGGAACGGTGGCTCACTTCTGAAATCCTAGCACTTTGGGAGGCTGAGGCGGGCGGATCACTTGAGGTCAGGAGTACGAGACCAGCCTGGCCAATGTGGTGAAACCCTATCTTTACTTAAAATATAAAAATTAGCTGGGCATGGTGGCACATGCCTGTAATCCCAGCTATTCGGGAGGCTGAGGCAGGAGAATTGCTTGAACCCGGGGGGGCAAAGGTTGCAGTGAGCCGAGATAGCACCACTGCATTCAGCCTCAGTGACAGAGTGAAACTCCATCTCAAAAAAAAAAAAAAAAAAAAAGATTCAACTGTGAATAGTATGTGAGATGCCAGCGACCTATATACTCACCCAGTATATTGCGAGAGTTAGTGAATTGTTAGTTCTTTTTTATACTTCTGAAAATCAAGTATTATAAGACTTGGGAAGGATGCTTATGATACTAAATTTATATTTTAAAATGAGCCTTGGCCGGGCGTAGTGGCTCACGCCTGTAGTCCCAGCACTTTGGGAGGCCAAGGCGGGTGGGAGGCCGAGGCAGGTGGATAACCTGAGGTCAGGAGTTTGAGACCAACCTGGCCAACATAGTGAAACCCCATCTCTATTAAAAATACAAAAATTAGCTAGGCATGGTGACGGGCACCTGTAATCCCAGCTACTCAGGAGGCTAAGGCAGGAGAATCACTTGAACCCTGGGTGGCAAAGGCTGCAGACTCCATCAAAAAAAAAAAAAAAAAAAAGCCTCTTTGTAGAAAGGAGTTAATGACGTTTTTGAACCCAAAATATCTGAGCCAGATCTCAACCATTTTAGCAAATTTATTTCGCGAAGGTTCAGGACACACCTGTGACACAGCCTCAGGAGGTCCTGATGACACGTGCCCAGGGTGGATGGGGTACAGCTTACTTTCATACATTTTAGGGAGACGTGAGATATCCATCACTATATGTAAGACAGACATTGGTTCTGTCCAGTAAGGTGGGACAACGCGAAGCGGGGGTGGGGGAAGTTCCAGGTCATAGGTAGGTAAGAGATGGTTGGATTCTTTTGGGTCCTTGATTAACCTTCCACTGAATACACAATTTAGTCTGGCTCAGTGTGTCTGCATTTTCACATAAACAATAGAGACAGAGGAAACAATCAGATATGCATTGGCCTCAGGTGAGCAGAGGGATGACTTTCCATCCTGCACATGTGAAGATAAGCTGTCCGTTTACATTGTCAGGGTGAAATTCAACAGAACCGTTTGAGGGGAAAGATTTTGAGGCCCACAGGGAATTTCGTAGTGGGCAAATTGCGAGGGAGATATGTACCTCTTTTATCTTGTTAGCTATCTTATTTAGGAATAAAATAGGAAGCAGGTTAGCCTGATGTAGTTCCCAGCTTGACTTCTCCCTTGGCTTTGTGATTTTGGGATTCTTTTGTTACCGGAAAGGGGTCCTGATCCAGACCCCAAGAGATCTTGTGCAAGAAAGAATTCAGGGCAAGTCCATAAAGTGAAAACAAGTTTATTAGGAAAGTAAAGGAATAAAAGAATGGTTACTCCATAGCCAGAGCAGCCCTGAAGGCTACTGGTTGCCATATTTCTTGATGATATGCTAATCAAGGGATGGATTATTCGTGCCTCCCCTTTTTAGACCGTATAGGGTAATTTCCTGACGTTGCCATGGCATTTGTAAAATGCAGTGGTGCTGGTGGGAGTGTAGCAGTGAGGACGGCCAGAGGTCACTGTGGTCGCCATCTTGGTTTTGGTGGGTTTTAACTGGCTTCTTTACTGCAACTTGGTTTTGATCAACAAAGTCTTTATGACCTGTATCTTGTGCCGACCTCTTATCTCATTCTGTGACTTAGAGTGCCTTAACTGTCTGCGAATCCAGCCCAGGAGGTTTCAGCCTTATTTTACCCGGCTTCTATTCAAGATGGAGTTGTTCTGTTTCAAACAGCTCTGACATTTTTACACATTTTATCCATAACAGCAGGCATCTCCAGAAGGCAGAGACACCGCTGCCCACCCTTCCTTTCCTCTACCACTCTTTGAAGCCAAGCTGTGTTCCCCAGTAGGACACTCTGTTCTTTCCAACCCCCACACTGTCAAAGACAGCCACAAGCAGAGATCTGTGTGAGGGGTCACCGGCTGCCAGGGCTCAGGCAGCAGGCTTAGCCGGTCCTTTTCCAGCATTCAGCCCGTGTTTGGAAGGACTCTATCCTGTACATTACCAGAATAACATATAGTTGGTCTTTGTTTGCTCCAGGAACATAGAAAGTAGAACTTTTTCATTACATTTAACAACTACATCGAAACAGGAGACTTCCCTGACCCGCATTGCAGGATGTGCCGCAGGAGTGTGGCTTGTCTGTTCGCCACCTCAGCACGCAAACAGGAGTGGGGTGAGTGCTTTTGGGCTCCAGCCCCACGGTAGCATCTAAGATGGGTGCCTGTGACTCCCAAAGCCCCAGTGGACGTGTTGCATTTATACGTTTGTACTGAGATACATTTATCTCAGTTGCAGTGCTGTTTTCACTCTGCTACCCACAGATGGCTTAAGTGTTAACCAGCTCAGTGCCCTGTTGGTACCTGGGTTCTTGCCTGGTGTCCGGGAAGAATCAGGTCACACATGGACTTCAAGGAATGGTGAATGCAGAGGTTTTACTGAGCGATGGAGGTGGTTCTCAGCAGCATGGCTGGGGACCTGGAAAGGTGATGGAGTGGAAGAGGATCTTCCCCTGGAGTTTGGCTGTCCAGCGGCCCATCTCCTCTCCAACCATCCCCAGCTGAACTCCTCTCGATGTTCAGACGCTCCTTCTTTTCTATCATTCTCTGCTGCCCTGTTCTGCCGCTCTTCTGTTTATCTGCTCAGGGAGCCGGGGGTTCGGGCTTTATATGGGTACGAGATAGAAGGGCATGGCAGGCCAAAAGGAGAACTTTGGGTGTGAAAACAGGAATGGCTGTTCCCATTTAGGTCCGCAGGTTTCCAGGCTTGAGGGTGGGGCCTTTGCTGAGGAACCGCCCTCTTCCACCCAGCATATTAACGCGAAGTGGTACATGGGCAGAGCGGGTATCTGGAAGGGTTGGATATTGCTTTAAGAAAAAAAAATCTTTAGGCAAATTAAATTTAACAGAGTCTAATTGTGCAAAGAACAACTCGCAAATCAGACAGCCTACAGAAGAAGAATAGGTTCAGTGTGACTCCAGGGCTGCTACATGGGCAGATAACATAATATTTATGGACAGAAAAAGGAAAGCAGCATACAGAAAAAAACGTGACAGACAGAAACAGCTGGGCTGGTTACAGCTGGGCATTTGCCTTGTTTGAACCTGCTTTGAACAGTTGGTCACCTGTGGTTGGCTGAGACTCAGTTATTTGTTACAGTCTGTTTACACATTAAGATAGGTTACAGTTCACTATGTATGGAGAAACTTTCAGGCTGAGGACTAAGCTTGAATTTTTTCTTATCTTGCCCAAATATCTAAGAGGTCTGGGGAGTCATGCCCTATAAACCATAGTCTCATCACATGGGTTTTATTTAACCCTATAGATAGTGACTTACTTTCCAGTCTGACTCTGGCATAACACTACATGACGAAGAAGAGAGTCAAAATATTTTACCCCAAAACATGTTCCTTTGCCATATTTTGAAATGGCCCTGCAAAGCCGTTCATTGTGGGGGAAAACTGCATCTGTAAAGAATCTCTATTTATATAGCTAGATGTTTTTCTCTAGGCCCTCCCTTTCCTGAAGAGATTACCTGAGAGCCTAGCACCTTTTAGAGATCTGAATAGGAAACATTTGTCATCTGTTGTCTCTAAGGGCAGCCACTATAAGACTTCAAAAGGACCTTGGTCTCCACAATCTTTTATTTTAACTTGAACGTTTCCTCTCTATTAACCCCAGGTCTTTAGACAAACTCAAACAATTGTCAACCAGAAAATGTTTAAATTCACCTATAGCCTGGAAGCCCCCAGCTCCGAATTGTCCTGCCTTTATGGACCAAACCAGTGTAGTTCTCTAATGTATTTGATTGATGTCTCATGCCTCCCTAAAATATATAAAACCAAGCTGCACCCCAAACACCTTGGGCACATGTTCTTAGGACCCCGTAAGGGCTGTGTCACGGGCCATGGTCACTCATATTTGGCTCAGAATAAACCTCTTCAAATGTTTTACAGAGTTTGACTCTTTTCATCAACAAAGCCAAACTTAACACAACAATATGTCTATCCAATAGACAAGGATGGCAGCACTGGACCATGGGAGTGGGAGGGAAAAGTAAGCTGCCAACTGTGAGATTCGTATTTCCTCAATAGAATTGTTGGTGACAAGTGGTAGACAAAAATAAATACTAAATCACCACCATCTCAAAAAACAAAACAAAGCACTACAAGCAGCGCAGTCATTTTTGTGGTCACTATCCACCTGCAATTGGTCTGTGTGATGGGCCTTTTGAAGGATAAGTAGATCTCACACCATATAACGGAGTTTGAGACCAAAATATAAGTAATAGTGTTGTCAGAAAGGGGTCCTGATTGAGACCCCAAGAGAGGGTTCTTGGATCTCATCAAGAAAGAATTTAGGGCGAGTCCATAAAGTGAAAGCAAGTTTATTAAGAAAGTAGAGGAATAAAGTAATGGCTACTCCATAGCAAACATAAAAATGTTTGCCCGTTTTTAGGGTTATTTCTTGATGATACGCTACACAATGCCTCCTCTTTTTAGACCATATAGAGTAACTTCTTGACGTTGCCATGACATTTGTAAACTGTCATGGCGCTGGTGGGAGTGTAGCAGTGAGGACAATCAGAGGTCACTCTCATCGCCATTTTGGTTTTGGTGGGTTTTAGCCAGCTTCCTTACTGCAACCTATTTTTATCAGCAAGGTCTTTATGACCTGTATCTTGTGGCGACCTCCTATCTCATCCTGTGGCTTAGAATGCCTAACCATCTGAGAATGCAGCCCAGTAGGTCTCAGCCTTGTTTTACCAAGCCCCTATTCAAGATGAAGCCGCTCTAGTTCAGATGCCTCTTGACAGTCGGGGAAAGGAAAGACATAAAACTTCACATTCCTAAAGACTTTCTCATGCTTTTGATTGAAACTCAAGCCATTGAAGAATATTTCAGCCAGAGTATGCAGCAACCCATTTTTCTAGGTCCAGACACCGTAGACTTGTCAAAGGAAAGCCAAATGCACACATCACTGTGAACATTGGAAATACTATCTCCAGGATGTTAGAAAACACTTTAAAAAATGGCTTGAAGGAAAACTCGGAAGGAGAACATGGGAAAGGGCCTTTCATTTTTCTTAAGCGGGAGTGCTAAAGCAATTATTGACCTCCTGTACTTTGTTCTCATTAAGAAACCAAGTACCTATTTAATGACTTCTATGGGAAGTATTCACAATACAGAGGTGATAATAGAAGGATTTCTTAGAAGCAGAGCATAGCACTCTTTCATCCAAAAGGACTTAGAGGAGCATTTGAAGAGGGATTGCTGAAGGCTGTGGTTTTCTTTCCTGTGCACATTAATTCAATGTCCTTTTTACTCAGTGGGGTGTAAACATACATCATTTAAATTAACATAAAAAGTCAGAAATGAGACCTCCATTAACAAATCCACAGGGGAGGAATGAGGCAGTCCCACGTGACTTCTTGCTGCTGTTGCCGCCCAGGAGTGGGGCTGCTAGGCAGGTCCTCCTGCTGACCCCCTCCTCCTCTGGCTTTTCCTGTCCAGTTCTGCAGTGTCACTCCCAGCAGGTTGGCTCATCTTGGCGCTCTCAGCCGCAGATGTCTCCGCAGGTCCGAGTTACTTATTATGTAATTGCTATCAACTTGCTGTGCAGCCCTCTGGGACAGGACATGATGCCTGTCTTTAGCTTCTGGATCAATTGAAAACTGGCTTAATTGGCTCAATGTCCAGCAGTGCCATTATTTGACTCCCCTGTCTGGCCTCTTACTCTTCAAGGATGCAGAGGTCTGGGATGGCAGAGCAGACTTGCCCCTACTGCGCGATGGTGGGAGTGGGAGCTGCTCCGGGCTACATTGAGAGGATTCTCTAGCTACTCAGCCACCTGGAGTCCTCCCTGGAGCCCTTCCCTGGTGGGGCGCTATGGGGTGCAGCGCGTGCTTCTCCCCTGAAGTGGAGAGTCCGAAATTCTGGCCCCTTCATCCTCTTTTCAAGGTTATTCATTCCTCACCCTCAGCCATTCATTCCCTCCACTCAGAGCCTGACACTTGTTAAAATACTAAGGAAGACTTTATTCAAGTCTGTTACAGTAGAGGTTGATTCTATTGTAATAGAGGAGAGAGATCGGGGTCAACTCTGAATACAACAGGACAAGTGGGATTTATAGCTAAGTAGCAGGATGACAGGGTTGTAGCTGTGAACCCCCCACATTTGAGACAGGTCTCAGTTAATTTAGAAAGCTTGTTTTGCCAAGGTTGAGGACTCACACCCCTGACACAGCCTCAGGAAGTCCTGACTACACGTGCCCAAGGTGGTCAGGGCACAGCTTGGTTTTATACATTGTAGGGAGACACGAGACATCAATCAATATATGTTAAAAGTGCATTGGTTTGGTCTGAAAAGGTGGGACAACTTGAAACAAAGGCCAGAAGACTTGAAGTGGGAGGGAGCTTCCAGGTCCCAGACAGGTGAGGGACAAATGGTTGCTTTCTTTTGAGTTACTGACTAGCCTTTCCAAAGGAGACAATCAGGTATGCATCTATCTCAGTGAGCAGAGAGAGAACTGTGAATAGAATGGGAGGCAGGTTTGCCCCAAGCAGTTTCCACCTTGAGTTTTCTCTTTAGCTTAGTGATTGTGGGGACCCAAGGTATTTTCCTTTCACATGGCCATAATAGGTCTGTTGCCCGATCCCTATGGCAAGTCGATGCACTGAGACAGCAGATTGCAGCAGATAAAAAGGTTTAATTGTTGGGCCACTGAACAGGTAGATGGGAGGAAACCTCAAATCCATCACCTCAAGGAATTCAGGGTTAGGGGTTTTGAGGGTGCAGGAGTGGGCTGAAGTGCATGGATTGTTGATTGGCGGAAGAGTGCAGGGTGAAGTCATGGGACAGGGAGGGGAAGCAGCTCTATATTCTCAGGCTGATCCCATTCCTCTGTGAGGGTCTTAAAACTGGTTGCTGGAATTTGGGGTCTAAAAAACATCTTGAGTGATCCTTAAACAAAAGACGTAGGATTCTAACATCAGACACCCTGTCTATAGAAACAGTGGGGTTGCAAATCAATTCCTTTTTTTTTTGTCCTATTTTCAGATTTCTTACTTATTTTACTTTAAGTTCTGTGATACATGTGCTGAATGTGCAGGTTTTGTTACATAAGTAGACATGTGCCATGGTGGTTTGCTGCACCTATCTACCCATCATCTAGGTTTTAAGCCCCGCATGCATTAGGTATTTATCCTAACGCTCTCCCTCCCCTTCCCCACACCCCCTGAAGGCCCCAGTGTGTGATGTTTCTCTCCCTGTGTCCATGTGTTCTCATTGTTCGACTCCCACTTATGAGTAAGAACATGTGGTGTTTGCTTTTCTGTTCCTGTGTTAGTTTGCTGAGGATGGTGGTTTCCAGCTTCATCCATGTCCACGCAAAGGACATAAGCTCATTCTTTTTTATGGCTGCATGGTATTCCATGGTGTATATGTGCCACATTTTCTTTATCCAGTATATCATTGATAGGCATTTGGATATGTGCCACATTTTCTTTATCCAGTATATCATTGATGGGCATTTGGGTTGGTTCCAAGTCTTTGCTATTGTAAATATTGCTGCAATAAACATACGTGTTAATGTGTCTTTATAGTAGAATGATTTACAATTTTTTGGGTATATACCCAGTAATGGGATTGCTGGGTCAAATTGTATCTCTGGTTCTAGAGCCTTGAGGAATCGCCATACTCTTCCACAATGGTTGAATTAATTTACACTCCGAACAACAGTGTAAAAGCATACCTATTTCTCCATATTCTTGCCAGCATCTATTGTTTCCAGACTTTTAAATGATCGCCATTCTAACTGGCATGAAATGGTATCTCATTGTGGTTTTGATTTGCATTTCTCTGATGACCAGTGACGATGAGCTTTTTTTTTCATATGTTTGTTGGCAATGCAGGAGTTTTTTTTTGTTTTTTTGTTTTTTTTTATTATTATACTTTAAGTTCTAGGGTACATATGCACAACGTGCAGGTTTGTTACATGTGTATACATGTGCCATGTTGGTGTGCTGCACCCATTAACTCGTCATTTACATTAGGTATGTCTCCTAATGCTATCCCTCTCCCCTCCCCCCTCCCCACAATAGGACCCGGTGTGTGAGGCTCCCCTGCCTGTGTCCAAGTGATCTCATTGTTCAATTCCCACCTATGAGTGAGAACATGCAGTATTTGGTTTTCTGTTCTTGCGATAGTTTGCTGAGAATGATGGTTTCCAGCTGCATCCATGTCCCTACAAAGGACACGAACTCATCCTTTTTTATGACTGCGTAGTATTGCAGGCCCCTAATGTCAGAAATCCTGTCTGCACACGGGCAGTATGTAGTGCTACAGGACTTTCAGCAGCAAGGAAGTGGACCAGAGTGTAGCCTGATTAATGCTTATGTTACCAGAAAGGGGTCCTAATCCAGGCCTCAAGAGAAGGTTCTTGGATGTCATGCAAGAAAGAGTCTGAGGCGAGTCCATAGAGTGAAATGAAAGTAAGCTTATTAAGAAAGAAAACGAATAAAAAAAATGACTATCCATAGGCAGAGCAGTGGCATGGGCTGCTAGACTGAATATACTTATAGTTAGTTCTTGATGATATGCTAAACCAGTGGTGAATTACTCATGAGTTTTCTGGGAAAGGGGTGGGCAGTTCCCAGAACTGAGGATTCCTCCACTTTTTGGACCACATAGGGTAACTTCGCGGTGTTGCCATGGCTTTTGTAAACTGTCATGGCGCTGGTAGGAGTGTCTCTTAGCATGCTAATGCATTATAGTTAGATATAATGAGCAGTGAGGACAACCAGACGTCACTTTCGTTGCCATCTTGGTTTTGGTGGGATTTGGCAGGCTTCTTTACCGCAACCCGTTTTATCAGCAAGGTCTTTGTGACCTGTATCTTGTGCTGATCTCCTATCATCCTGTGACTAGGAGGCCTGACCTCTTGAGAATGCAGCTAGTAGGTCTCAGCCTTATTTCACCCAGCCCCTATTCAAGATGGAGTTGCTGTGGTTCGAATGCCTCTGACACTTAATTATAACTATATTTCTGCTCAGAACCCAGCCTCCAAGTCTTTTCAACCCTTTTGGGATGGTTTCAGTGTCAATGGATGGAAAACTACTAATAGGAGACATCAAGGGTGGGGGATTCTTGTTAAATGGGCCAACAGGATTCTTGCTAAGGGCAGGCCAAGGGCTCAGACAACAAGGGTATGGGGTGATGAACTTGATCAGATATCGAATTAGGGGATTTTCTCAAACCTGATTTTGCAAGATTCTTACTAAAACTGGACTTGACATGGACAGACACAGAAGGCCAAGATCAAGGCCTAGTAGATAAGTGAGATCAGAGGAGCCTAACCAAGGACTGGTCAAGGAAAATATCTTTGCCAAGAACACGCTCCTGGTCCTCTTCCCCTTTGTGGCTTTGATGAACCCACCCTCTCAACAAGAGTGGGATTGGGGAAAGGCTGTCTTTCGGGACTCCCCGGAAACAGAAAGAAGCTGTCATTCTGTCCCCCCATTTCCCCTCCCTCAGCATAACCTTTAGACCACAGATATTTGCTGGGAAAAAATGATCTTTTCATTCTTTCCTATTTCCTTTGGCAAACAGAAAGGGCACGGGTGTGAATGCCAGTTGGTAATCATTCCATGTTGCTAATCTCGGACTCCCCACTTGGTCTGTGGACAGGCTCAAGACTCCAAAGACCTCGGTGCTATGGGGCTGAGGAGAGACAGAGATAAGAAGAGACTGCTTTCTCTTTTGTTTCCCTTGTCTAGTATTATTCTCCCCAGCATCCTCAATACACGTTAGTTCCAGAGTTACAATTGCAGCTGGGTTCAAACTTGCGCTGCTCAGTGCATGGCAGCCAATAAGTGAAGAGACAAGGTGTTGGGACAAGGAAGACAAATTTCTTCTGGAGATCCAGCAAACTGAGAAGATAGTGGACTAGCATTTGAAAGAATCATCTTAAGTAAATACGAACTTTAGGCTCTTTTTATGCTAGGGGAAGGGGGAAGAGAAAAGGGATTGAGATCAAGAGATGACCAATGGCCACAGACATCTAGGTGGCAGCAAGGGTCCAAGGATGTTGTGAAAATTCTTTCTCCTTGGTCAGATCACAATGCTCCTATAAATGTTTAACATAATATGCTTGCTTGTGTGTATACCCTCCTTATCTCCTCACGGGCTAATTTTGGGAAGGGACTATGATCCTTACTTTAAAGTTACATATAAACTAAATTCCTTCCCTAGTTAGCTCAGCCTACATGCAGAGATAAGCAAAAGCAGTTAACCTAAAAGATAACACCCATGGGGAGTGTCAGAGACAAAATAGAGTCAGTCATGCTAATTTGCCCTCCACTGTTACACAACCTAACTTAAAGAAGAAAAGCTTTATGATAACCTTATTCAACCTACTTAAGCATCACTCTCTTGAGCAACACATTGCCAAATGTAATTTTCTACATGTGGGTTTCTATAGACTTTGATCTCTCCGGGATAACTGCGTGGGAAGCCACAGAAGAAAATGGTAGAAGCTTCCCTCCCAGCCCAATCTCCTCCTACTATGTCCAAACCTTTGGCCCTCTGAAGGTTGACTGAAAAATCAACTCACAAGAGGCAGATTCAGAGAAAAGGCATACAGATTTATTTAACATCTATACATGGGAACCTTCAGAGTGGAGACCCAATCCACCAATGAGGTTGAGAAACTTACATACTGTCTTGAGGTTACAGAAAGGATGCATGGCCAAAAACAGGTTATGGTGGTAACTCAGCTTTTATTGGAAGGACAGGTTATGCTCGGGGGAGAAAGAAAGAGGCTTGGCTAGCAAAGGTGACCTTATTAGGTAGATGAAGTCTCACAGGGTAGCAGCCCTCAGAGAGAATGGATGTTAATGTCTCTTTTCAGACTTTTAAAGGTGTCAGACTCTCAATCTCTCCTAGATCCAGGAAAGGCCTAGAAAGGGAAGACCTGGCTGCATGAATGGAGATTCTCTACAGATACAAATTTCCCCCACAAAAGACAACTTTGCAAGGCCACTTCTGTCAGCTGACCCTGCAGTGGCTGTTTCAAAATACACCAAAGTCATGTACTTTGGGAAAATATTTTGATTTTGCAAATCAAAAATAAAATTTAAAGTCCTCGAGCTGATTAAATGGACCCCCCCTCTTGGCCAAGGGTGTCCCAAAGACATCTGAAAAACTAGTTCAGACCATGACTGGAAGTCGAGGGGTCAGATATGCCTCATTATACCCTCTCCCTTGGAGTGTAGGTACTAGTGACCAGCATTGGTGTTAAAGTAGAGATCATAAGACTGACAAAACAGACTCTTTGTAGCAATAAGTTTCCAAATTCCAACTTGACTCTGATACAGTATCACATGACAGGGAGCAGACCTGGAAAGAAATCAGAGTATTTTACCCAAAAATGTATTTCTTTGACATATTTTGAAATGTCTCTGCAAAGCTGTTTCTTGTGGGGGAAATTTGCATTCTGTAGAGAATTCCCTTCCCTTCCTAGGTCTTTCCTGGAGAGTCTGACACTTTTTAAGGTCCAAAAAGAGATATTTACCATCTATTCTCTCTGATGCCTGCAACCTGGAGGCTTCATCTACATAACAAGAGCCTTGGCTTCCATAACCCTCATCTTGACTCAAGCATTTCTTTATGCTGACTTCAAACTCTGCAGACAAAATTTAGCTCTTTTAACAAATTGCCAGTCAAGAAATCTATGAAGTCATCTACAACCTGGAAACACTCATTTTGAGATATCCCACCTTTCTGGGCTGAATCAATATATACCTTCCATACATTGATTGATGTTTCTGCCTGTAACTTATCTTTCCCTAAAATGCATAAAACTATGTGCCCAAGGTGGCTGTAACCCCTCCACCTTGGGCACATGTGCTCAAGACTTCCTGAGGCTGTCACGGGCCACGGTCCTTAACCTGGGCAAAATAAAACTCTAAACTGATTAGGACCTATCTTGGATATTTTTTGATTTACAGTTTTCTTCATGGCCTCTGACATTGGTAGGAATGAAATTCCTAAACAACTTCCTTTATCTCAAGGTTGCTTAGTAGAAGCACTGGCCCCTGCTTTGTCTTTTCCCTAACTCTAGTCCTTCTTTCAAGTTATGCCTGGGAACATTTCTTGGAGGCACAGCAGTAGTAGCTCTGGGATATCTGCAAAGGAGGAACCTAGGGACAGCTCTCTGGTTGGAAGGAAGTGAGGCCAGGCCACATGTCTCTGTTTCATTTTCATGCCATGTATACCATGTTATAGATCAATAGATTCAGCTGTGTTTTCCAAATATGGTTTTATGCCCACGAGGTTCACAGGAGGTGGAGTAAATATCAGTTGTCTGTACTACTGAAGCATGACTATTCAAAAACAACTGGGCTACTTCAGGGGGGAGTGGGGACAAAGTCATGCCTGGGAGATTGTGGTCTTCAAGGAACAATTGCAAAAGCAAGGAGTCTTATTTTTCAAAGTTAGAAATATCTCACTTTCTGTGACATGAGTTCTTACACACAAAAAAAAGACATTTGGAGTAATTTCTGCATGTGAATCCTGTTTCTCTGACACCCTCCTCGTGGCAGGACTTTGCCTGGTGAGCTACCAGCTTCGTCCCAGAAGGAAGGTTTGGGACTCTGAGGGCCTGAGACTTGTGCATGGAGTTCTGCTCTAGACAACAGGGAACATGGAAAGGCAAAAACAAACAAACAAAAAAACCAAAAAACAAAAACAAACCTCAAAATCTGCAGGGAAACCTGAAGTTCAAATCCAGGGAAAACCGTCTATGAATGATAGCTGTGGTGGGGACCAAGGGGTTTCAGAGCCAAGGTGTATTTGGCTGGTGTCTCCATAGACTGCCAAAATTACACAGGCGTCCTGGGTGAGAACCTCTACACCAGCCAGGCCTTGCACCTGGATTTTATGAATTTGCATGTGGGAAAGACTATGGTATGTTCTAGGGCATTCTTTTTTTGTTGTTTTAATGTTTTAATTTTTTAAATTTTAGACACAGGGTCTTGCTCTGTCACCCAAGCTGGAGTGCAAAGGCCTGACTGTAGCTCACTGCAGCCTCAAACTCCTGGGCTCAAGTCATCCTCCTGCCTCACTGTAGCTGGGATTATGGGTGCTCACCACCACACCTGGCTAGTTGTTTAAATTTTTTTTGTAGAGCTAGGGTCTCACTACATTGCCCAGGCTGGTCTCCAGCTCCTTGCCTGCAGCAATCCTCCTGTCTCATCCTCCCAAAGTGCTGGGATTACAGGTGGGAGCCATCACACCCAGTCTTCTTGATATAATAGATGAGATTGCCCAAAATCCCACTGGCCCAAAATCCTCCTTTTTTTTTTTTTTTTTTTTTTTTTTGAGATGGAGTCTTCTTCTGTTGCCCAGGCTGCAGTGCAATGGTGCAGTCTTGGCTCACTGCAACCTCTGCCTCTTGGGTTCAAGTGATTGTCCTGCCTCAGCCTCCCAAGTGGCTGGTATTACGGGCACCTGCCACCATGCCTGGCTAATTTTTGTATTTTTAGTAGAGACGGGGTTTCACTATGTTGGCCAGGCTGGTCTCAAACTCCTGACCTCAGGTGATCTTCCTGCCTCGGCCTCCCAAAGTACTGGGATTACAGGCGTGAACCACCGCACCTGGCCCCAAACTCCTCCCATCTTGATCTGAGTGCTTGCAATGGTGTCTGGTGCTGCACAGTGCATTTTACGTTCTCCATCTGGGGCTGCTTTTGTTCTTTCATTCATTCTTCTTGTAGTGTATCATTCATTCATTCATCTATTTGCTCAATTAAAAATTTGTTAAACTCTTATTATTTGTTGGGTTCAGGGTCATGATCATAAATCGCAACAGAAGCTCTTGCCTCTGGAAGGAGCTCAGAGATTGGTGGGGGACAGAAACGTTTATCACCTCTTTGAACTGATGAGCTCACAATGACAAAGTGACATGCATGCTCTGATGGTAAAGAACACGGTGGTCGGAGTGGAGATACGGTCTATATAGGAGTCCAGTAAGTGAAGGCGCAGCAGAGGAGGGAAGGTGTTCTGGTTTCAGGGAAGTGTTGGGTATGTGAAGGTTCTAAGGTGGAAGGCCATATTCTAGGTTCCAGCTACTGCAAGGAAGTCATTGTCGCTGAAGAGAAGGGATAGGTAATGGTGTAAAAGAAAGTTCTGGAGTCCCAAAGATCTGAGTTCAAATGTTGGCTCTGCTGTGCCACTGTGCAAGTTATTTAAACTTTATAACCCTCAAATTCCTCATTTGTGAATTAACAGTATTCCTGTGGCCTAGGACTGATCAGAGAAAAACCTTAGACGCATTAAATTACACAGAGTTTAACTGAACAAAGAACGATTTACAAACCGGGCAACCCCTGAACCAGAATAGATTCAGAGAGACTCTGGCGCAGCTGCATTGTGGAAGTAGATTTATGGACAGAGAAAGGAAAATAACACACAGAAAATGGAAGCGAGGTACAAACAAAGATTGCTTAGCGCTTGCCTTATTGGAACATGTTGGAACACTTGACCACCGTTGATTGGCCAAAACTCGGTGATTGGCAGAAGAGTAGGTGACCGTCTGTTTATACATCCGGTTCTGTTACAGTTCACTATGGACACAGAAACCTTCAGAGTGAATTTAAAATATGTAAGGAGGTAGCGTTAAGCTAAACTTAATTGAATAGGATTTAGTAATTCCCCTATTCTTTGAAGACTGACATCAGGGACCAGAGGAAAATAGGACTTTGTCACACAATTAGAGATATTGTTCACTGGATTAAAATGTTGGGCTCAAGATATATAGTACCCTTACATTTAAGATTGTAGTCCAGGCTGGGTGCCGTGGCTCACGCCTGTAATCCCAACACTTTGGAATACCGAGGCAGATGGATAACCCGAGGTCAGGAGCTCGAGACCAGTCTGGCCAACATGGTGAAACCCTGTCTCTACTAAAAATAAAAAACTTAGCCGTGCCTGGTGGCAGGTGCCTGTAATCCCAGCTACTTGGGTGGCTGAGGCACGAGAATCGCTTGAACCTGGGAGGCAGAGGCTGCAGTGAGCCGAGATCATGCCACTGCACTGCAACCTGGATGACAGAGGGGAAACTCTGTCTCAAAAACAACAACAATAAAAACGAAAGATTTTTTTGTAGTCCAGTTAGAAATTAACAGCAATGATACGTTATAAAAAATAAGAGACACAATGTGTCTTAAATACATATTTAAGTTTTGGAGGGTGTTTGTTGGGTAGGTTGGTTCCTGGTGTCTCCTGTGGTACAGAGGAGAAACAGCAGAAGCCAAGTTGAGCGGGGCATTTGAAACTGACAGGTCCTTGCTTTGGTCATGCCTCTTCCAGTGCTTCCTATGTAAAGGATATGTAGGTCTCTCGATTATTCATACACAGACCTGGATTCAGAAAGGAAAAACTCTTCGTAAACTGCTCAGTTTTAGAAATCAAAAGATTGATCCAGGCGGAAAGAGGGAGATGATGTGATGTAAAAACCACAATCTAGGCAGGGATTTAAAATGAATCAGAAAATGAACAGACCAGAGAACTTGCTTAATTCAGAGACACCCAGGGGACCCTCGAGTTCTAAAAACAAGTGACTGGGAATCAAAGTCAGCTGTCTGATTTTTGTATTTTAGAGAGTGAGGGTGGGTGTTTTGCGTATGAATAATATTTTGCATGCTATTGGATTTTTTTAATACAGTGGAATCATTGCTTCTCCCTGTGTCCTTTTTAAAAAAACTTTTTTTTCATGCAAATTCATTAAATTTGAGATGCAGTAATATACTGAAATCTTGTCCATCTGATTCCCCAAACAACAGTTAATCCTTGGCACATTTTGAAAAGTATACATGTAGTTTTAAAATGGAATTAGGTGTGACCCAAATGTGATGGCAGCCCTGTGGACATCCTTTCTTCTTACCCTGCATGCTTCTAAAAGTAGAACTCAGTATTTTTTTCTTTTTTCTGTTTTTTTTTTGTTTGTTTGTTGTTTTTTTTAAAAAGAAAAAAAAAAAAACAAAAAAAAACACCAGGTTCTCACTCTCTTGCCCAGGCTGGAGTGCAGTGATGTGATCCCAACTGACTGCAACTTCAGACTCCCAGGCTCAAGTGATTCTCTCATCTCAGCCTCCCAAGTAGCTGGGACTACAGGCAGGTGCCACCATACTCAGCTAATTTTTGTACTTGTCGTAGAGAAAGAGTTTCCCCGTGTTGCCCAGGCTGGTCTCTGAACTGCTGAACTCAAGGGATTCACCTACTTCAGCCTCCCAAAGTGCTAAGATGACAGGCAGGAGCCACTGGACCTAGCGGAGCTCAGCTTTTTTTTTTTTTTTTTCCGAAAAAGAAAACAAAACACATATTTGGCTCTACAAAGCATATTTTGTGTAAAATAGATTCTATAGGCAATTAATGCAAGAGATCCTAGGGAAGGCTCTGTCACAAGCCACTGTAAAACTTAACGAAATTGCAATCACAGACCTAATTCTACCTTCCAAAGTCCTCATGGGCCACTGGTTATCCCCTCCTCCTCCTTGTCCTAAATCTTTCTTTTCTTCTCCTTTTTTTATGCTAAGCAGGTTATCTCTTAGCTTTTTCAGTCTGAATTCTCAAGCTCAGAATCTCTTTCAGCAAACAAGAGCCTTCCAGCGATCCATCCTTTGCAGTCGGGGATTATAAACAACCAGTACCATTTTTTTCCCATCAGAGATATTTGTTTTTCAGTTTGCATGTGTGTATTGGCTGAATCCTAATATTTGCATTTCATGATTGTGTTCTGAATTGGGAGAAAAATAACCCAAATCTCTCTAAGCAGGTACATCATCCTGTCTGCCCTCAGAAGGCCTAATCTGTGTCTCATTTTTTTTTTTTTAATTTAGATTGTTATCTTAGTCATTTTGGGCTGCTGTAATAAAATAGCATAGACTGGGTGGCTTATAAACAACAAAAACTTGTTTCCCACAGTTCTGGAGGCTGGGAAGTCCAACATCAAGGTGCTAGCAAATTCACCTTCTGGCGAGGGCCCATTTCCCAGTTAATACATGGCCCCTTCTCCCTGTATCATCATGTGGTGGAAAGAGACAAGAGAGCTCTGTAGGGTCCCTTTTATAAGGCATGGATCCCACTCATGAGAACTCCATCGTCATGGCCTCATCAATTCCCGAAGGCTCTACCTCCTAATACCATTGAGGGAATAACATTGGAGGTTAGGGTTTCAACATGAGGGTTTTGTGGGGACACAAACACTTAGTAAATAATGGTTATTGTGGAAGATGTTTACTGAACTTCTGAAGCAAATGACAAAGCTAGCTTAATGAGACATTAAAAGTTATTTAGGGCTGGGCGTGGTGGCTCACGCCTGTAATTTCAACACTTTAGGAGGCCGAGGCAGTCTGAACACGAGGCCAAGAGGTCGAGACCATCCTGGCCAACATGGCAAAACCCCCTGTCTACTAAAATACAAAAATTAGCTGGGCGTGGTGGTGTGTGCCTGCAATCCCAGCTACTCATGAGGTAGAGGCAGGAGAATTGCTGGAATCCGGGAGGCAGAGGTTGCAGTGAGCTGAGATCGTGTCACTGCCCTCCAGCCTGGGGACAGGGCGAGATATTATCTCAAAATAAAATAAAATAAAATAAAATAATAAAAATAAAAGAGACATTTAATCTGGACATCATATTACAACAGTGTTGCAAAATGGACACTCAGTCCAAATCACCCTTCTTAGCTGTAGGACCTTGTGACCTCTGTTGACCAAAACAAACCCAAAAAGAAACCCCGCAAAGCCCAAACTGTGAAGTCTTAAATGAGGTTTCTTCTGAGCCAATATGAGTGACCATGGCCTGGGGAACAAGAGGTCCCACGAAAGTGTGCCCAAGGTGGTCAGGTTACAGGTTGGTTTTATACATTTTATGAGACA
Organism: Theropithecus gelada; assembly: GCF_003255815.1. NCBI lineage: Eukaryota > Metazoa > Chordata > Mammalia > Primates > Cercopithecidae > Theropithecus > Theropithecus gelada. Next base: position 3,753,701 of record NC_037670.1, on the reverse strand, counting down.
ATAATTGTAGGTGAAATCATAAAGCAGTACATGGAAAGTATACATTGGCTCAGCATAAAGAGGCACGGTATCTTGAAGTGCGAGGCTGTTGGGGCTGGTACAAGGCCATTGGTGAATTCAAAGATTTTCTGATTGACAGTTGGTTAAAAGAATTAAGCTTTGTCTAAAGTCTCCAAGTCAGTAGAAAGAAATGCTTGAGTTAAGAAAAGGGGAGCTGTGGAAACCTAAGTTCTTGTTATGTAGATGAAGCCTTTAGGTAGCAGGCTTAGAGAGAACAGATGGTAAATACCTCTCTTTGGACCTTAAAAGGTGTCAGACTCTTAGCTAATCCCTTCTAGACCCCATAAAGGCCTGGTTGGTTTAATAGAGATTCTCTGCAGATACACGTTTTACTCAGAAAAGACAGCTTTGCAGAGCCGTTTCAAAATATGTCAAAGCAATATATTTTGGGGTAAAACATTTGGATTTCCTTCAGCGTCTGGCATGTAACACTATACCAGAGTCAGGTTGCAATTTGGTATCTTATTGCCACAGTAAATCTGTTTTCTCTGTCTTATGATTTCTATTTTAATGTTAATGCTGGTCAGTTGTGCCTAAACTCCAAAAGGGGTAGGGCATAGCGAGGCTTGTCCATCCTTCCTGTCATGGCCAGGAATCCAATGTTTCAGGTTTCTCTGGGATCCTTTGGGCCCAAAGGGGGTTCATTCAGTCAGTGCGGTGGCTTAGATTTTTATTTTTGCCTTACACCTTGGACAAGTCTCCTAAGTTGTCAGGGACTCAATTTTATAATCTGTAAAATAGGGACAAGTATCCATGTTTATTGTTACCAGAAAAAGTTCCCAATCCAGATCCCAAGAGAGGGTTCTTGGATCTCACACAAGAGAGAATTCCGTGCAAGTCCATAGAGTAAAGCGAAAGCAAGTTTATTCAGAAAGTAAAGGAATAAAGAATGGCTACTGCATAGGCAAAGTAGCAGCTTGGACTGCTGGACTAAGGATACTTATAGTTATTTCTTGATTATATGCTAAACAAGGGATGGGTTACTTTTGAGTTTTCCAGGAAAGGGGTGGGCAATTCCTGGAACTGAGGGTTTCTCCTCTCATTAGACCATATAGGGTAATCTCTGGGTGTTGCCATGGCATTCGTAAACTGTCATGGTGCTGGTGGGCGTGTCTTTAGCATGCTAATGCATTATATTTAGCGTATAATGAGCTGTGAGGATGACCGGAGGTCACTTTTACCACCATCTTGGTTTTCGGGGATTTGGGCCAGGCTTCTTTACCGCAGCCTGTTTTATCAGCATAATTTTTGTAACCTGTATCTTGTGCTGACCTCGTATCTCATCCTGTGACTAAGAATGCCTCACTTCCTGGGAATGCAGCCCAGTAGGTCTCAGCCTTATTTTACCCAGCCCCTATTCAAGATGGAGTTGCTCTGGTTCGAACGCCCCTGACATTATGTCACAAGCTTGTTGTGAGCATGAATGAGTTACTATCAGTAAAGTCTAACATCCAGAAAGGTAAAATTATGCCTCAATATAAAATGAAAATGAGGAACATATTTTATTCAACTTATTAATTCATGGGAGAATCAATAAGGTATTAAGTCCAGTTCAAATGAGAATTTAACTTACAGAGGTGTATATTCTCCACCAGAAAAAAAATCATTACAGGAGTCATTTGCAGTGCTGTTAGTTTCCTACAACTTTGCAGCTATCCCTTCAGCGATGGGCTGAAAAATGCCTTCCACCCAAGATACCCACATTCCAATCCTAGAACCTGTGAATGTTACTTCATATGGCAAAAATATGACTTTACAGTTGTGATTCATTCACTCCACAACAGTCTCCAGACTGTGGGAGATTATACTGGATTTTCCAGGTGGCCCTAGAAAGAGAGAAGCAGAGGAAGATTTGACCCAGACAGGAGATTAGAAGGTGGTGTGACCATAGAGGCAGAGACTGAAGGGATGCAGCCACAAGTCAAGGAATGCTGGCAGCCACCAGATGCTGGAAGAGGCAATGAATGGCTTCTACCCTGGAGCATTCAGAGGGAACATGGTCCTGCTGACACCTTGATTTTGTTCCCCAGTGAAACTGATTACAGACTTCTTGCCTCCAGAACGTGAGAGAATCAATTTCTGTTGCTTTAAGCCAGTGGTCCCCAACCATGTTGGCACCAGGGACTGGCTTCATGGAAGACAGCTTTTCCATGGACCAAAGGTGAACATGATTTCAGGATGATTCAAGCACGTTTCATAGATTGTACACTTTGTATTATTATGACATTATTAGTATATAATAAAATAATTGTACAACTCGCCATCATGTAAAATGAGTGGGAGTCCTGAGCTTGTTTTCCTGCAACTAGACGGTCCCATCTGGGGGTGATGGAAGACAGTGACAGATCATCAGGCATTAGATTCTTATAAGGAGCGCACAACCTAAATCCCTCGTATGTGCAGTTCACAATAGCGTTTATGCTTCTATGAAAATCTAATGCTGCTGCTGCTCTGACAGCAGGTGGAGCTCAATCAGTAATGGGAGTGGTGGGGAGCAGCTGCAAATGCAGATGAAGCTTTGCTGGTTCACCCACCACTCATCTCCTGCTGTGTGGCCAGGTTCCTAACAGGCTGCAGACCAGTACCTGTCTGCGGCCCTGGGTTTGGGTCCCCTGCTTTAAGCCACCTAGTGTGTAGTCATCTGTTACAGTAGCCACAGGAAATTGGCTACAAAGTTGCAAAGAGCTTTCCCGACAGAAAGTTAATCAAAGTATCCCCGGTGAGTCTGCTAGATGATACCCAGCACCTCACTTAAAAGACACCAAGGAATCTCCTACCCATTCCTAAGTTTGGACAGTTTTTCCTGACAATTTTAGTCTACAAAGTGCTTGGGATATATATAAAGTAATTCATAGTAAGTAAGCATTACTATATAAATTTTAGTGATATTACTACCACGCCTACTAATTATAATAATTATCATCATCATCATCAACCATCATCATTATTCTCTTTTATTTTCTTGTCTTGTTCTTTTCACTTGGTAGGTTGTTTTGACTGGGAACCAATGATTCTCTTGACTGACAGGCTTCCCTGCCCAGTGGAAGAGAATAATGGGATTATGAGTGGGAACTCCTTGGGAACACCCAGGAGTTCAAGGCTGCAGTGAGCCATGATTGTGCCACAGAGGTTGGTGTTTTCACCGTTAGCTGTGAGAGTGCAAAGGCATCAGATGTTAGCAGTGGAAGACCAAGGTGTCAGTGATAGACTTGGGGTTACCCTGCCCTTCCAGCTGGATATCTTGAGCTGCTGTGGAGATGCAAATGGCATAAAGGACAATTGAATGGAAAGATGTGTGGTTTTCAGTGAATAAATATCATGGAGGGCATGACGAGGGGGTAAAAATGCTTATGCACAGATCCCCTGAACAGGGAAAGCAAGGGTGGTATTGCCAAGTGAAAAGGAGATTTTGTTTAAAAAAAAAAGAGAGAGAGAAGAAAAACTGTAGGAAAATTGATGACTTGCTGAAGGAATGGAGTGTGGCATTCAGCAGCATTTTAAGTTAATCTAGGCCAGTGGTTTTCAAGGTGGTAGGTGGATTTTGTCCCCCAGGGGGATATGTGGCAAGTCTGGAGACATTTTTGGTCATCGCAGCGGGGAGTGCTATTGATGTCTACTTGGTAGAGGGCAGGACTGCCCCTAAAGATCTTAACAATGCACAGGGCAGTTTCTTACAACAAAGAATTATCTGACCCCAAATGTCACTAATGCTGAGGCCAGGAGACTCGGCTTTAGGGTAAGAGTTGCAGACTCACAGAATCAGAGTCCTGCAGGGACCTTAGCGATTATGAGGTTCCGTGATTTTCAAAGGACATCCTTCAGCTCTCACAGGATAGGGGGAGGCGCCAGGAGCCCAGGGACCAGAGAGGCGGTGGAGGGTGTGGAGGGTGGATCTCGTGGTGTTACCCACATCACAGGTGTCTCTCTCCTCTGCAGTGGGTGTTGGTGCAGGGGTGAGTATTTCTGCTGACAGAAATATATAAAGTAACTATTCATAGTAAGCATTACTATGTAAGCTTTAGTGATACTACTACTAATAATAATTGATTATCCTCATGATCATCATTATCATCAATCACTATCATCATTCCCTTTTATGTACTGGCTGGTTCTTTTAACTTGGTGGGTTGTGTTGAGTGGGAACCAATGATTGTCTTGACTGACAGGCTTCCCTGCCCAGTGAAAGAGATAAAAAGGATTATGAGTGGGAACTCCTCGGGACATCCAGGAGTTCAAGGCTGCAGTGAGCCATGATTGTGCCATGGAGATTGGTGTTTTCACCATTAGCTGTGAGAGTGCAAAGGCATTAGATGTTAGCAGTGGAAGACCAAGGTGTCCCTGATAGTTTCGAGGTTACCCTACCCCTCCAGCTGGCCGTCTCCTGTAGCTGAGGAGACGCAAACTGCACAGACGACAATTAAACGGAAAGATGTGTTGTTTTCAGTGATCAAATATCATGGAGGGCAGTACTGCTGCTGTCTAGAGCCGGGTGTAGTGACTGGCACCTGCAGTCTCAGCTACTCAGGAAGATTGCTGAAGTCCAGGCGTTCAGACTGCACTCCAGCCTGGGCAACAGGGCAAGACCCTGTATCTTAATAAACAAAAAAGTTTGAAAATACCTAGTGTGTTTTATTTTGTGTTGAGGAATAAAAAATTAACAGATGTAGGACTGGTCACTAATAGTACTGGGAATCTGCTGGGCGTGGTGGCCCACGCCTGTAATCCCAGCACTTTGGGAGGCCGAGGTGGGCAGATCACGAGGTCAGGAGATCGAGACCATCCTGGCTAACAACGGTGAAACCCCGTCTCTACTAAAAATACAAAAAATTAGCCGAGCGTGTTGGCGGGCGCCTATAGTCCCAGCTACTCCGGAAGCTGAGGCAGGAGAATGGCAGGAAGCCAGGAGGCGGAGTTTGCATTGAGCCCAGGTCATGCCACTGCACTCCAGCCTGGGAGACAGCAAGACTCCGTCTCAAAAAAAAAAGTACTGGGAATCCTGGCTGCCCCCCGGTGCCTGAGCCCACCCTTCCAAATGTCTATTCACACCTTGTTAGAAAAACCTATGGGGTTTCAAACCCCATTTCTGTAAATCTTGCCGACATGAACTGGTTTAATTTCTGACCATAAAAACACATTAAACAGGATACAATAAAAAGAGTTATTTCTTTATTAAGAATCCTATTGATACAATTTACTAAGGCATTTACTGTGTCTTACCCTGTACGTGGCTGTGAACATTTAGAGGGTGTAGAATTTAGGGCTAAAATTATCCCATCTCCGATATATATTCTGGACACTGGAGTTTTAAATAAATCTGTAGCTTATGTTTATGTCTCTTCTAAACATAGATGGTGAGAACTGGAACCAGAATGCCGGTAACTGGGGGAGAAAAATAAAGGCACGCTGGCTGTGGGGACATTTATCCTTCCTGGTGGCTGTGGCACACCTGTGATCCTGTGATCACTCTCCTTATATTTGGAGGAGTTTCCACCCTCTGAGCCCCGCCTTAGTTTGTTTGTTTGTTTTGGGTTTTTAATTCTGAGACAGTGTCTCGCTCTGTTACCCAAGCTAGTATGCAGTGTGGCATAATCATGGCTCACTGCAGCCTGGAACTCGCAGGCTCAAGCAATCCTCCCACCTCAGCCTCCCAAGTAGCTGGAACCACAGGCATGCCCCACCAGGCCCAGCTAATTTTTAAATTTTTCTATAGCAATGGGGTCTCCCTATGTTACCCAAGTTGGTCTCAAACTCCTGGGCTCAAGCGATCCTCCCACCTCAGCCTCCGAAAGTGCTGGGGTACCAAGGGTGAGCCACCGCACCCAGCCTGAGTCCTGCCTTTCCAAGATCAAAGTAGAAATCAACTTTACTACTTTCCTTGTTCCTAGACCTTGTCCTGGGAGCCAGGCTTCTCCAGTCAGACCCATGAGAGTGTATCATGCAAAACCCATCGCCATGACAAGAAGGAGAGACATTTAACTTTGAAAGGCAAAAATTGTACCAGTCTTAGTGGCAGCAGCTCATTTCCTGTGTGGACAAAGTGGCAGCTGGATTTAGGAACCCTCTTTTAATAAATCCCTTTTCTCCAAAACTAGCTCAAATTGGTTCTGGAGACCATAACTAAAATTGCTGCCTGATACAGAAGGAGAAATGTTACTGTGGAAATATCTCAGAGACCAAATCACTTGGCACTCCGCAGTTTTGTGAAATATTGACTGTCACCATGAGACAAACCTTCACTGCTCGCACCTCCTCAGCATTGCCTGCCCTAATTAGGTAGGTTTTGGAAGAACTCGCTAGCAACCATAACCTTTAAATAGACCAGAACTTGTCTTTTGTGGTGAATTCAGAATCAGTAGCTTTATAAGAAGGGCTTTGCTCAGTTCATGATGACTCTATGCATGATTGACTCCGTCTCTGTACCTGAATTTAAAAAAAAAAAAATGTTGCAAGTAAAGAAAAGGCAAAATGTTATTTTTTTCCCCAGTTTTGCACTGGTGCTCAGCACATAGGGTTTCAGGTAGGCTCTGCCTTAACATATTCCTGGAAGAAACTTCAGAAAAGAGGCCATGACAGGTGGAGACAGCTTCCTTGATTACAGCTCAGCATGGTTCAAATGACACTCTGGTAGTTAATTGATTCAGGCAAGATAATTTGTGTGCGATAAACAGCACAGACCTTTTATTCTCAACTGGTCAGTTAGAAAGAAGTTTCTCTAATTCAGTCTTAGAAAATGACTTTTTTTTTTTTTTCTTGTGCTGGAACTCATTTATTTGCATATAGAAAGATGTTCAAAGCTCTGTAGAAATGCCCAGAGATTGTCAAATCTAACATTATGTTTGCAAAGATGGCATCAAGCTCCTTCCTCCTCAGACAAGAAAACTGCATTTGAACGGGCCGGGTATTGAAGACCAGCTGATGGTGTCTGAGTCAAAGATGGAGCTGATATTCTCAGGCAATAGATCCACTTTGGGGCCACTCCAGCTGTTTTTCTAGGAAATCTTCCAAAGCAAACACCACAGTGGAGCTATTCCTGTGAAATAGTGGCATGTCTTCTTCTGTGATCATGGCCAGAGACATCTTCTTTCTTCTTTGAAATATGTGTGAAAGGTTTTGCTCAGCCTCTGGAGTAAACCCCATCTCAACATAGCAGCTCTATCCTTGGAGAATATGATTTTGACATCTGATGGACTCCCAATATTTGATGCTTGTTTTCAAGGCCACGCTAACACCAGTTGGGCTGAGATTAAAATGAGGTCCATAGTAACAGTCACAGGTCCACGGCTCTTGGAGACCCCCTCTTTTTTTTTAGTCTTGTCTTTTGTTTTTTTGTTTTTTTGAGACAGAGTCTCTCTCTGTCACTCAGGCTGGAGTGCAGTGGTGCGATCTCAGCTCACTTCAACTTCTGCCTTCTGGGTTCAAGTGATTCTGCTGTCTCAGCCTCTGTAGTAACTGATTATAGGTGTGCCCCACCACACCTGGCTAATGCCCTCTGAGGACTCTTACACAGTCCTGGCCGTGATTCTTCTGGGCAGGGTCTCTGCAGTCAGTCCTCTTGTCCACCAGCCTCATGCTCTCCATTTTCCTGTCCAACTCATGCATGGCATCCTCTGCAATGCCTCGAACAGCCTGTACAGTGCATGGTGCCTTGGTGACACATTACTGACCAGAGACACCACCGAGCTCTGTTGCTCATGCTGCCCAGGCTGGAGTGCAATGGCATGATCTTGACTCACTGCAACCTCTGCCTCCCGGGTTCAAGCGATTCTCCTCCCTCAGCCTCCTGAGTAGCTGGTATTACAGGCATGTACCACCACATCCAGCGAATTTTTATATTTTTAGTAGAGATGGGGTTTCAACATGTTGGCCAGGCTGATCTCGAACTCCTGGCCTCAAGTGATCCACTCACCTGGGCCTCCCAAAGCACTGGGATTACAGGCATGAGCCACCGTGCCCAGCTAAAGCTACTGATTTCTGAAGTCAAGGACCTTGTGTCTCATCACTGCCAAAGTGGCTGGTGCCAACCCCACTGAGGCCTTGTGCTTTCAAACCTACTAGAGATTTTCTTGAATGAGCCCTTTCATGACAGCCCAGTCAACACAGAGCTACAGAGGGAGGGAACCGCTGCCACCAGCCTGTGACCATAAGAAGACAAACAGACCACATCCTGCACTGGCTGGCACCTCTCTTTTCCAAGTCTGGTGGAATCCCTTACCAAAGGCCACTTGACAAGTCCTCTGACAAGACTGACCTTAGATGAAAGCTGGGTGTGGGCCGGGCGCAGTGGCTCACGCCTGTAATCCCAGCACTTTGGGAGGCTGAGGCAGGCAGAGATCACTTGAGGTCAGGAGTTCGAGACCAGCCTGGCCAACATGGTGCAACCTCATCTCTACTCAGAAAAATACAAAAATTAGCCAGGGGTGGTGGTGCACATGTGTAATCCCAACTACTGGGGGAGGCTGAGGCAGGAGAATCGCTTGAACCCAGGAGGCAGAGCTGCAGTGAGCGGAGATCGCACCACTGCACTCCAGCCTGGGCGACAGAGTGAGACACTGTCTCAAAACAAATAAAGAGGCTGCGTGTGGTGGGTGGCCTGGTCATGTGTGTGCTGGGCCTGGCTGAACTACACTTCCCAGAATTCCCTTATATGTTTTACAGTAGGGTGGACTGCAGGAGGGATACCTATGGGAGATGTGGAAGGTGCAGGGGAAACAGCAGCCCCTTTGTAGCTCACCCATGTCACTGCTCATCTGCTGCCTCCACTTGTTGGCTGGGCCTGCCACAGCTCCACCTGCCCCTGGAGCCCCTCCAGGTTCTACCACACCTGGACCTTGTGTGGCTGTCGGCTCCACCCTGAAGGGCCCTGGCTTCTGCACGACATAAAACCCAAGGTCAGAGGCAATAAGGGACTTCGACAAGTTTCATTCGTACTCCTGGGCTCCAGCTCGTTTGTGGCTTTCAGCTTGTTCTTGCTTCCTTAGGTTATAGCCGTCATCTCCCCTTCCAGGCTGTCTGCCCTGTGGACTGCAGGTGCCAGCATCAGAAGGGAAAAAAAGGGAAAGCAAAGAAGGAAAGACAAAGTCAGTTCTAATAGAGACTGTTTAACCAGCTCCCACAGTTGCATGAGGTTAAATCCCTGCAAAAAGTCATAAAAGTTATATATATGTACATTGATGTATAGGTATACGTGTGTGTGTGTGTGTGTGTGTGTGTGGTTGTGCATTGCATAACGACAAGGATACTTTTTTTTTTTTTTTGAGATGGAGTCTCGCTCTGTCACCCAGGCTGGAGTGCAGTGGTGCGACCTCGGCACACTGCAACCTCTGACTCCTGGGTTCAAGCGATTCTCCTGCCTCAGCCTCCAGAGTAGCTGGGATTACAGGTGCCCACCACCACGCCAGGTGAACTTTTGTATTTTTAGTAGACACAGGGTTTCGCCATGTTGGCCAGGCTGGTCTCGAACTCCTGACCTCAAGTGATCTGCCTGCCTCGGCCTCCCAAAGTGCTGGGATTACAGGCATGAGCCACTGCACCCTCCGACAGGGATACATTCAAAGAAATGCATCATTAGGCAATTTCATCATTGAGCAAACATTATAGAGTGTACTTATACAACCCTAAGTGGCCTAGCCTATTACACACTAACCTGTATGGTAAAGCCTATTGCTCCTAGGATACGAACCTGTAGAGCACATTACTGTACTGAATACTGTAGGCAATTGTAACACAATGCTAAGTATTTGTATACCTAAACATAGAAGGGGTACAGTGAAAATACGGTATAAAGAAGCAGCCTCCAACCTATTTGGCACCAGGGACTGGTTTTGTGGAAGTCAGTTTTTCCAGGGCTTCAGGGAAGGGTGGGGAAGTGTCAGGATGAAACTGTTCCACCTTAGATCGTCAGGCATTAGTTAGATTATCAGAAGGAGCATGCAACCTAGATCCTGCGCATGTGCAGTTCACAAGAGTGTTCATGCTCCTGTGAGAATCTAATGCCACCGCTGATCTGATAGGAGGCAGAGCTCGGTGGGTAAGGCGAGTGATGGGGAGTAGCTGTAAATACACATGAAGCTTTGCTCGCCTGCAGGCCGCTCACCTCCTGCTGTGCAGCCTAGTTCCTAACAGGTCACAGACCAGTACTGGTCCAAGGCCTGGGGGATTGGGGACTGCTGATATAAAAGACAAAATAATCGTACACCTGTCTAAAGCATTTACCATGAATGGAGCTCACAGCACTGAAAGTTGCTCTGGGTGAGTCAGTGAGGGAGTGGCGAGAAAATGAGTGGTTCACGCCTGTCATCCCAGCACTTTGGGAAGCCAAGGCAGGCGGATCACCTGAGGTCAGGAGTTCAAGACCAGCCTGGGCAACATGGCCAAACTCTGTCTCTACTAAAAATAAAAAATCAGCCTGGCGTGGTGGCAGGTGCCTGTAATCCCAGCTACTCTGGAGGCTGAGGTAGGAGAATTGCTTGAACCTGGGAGGTAGAGGTTGCAGTGAACTGAGATCACACCACTGCACTCCAGCCTGGGTGACAGAGTGAGACTCCTTCCAAAAAAAAAAGAAAAGAAGAGAAAGAAAATGTGAAGGCCTAGAACATTACTGCACACTACTGGAGGTGGACTTTGTCAACACTGTATGGTTAGGCTACTTTTTCTTTTCTTTTCTTTTCTTTTTTTTTTTTTTTTTTTTTTTTGAGATGGAGTCTCGCTCTGTCACCCAGGTTGGAGTGCAATGGCATTATCTCGGCTCACTGCAACCTCTACCTCCTGGGTTCAAGCAATTCTTATACTAATTTATCCTTTTTAAAACCCCTTCTTCAGTAATAAATTAACCTTAACTTACTGTAACTTTGTAACTTTATAAAGGTTCTAAATTTTATAAACTTTTTGACACTCTGACAGTAATCACTTAGCTTAAAACACATTGTACTGCTATACAAAAATATTTTCTTTCTTTATAGCTTTAATCTATAACCTTTTTCCAACTAAATATTTTTTCTCTTTACTCCTTGAAAACCAAGACACAAACACACACATTAGCCTAGGCCTACACAGGATCAGGATCGTCAGTATCACTGTCCTCCACCTTCTCGTCTTGTCCCACTGGTAGGTTTTCAGGGGCAATAATAGGCATGGAGCTGTCATCTATGATAACAATGCATTTTTCTGGAATCCCTCCTGAAGGACTTACCTGAGGCTGTTTTACAGTTACTTTTTATATAAATAGAAGGAACACACTCTAAAATAATGATAAAAGTATAGTGTAGTAAATACAGAAACCATTAGGGCTTTTACTATGATTGTCAAGTATTATGTACTGGACCAGGTGCAGTGGCTCATGCCTATAATCCCAACACTTTGGGAGACTGAGGTGGGCGGATCACTTGAGCTCAGGAATTCGAGACCAGCCTGGGCAACATGGCGAAACCCCGTCTCTACTAAAAACACAAAAATTAGCTGGATGTGGTGGCATGCACCTGTAATCCCACTACTTGGGTGGCTGAGGCAGGAGAATAGCTTGAACCCGGGAGGCGGAGGCTGCAGTGAGCTGGGATCGCACCACTGTACTCCAGTCTGGGTGACAGAGTGAGACACTGCCTCAAAAAAAAAAAAAAAAAAATAGTATGTTTTGGACATAATTGTATGTGTGATACTTTTGTGACTGGCTAATGAGTAGCATTACCAGCATTGCCACAAACATTGTGCTATGATGTTATGCCAGCTACGACATCTTTAGGTGATAGGAATTATTCAGCTATGTTGTAATCCTATGGGCCCACTGTCCTACATGCAATTTGTCATTATGTGGTGCATGACTACATATATAGATTTCCTATTGGTTTTATTTCTCAGGTTGAACCCAGACTGATACACTGGGAACCCAGCATAAGGAATTTTTTGTTTTGTTTTGTTTTGTTTTTGTTTTGTTTTTGTTTTTGTTTCAGTCAGAGTCTTGCTCTTGTTGCCCAGGCTGGAGTGCAATGGTGCGATCTCAGCTCACTGTAACCTCCACCTCCTGAGTTTGAGCAGTGTTCTCCTACCTCAACCTCTCAAGTAGCTGGGATTACAGGCATGCGCCACCACACCTGGCATTTTTTTTCTTTTGTAATAGAGATGAGGTTTTGCCATGTTAGTCAAGCTGGTCTTGAACTCCTAACCTTAGGTGATCCACCCGCTTTGGCCTCCCAAAGTGCTGAGATTGCAGACGTGAGCCACCATGCCCAGCCAGGATTTTTTTTTTTTTTTTTTTTTTAAGACAGGGTCTTGCTCTGTTGCTCAGGCTGGAGTGCAGTGGCACCATCATAGCTCCCTGCAGCCTCAACCTCCTGGGCTCAAGCAATCCTCCTGCCTCAGCCTCCCAAATAGCTGGAACCACAAGCATTTAACACCATGCCCAGCTAGTTTTTGCAGAGACGGGGTTTTGCTGTATTGCCCAGGCTGGTCTTGAACTCTTAGGCTGAAGCAGTCCTCCCGCCTTGGCGTCTCAAAGTGCTGGGATTACAGGTGTGAGCTGCCACACGTGGCATCGTCAGGCATTTTTGCTCTTCTAGTTTGCTAGTCTTACATCTTACTTGGCCTGTGCTTTCAGTTCGATCCCAGGAGTGCCAGTCCTAGCTTCTGATTGCCCATCCTGGCTCAGACTTCATTCTTTAGAAAGTGTCTCACGGCAGGTCCTTGACCTGTGGTACCATCACTGAGAGATCACCTGGCCACCTTTCACCCAGACACTCCCACAGCTTAGTGCAGATGGTTTTGAGGATGTCCACTGTATCTATTCCAATTTTCTGTTCAAGAAATACCTCTTATTCTACAGTTAAGGAGCAAGAGAGCTAAGACATGGTCTATGGCCTTGTCATTTGCCATCATTGTAGCGCCCTCAGACCTCCTGTGGGTCCTGACATTTTAAAAATTCGGTTGTAGCTGGGCGCAGTGGCTCAAGCCTGTAATCCCAGCACTTTGGGAAGCCGAGACGGGCGGATCATGAGGTCAGGAGATCGAGACCATCCTGACTAACACGGTGAAACCCCGTCTCTACTAAAAAAAGAAATACAAAAAACTAGCCGGGCGAGGTGGCGGGCGCCTGTAGTCGCAGCTACTAGGGAGGCTGAGGCAGGAGAATGGCGTAAACCCGGGAGGCGGAGCTTGCAGTGAGCTGAGATCCGGCCACTGCACTCCAGCCTGGGCGACAGAACGAGACTCCGTCTCAAAAAAAAAAAAAAAAAAAAAAATTCGGTTGTAATCCATCTTCTGGTCTGAAAAGGCTGGATGAATATTTTCTTTGTCAACCAGAAATTGTGTAAGCTATGTAGTCAGATACAAGGAGGTAGTGCCCTTTTCTTACGGAATTCTTAATCTAATTGTCACGTTTCTCTGATTGGAGCAAAATGGGTGCTTTACTGACCCAGATTTTATGTTATTTGAACAAATAAAGCTCCAGCTGCCAATTTCAATAGAGCTACTGGACTTAATGGGCATTTACTATATTTCCTCGGCCAAGCACAGTGGCTCATGCCTATAATCCCAGCACTTTGGGAGACCAGGGCAGGGCGGGTTACTTGAGGTCAGGAGTTGGAGACCAACCTGGGCAACATGGCAAAACCCCATTTCTACTAAAAATACGAAAATTTGCTGGGCGTGGTGGCATATGCCTGTAATTCCACTACTTAGCAGGCTGAGGCAGGGGAATCACTTGAACCCGGGAGGTGGAGTTTGCAGTGAGCTGAGATCGCGCCACTGCACTCCCAGCCTGAGCGACAGAGCAAGAGCCTGTCTGAAAATAATAATAATAGTAAATAATATATTTCCTCCCTGGTCTTGACTTCATTTGTAGTGACGGATTTTCATGATTTCCTGGATTGTTGAGACTTCACCATATGAACCATAGTTCATTGCTGCTCACAACAGCAGACAGCTCTTGGTGCTCCACAGTGGTGTAGGGGTACTGTGACACATCCCGAAGAGCCCCTCTCTTCAGGACCAAGCATGTACTCAGGCCAGGCATGATGGTTCACACCTACAATCAAAAGGCAGACGGATTGCTTGAGCCCAGCAGTTCAAGACCAGCCTGGGCAACATAGTGAGATCCCATCTCTACAATAAGTCAATTTTTAAAAAAAGGCAAGCATGGTGATATGCGCCTGTAAGCCCACCTACTAGGAGGCTGAGGTGGGAAGATTCCCAAAGTCCAGGAGGTCGAGGCTGCAGTGAGCTATAATGGTGCTATTGCACTTCAACCTGGGCAACAGGGTAAGACCCTGTCAAAAAAAAAAAAAAAAAAAAGCACTTCTTGCTCCTGCTGGTGGGTTGTTGCCTGTTGACAGCTCACAGCCAAGTTCCTCCCTAAGTACTGAGATGACTGCAGGGTGCTGCCCTGCCTGGGATGATGCTCTTCCCGGTTATGTCTCCCCGCACCCAACTTTTCAGTGTGGGACACGAAGCTCCAGCTCTCCTGCCTGTTTCAGGACATCTGTGCTGGGCAGCTCTGCGTCAGAGCTCCCTGGGGAACTGGCTGAGGCATCTGTTGAAATTGCATAAGTTTTCAGTGTCTGCTTTGATCAATCTGCTTCCCTCACTCCCTGCACCCAAATCTCCATTTCAGAGCTTCCTCCTGGGGACCCAACCTATGACAGTCTTCTCCATCTTTGGTATTTCCCAGAGTTTTGTTAAGTTGGTTGGAGGAGGAAAAACATGGGTTTTTTTCTTAATCCTTCCTCGGCTTAATTGATACAGAATGGAGAGGACCAGGAGCAACTGGAAGCTGGAAGCGAGGGCAGATGAGTCAGAAGTTTGGAGAGAGGCACCAAAAAGTCCATCCAGGGTCCAGGGAATAGGTGAGAGTTAAACTCCAAGAAGAATCAAGCCACGCCTGGATGCATCGGGTCACGCCTATAATCCCGGCACTTTGGGAGGCCATGGCAGGAAGATTGCATGAACCCAGGAGTTTGAGACCAGTGTGGGCAACATATCTCTACCAAAGAATTAAAAATAAAAATTAGCTGGGTGTGGTAGTGCGTACCTGTAGTCTCAGCTATTCAGGAGGCTGAGACGGGAAGTGGAATATTGTAGAATTGTAGTAGCAGTATTAAAAATAATGGCAAAACCCACAATTACTTTTGCACCAACCTAATAGTAGTGATAACAGGGAAAGGAAGTGAGAGAAGCCAGAACCATATGACATTGTGGTCCAGGTACTGACCTAGTTGTGAAGTTGCCCCACATATAGGTGGCCAGCCATCAAGATCCCAGTTTTGGAGCTGGGCATGGTAGCTCACACCTATAATTCCAGTGATTCAGGAGGCTGAGGCAGGAGGATCACTTGAGGCGAGGAGTTCAAGACCAACCTAGGCAACACAGCGAGAGACCCTGTCTCCACAACAAATTTAAAAATTAACTGGGCATCCTGGTGCATGATGGTAGTCCCAGCTACTCAGGAGACCAAGGCAGAAGGATCGCTTGAGCCCAGAAGTTCCAAGCTGCAGTGAGCTATGATTATGTCACTACACTATGCTCCAGCCTGGGCAACAGAGCAAGACCCTATCTCTTACAGAAAAAAAAAAAAAAAATACAGCCAAGGTAAGAGGCAAGCCTTAGTGCGCCCAAGAACCAGTGAGATAAGGAGGAGTCCAGGGATAGAATTGGTGGTGATTATGGGATGTCTGGGCAGGCAAGCTAATGAGGGCTTATAGCAGAGAGCAAGGCCCAGCATCCCATCTGCCGGGAGTGCAGCCTAGGCCTTCCAGTCTTTGCTGTGGGGAATTGTCAAGGAACTTCTGGGACAAAAATCACCTTCCGCACAGTGAGCAGAACGGGACTCCTTTGCTCATTAGAAACACAACCCGGAGTGGAGTTTCTTAAATGGGAATGGCATCAGGATTGTCTGGAGGGCTTCTAACGCAATCCCAGCTCCACCCCCGGATATTCCCACTGGGCAAGTCAGGGCTGGGTGGGGCCCCAGGGCTTGCCTTTTTTTTTTTTTTTTTTTTTTGGAGACAGAGTTTCACTGTATTGCCCAAGCTGGAGTGCAGTGGCAGGATCTTGGCTCACTGCAACCTCTGCCTCCTGGGTTCAAGCAATTCTCGTGCCTCAGCCTGTCCAGTAACTTGGGACTACAGGCGAGCCACACTCCGCTAATTTTTTTGTATTTTTAGTAGAGATAGGGGCCGGGCGCGGTGCCTCACACCTGTAATCCCAGCACTGGGATGCCGAGGCGGGCGGATCACGAGGTCAGGAGATCAGACCATCCTGGCTAATACGGTGAAACCCTGTCTCTACTAAACAAAACACAAAAAATTAGCCGGGCGTGGTGGCGGGCGCCTGTAGTCCCGGCTACGCGTGAGGCTGAGGCAGGAGGATGGCGTGAACCCGGGAGGCGGAGCTTGCAGTGAGCCGAGATCGTCCCTCTGCATTCCAGCCTGGGCGACAGAGCAAGACTCCGTCTCAAAAAAAACAAAAACAAAAACAAAAACAAAAAGAATAGTAGAGATGGAGTTTCACCATGTCGGCCAGGCTTGTCTTGAATTCCTGGCTTGAAGTGATCCACCCGCCTCTACCTCCCAAAATGCTGGTATTACAGGCATGAGCCACCGCGCCTGGCCAGGTTTGCTTTTTTGTTGTTGTTGTTTTGTTTTCTTTTTTTGAGACAGTCTTGCTCTGTTGCCCAGGCCAGAGTGCAGTGTCGAGACCTTGGCTCACTGGAACCTCTGCCTCTCGAGTTCAAGCGATTCTCCTGCCTCAGCCTCCAAAGTACCTGGGACTACAGGCGTGCACCACCACATCCTGCAAATTTTTGTGTTTTTAGTAGAGACAGGGTTTCACTATGTTGGTCAGGCTGGTCTTGAATTCCTGGCCTCAAGTGATCCACCTGCCTCGACCTCCCAAAGTGTTGGGATTACAGGCCTGAGCCACTGCACCCAACCAGGTTTGTCTCTTAAACAAATTCTCAAATAGGTGCAGATACTGTGGTTTTAGGGGCCACACTCTGAGAACCTTCAGATGGGTCAGCTAGACACCTACACCTGACTGTCATTTTAAAATGCCTCCTTCACACCCTACTCTTGTAGGGGAGGACAGAATTAGGCCTGGAAACCTGAGAGAAGATCAGGAGATTCAGACAAAACACAAATTGATACGATCAACAGGCTTTGGCCTCAGATATTCGCCATGGTAAGTGACTTAACTGTTCTGAGCCTGTGTCTTCATCTGTAAAAAGAGGATAAGAACAGCTATCACATAGGATTGTTGTAAGGATTGGAGGAGAGATCAAGTGTGGAAGGTGTTAGCATGATGTGAGACTGTTGTGCTGAACCCCTGTTAACCTCAGTAGGGAGGGCCCCAGGCTCAAGAGCCTGAAGGAGAGACCAGCACCAGCCAACAAGACATGGGATTTTACTAGAGGCTTACACACAGGGGAGAGAGTCCACTGGCGGTGGGCTGCACAGGAAAACTGCAGCCGCCTGCAAACATCATGCAGCTTCCACAGCATTTTCACTTAACACCCTTCCCTCAATGACCTCCACCTGGCAACCTTCATTTAACCCCAAATTGAGGGCCTCAATCTCCTGTAGGGCTGGGGGCTCAGATGTTCATCATAGATAAGGAATTAATCTCTGCATTGGCTACACCGTGTAATCCCAGCACTTTGGGAGGCCAAGGCGGGAGGATCTCTTGAGACTAGGAGTCCAAGACCAGCCTGTGCAACATAGTGAGACTCCATCTCTACAACTGCAATCCCAGCACTTTGGGAGGCCGAGGCGGGCAGATCACGAGGTCAGGAGTTCGAGACCAGCCTGGCCAACATGGTGAAACTCCATCTCTACTAAAAATACAAAAAAATGTAGCTGGGCGTGGTGGCGGGCGCCTGTAATCTCAGCTACTCGGAGGCTGAGGCAGGAGAATCATTTGAACCTGGGAGGCAGAGGTTGCAGTGAGCCGAGATTGCGCCGTTGCACTCCAGCCTGGGCGACAGGGCGAGACTCCGTCTCAAAAAAAAAAAAAAAAGAAAGAAACATGATCAGGAACAGTATTCATGGCCTGGTGATCTCTGTGCCTGTTTTGGGCTCTTTCTTCACCCTGGCTGTGAACATAGATTCAGGTGCATCTGCCATACAGAGTCATTCTTAGGGTATGCTCAAGTTATTCTTATCAGGGGCATTTAGCCTACAGAGACCCCCTTAAGTGTTTGTTGTGCATGATGGGGACGCACACAGGCAGTGGGGAACAGCTCTAGCAAGTGAGACCAGACTAGTTGGTGTTCTCTGGGGAAGGGAACTTTAGGAGGCTGGGGCAAAAGGGTTCCTTGAGGCCTGGGCATAGCCAGATGCCATCTCTACAAAATATAAACAAATTAGCCAGGCAAGGTGGTGTGTGCCTGTACTCACAGTACTTTGGGAGGCTGAGGCAGGAGAATCCCTTGAGGCCAGGAGTTTGAGACCAGCCTGGACAATATAGCAAGACCCCATCTCTACAAAATATAAACAAATTAGCCAGGCAAGGGCAGAAGGGTCCCTTGAGGCCTGGGCAACATAGCAAGACCCCATCTCTACAAAATGTAAACAAATTACCCAGGCAAGGTGGCATGTGCCTGTACTCCCAGCACTTTGGGAGGCTGAGGCAGGAGGATCTCTTGAGCCCAGGAGTTCAAGGCCGCAGTGAGCTATGATCACACCACTGCACTCCAGCTTAGGTAGCAGACCCTGTCTCTAAAAAAAAAACAGCTGAGCGTGGTGGCTCATGCCTGTAATCCCAGCACTTTGGGAGGCCAAGGCAGGCGGATCACCTGAGGTCGGGAGTTTGAGACCAGCCTGACCAACATGGAGAAACCCCGTCTCTACTAAAAATACAAAATTAGCTGGGCATGGTGGCACATGCTTGTAATCCCAGCTACTAGGGAGGTTGAGGCAGGAGAATCGCTTGAACCCAGGTGGCGGAGGTTGCAGTGAGCCGAGATTGCGTCATTGCCCTCCAGCCTGGGTAACAAGAGTGAAAATCCGTCTCAGAACAAAAAAAGAAAAGAAAAACACAACATTTTGCCCTTCTGGTGCTCTGGGTTCTGTCTCCTGCTCATGCTCCCTGAGTCTCCATGGCACTATTGAGTAGCTGGCAGTGACGGGGTGGGAGTGGTGGTACCAGCAGCCTTCATTTTTTCCTGGACAGGAATGTAAGAAACTGGCACGACGCCTTCTCTCCACCAGTTGCATTTTACAGCTTATGATTTATAGTGAGGTCCATCATGGCAAAGAAGCACACACCATTATTTATGCGTTTGCACCCTGCCTTGTTCCAAGGAAGATTTAAGGCAGCTACAGACTCCGGTAAATTAATCCACTATCTGTGCCGTGGAGAGAGGCAGGGTTCCCGTATCAGCCCAGATAGGTTAGCTTGCTTAAGTGGCCTTAGCAGCAGACTCCAGACCATCCTGATGCAATCAGAAGAGGACTTGGATCTAAACCAGCTGTTCTCAAACTTAAGTGAGCATTGGACTGACCTGGGGGACTTGCTCAACACAGACTGGTCAGTTTCTGATTCCCTAGGTCAGGAGCAGGCCTGAGAATCTGCATTTCTAGCAAGTACCAGGTGGTGCTGATGCTGCTGTCCTGGGAGTCTCACTTTGAGAAGCACTGATCTGCAGAAATTCATGCTGCGATTGTCCTTCTGGAAGCATGAACTTAGGCCAGGCCCAGTGGCTCATGCCTGTAATCCCAGCACTTTAGGAGGCCAAGGTGGGAGGATCGCTTGAACCCAGGAATTCAAGACCAGCCTGGACAACATGGTGAGAGTCCATCTCAAATAAAATAAAAATAATAAATAAATAAATAATAAAATGCTGCTCACAGTGGCTCACACCTATAATCCCAGCACTTTGGGAGACCAAGGTGGGCAGATCACAAGGTCAGAAGATTGAGACCATTCTGGCCAACATAGTGAAACCCCATCTCTACTAAAAATACAAAATTAGCCGGGCGTGGTGGCACATGCCTGTAATCCCAGCTACTCGGGAGGCTGAGGTAGGAGAATCGCTTGAACCAGGGAGTCGGAGGTTGCAGTGAGCCGAGATCGCACCACTGCAGTCCAGCCTGGAGACAGAGCGAGACTCTGTCTCAAAATAAATAAATAAAATAAAATATGAATAAAATGGAAGCATGATTTGGAATAGTGTTCATGTGTTCACGCCCAGCGATCTCTGTGCCTGTTTTAGGTTCTCTCTTCACCCCTAGAGCTGCTAGGAGCCTCTCACTTATACCCACCTTCCTGAGATGCATCCTGTGCTAGAATGTGCCAGACTTGGCACCCACGGAAATGCTCTTTTCTGTGGCTGTCACTCTCGTGGTCTTTCGAGAAGCCACTATCCTCGTTCAACCATAATCTAACTAAGGCGTCTAATGGTTGGCTTTCCCCGGTGGAGGAGAAGAGAGAAGCTTAGGTGGCAGGTGGACTTGAGTTCAGAAGTAAATTGGCCAAGTACTTGTGTGAAAGTGAGTACGTTACTCCAGTTCTCTCAGTTTATTAATTTGTCAAATGGAGACAGTACACTTTCCTAGAACCATTGTGAGAATGCAGTTGGACAATAGGGTGTTTGACGTATCACCGCTCCATCATTCTTCCCTTTTCCTTTTGAAATACATTCATGGATCCTTGTCTTGAAAGAGTGACCTGGATGGAGAGTTTGGGGGATTATGATGGACCAAAGAAGTAGCTGTGGAAGATATGGGGGCCAAGTGATCCCCCATTTAGCATTCTTTAATTCATATGTTATGGATGGGTCCCTCTCAGCCCCTAGATTTCTACTTGTATTCAAATAAATTGCACAGCTAAAATAAATAACGATTTTAGTCAAAATGGGCAGTTTTCAGAATAAACAGTTTTAATGTATGCTACAGCTAATGCATAAATTCAGACAGGTAGTAGACAGTCAGGCTGAGGGCACAGAGATGAATGAAGCATCATATTGTCTTTGAAGAGCCCGCAGTCTAATGCTCAAATCCAGCCAGTGCCTTTCAAGGCTCTCCTGGGTTTTTCCTCCAGGACAGTGAGTGTAGACATGGGCTCCTCCACCCAGTTCTGCCAGGCATCCATGATATTGCCCCGGTTATCTGGATGTTCTCGACTGGGCCCCAGTTCACCTTCATATTGAAGAATCATGCTCCCTGGTAAAGAGAAGGAAATTAGTTTTGATCAGTGCCTTTGTTAGTCCATTTTCACACCGCTGACAGACATACCCAAGACTGGGTAATTTATAAAGAAAAAGAAGTTTAATGGACTCACAGTTCCACGTGCCTGGAGAGGCCTCACAATCATGGTGGAAGACAAAAGGCACGTCTTACATGGCAGCAGGCAAGACAGAATGAGAGCCAAGTGAAAGGGGAAACCCCTTATAAAACCATCAGATCTCATGAGACTTATTCACTACCGTGAGAACAGTATGGGGGAATCCGCCCCCATGATTCAGTTATCTCCCACTGGGTCCCTCCCACAACACGTGGGAATTATGGGAGCTGCAATTCAAGATGAAATTTGAGTGGAAATGCAGCCAGACCATAACAGTGCCTTTTCTTCCCTTCTCTCCCCTCCACTTCTCCATCCTTCTCCTCATCATCCCATCCCCTTGCCTGTCTTTGCCTGTCCTCTCTGAACAATGCAAATATTTACGTTTAAATCTATTATATGTTATCTTTCTCTCTCTAATAGATAAACATACCTTACTGTTGATGGGATCGATAGATCTTTCAGGTTACTTACTTTCAGAGAAGAAGGAAGTCTATCAGCTTTTATAAAGTTTTTTGTTTTTAAGAGGCAGGGTGTATTAGTCCATTTTCACACTACTCTAAAGAAATACCTGAGACTGGGTAACTTGCAAAGGAAAGAGGTTTAATTGACTCACAGTTCCACCTGGCTAGGGAGGCCTCAGGAAACTTATGATCATGGCAGAAGGTGAAGGGGAAGCAAACTTGGGCCTTCTCACATGGCGAGAGGAGAGAGTATGTGTGTGAAGGAGGAACTGTCAAACTCTTAGAAAACCATCATATCACATGAGACTTACTATCACAAGAACCGCATGGGGGAAACCACCCCATCATCCGATCACCTCCCACCAGATGCCTCCATCAACATGTGGGGATTATGGGGATTATATTTCGATATGAGATTTGGGTGGGGACATAGAACCAAACCATATCACAGGGTCTTGCTCTGTCACCCAGGTTGGAGTGCAGTAGTGTGATCATAGCTCACTGCAGCCTCGACCTCTGTGGTTCAAACAATCCTCCTACCTCAGCCTCCCAAGTAGCTGGGACTACTGGTGTGCACTAGCACACCTGGCTAATTTTTGTATTTATTTATTTATTTATAGAAATGGGACCTCACTGTATTACCCAGTCTGGTCTTGAATTCCTGAACTCAAGTGACTCCCCTGCCTTGGCCTCCCAAAGTATTGGGAGTACAGGTCTGAGCCACCGTGCCTCGCCTGTCTGCTTTGTGATAAAGCAGAGAGAAGCTGTATTAGTTTGTTCTCATACTGCTAATAAAGACATACCTGAGACTGGGCAATTTATAAAGGAAAGAGATTTAATTGACTCATGGTTCCACATAGCTGGGGAGGCCTCACAATCATGGCTGAAGGCAAATGAGGAGCAAAGTCACGTCTTACATGGCAGCAGGCAGGAAGGCTTGTGCAGGGGAGCTCCCATTTATACAACCATCAGATCTCGTGAGACATTCACTACCACAAGAACAGTATGGGGGCAACTGCCACCATGATTCAATTGTCTCCACCTGGTACAATTCAAGGTGAGATTTGGGACCAGGTGCAGTGGCTCACACCTGTAATCCCATCACTTTGGGAGACTGAGGCAGGTGGATTACCTGAGGTCAGGAGTTGGTGACTGGCCTGGCCAACACATAGTGAAACCCCGTCTCTATTTTAAAAAATACGAAAATTAGCTGGGCATGCGGGTGCATGCCTGTAGTCCCAGCTACTTGGGAAGCTAAGGCAGGTGAAATGCTTGAATCCTGGAGGTGGAGGTTGCAGTGAGCTGAGATTGTGCCACTGCACTCCAGCCTGAGTGACAGAGCAAGACTGCATCTCAAAAAAATAATAATAAATAAATAAAGGTGAGGTTTGGGTGGGGACACAGCCAAACCATGTCAAAAGCCAAGCGAAGACACTGTACTCCACATTCTGTGATAATAGCGATGACAACCATGGCAGTTTTCTTTCTTGAGCACCTAATGTGTGCCAGGCATTGTGCTGCTAACCTCTGTCTATGGATTAGTGAAATATTATTAATAAAAGAACCTCGAGGGGGAGGCATTATTATTATCATTATTTTTGTTTTATGGATCAGGCAGAAAGAGGTTAAGATAGCATGCCCAGGACTAGTAGGTAACAGAGCTGGATTCAGGTTCAGGGCCGAGGTCTGATCTCCAGTGGCCAGGCCTCTAAGGACTGATCTCCTGACTCGGCCTGGAATGGGAGCACTATACCTTGGCTCATTCCTAGTAACTGGAGGATGCTGGATGGTCACATGTAGAGGCTGGTCATTTCTCTGCTTGAATTGGACATCATAACAGTGCCTTTCTTACATATTATGGTCACTTTCCCATCCCCTCTCCAATTGTATAGGGAATTGTAAGGTAGGGAAGAGAGGATTCCAGGAGGACCTGATTTTGGTCTAGAGACTGATCAAAATGGGAAGTTCAGGGATCGGCAGGTGCCACCAGGGCAGATATAAATGATGTCCTTGCAAAGCAAAGAATATTGAGAGTCCAGCCTGCCAAGGTTCGTGACGTCCGCTGCTGCCCACTTCTGCTGTTGTTGCTGATACTGAATGTCAAGGCCAGAAGGCATGGGAACACCATCTGTGGGGGCTGCAGCAGGAACAGAAAGCACTGGGAACCCAGGTGCTCTTTTCATCCTACAGATGGCCGAGACTTACAGAAACAAGAACAGCCACAATGTACTATTATTTTAGTTGCCCTGTCTTAGTAGCGTAGGGAAGAGGACTTCAGCAGCTCCCAGGACTTGAGTGTAAGGACCGTGCAGTGGGGAGGCCTGGGGATCATGAGGATCCCCAGGTGGCAGAAGGGGCCAGCAGCTGGGAGCCAGGCCCCACAGTGTGTGCTGGCTCAAAGCAGCAATGGGCCAATTGGAGACATGACTGTCTTACTCTGGTGGGGGTGGGGAGGCATATTTAGCATTTGAGGGGAGCATCTTTCCAGAAAAACAGCAGGGCATAGGACCTGTTTGGTGGACCTCACACGTTGGTGAGGTCACTAGCCACAGGTTGAACCAAAGGAAGTCAAAATGAGGACAGAGACCCCTCTCAGCACAGACATTGTTCAGTGACATAAACAATCTCTGCCTTCCTCTCCTCCTGTCCTTCTTCCCCGAGGCCCGATCTGAAAGGAGTGGAGGAGATAGACCATGAGGGAGGGTGAGGAGGAAGGCATTGCAGAAACAGCACCCTCTTTCCTGTACTAAGCCCCCAGCTGCCCTGGGGAGTGGTAAGAGCCGTGAAAACCGAGTGAGTTCAGTGTTTTCAATTGAACGGGTCTAAATATCAATCACTGAAAATGACCTGGGCCAGGTGGGACGGGGTGGGGGGCACTCACACCTGTAATTCCAACACTTAATGGGCAGCCAAGGCAGGAGGATTGCTTGAGGCCAGGAGTTTGAGACCAACCTGGGCAAAGTAGCGAGACCCTGTCTATACAAAAATTTAAAAAAAAATAACCAGGTGTGATGGCACACACCTGTAGTCCCAGCTACTCAGGAGGCTGAGGCAGGAGGATCACTTGAGCCCAGGAGTTTGAGGCTACAGTGAGCTGTGATCAAGCCACTGGTGACATAGCAAGACCCTTAATCTCTCTCTCTCTAAAAGAAGAAATTGATCTGAAAGTTAGGAAATTTGTCTAGGGAGGGAAATGTGGGTCCTCATCCTCTTAACTGGGAGCAGGGACTGGATATACAAAGTCATTTGACATTTGTATCTGCAATGAGCTGACCACCTTCAGTGCACTAATCCGCTAATGTTGCCATAACACACAATGTGCAAACTGCATGCCATAACATAGACTGAGTGGTTTAAACAAGAAAAGTTTATTTTTTCACAACTTTGGAGGCCAGAAATCCGAGATAAACATGTGAGCAGCGTTGGTTCTTTCTGAGGCCTCTCTCCTTGGCTTGTAGATGGCTGTCTTCTCTCTGGGGCCTCATGGTCTTTTCTTACTCACATTCTGGGTGTCTCTGTCCATCTCCTCTTCTTATAAGGACAGTGAGCACGCCAAATTAGGGCCCACTCTGATACCCTCATTTTAACTTAATTATCTTTTTAAAGACCCTTTCTCCGAATACAATTACATTCTGGGGTACTGGGGGTTAGGAGGTCAACATATGAATTTGGTTACAGGGAACAGGATTTAGCCCATGACAGTCCATTAAATGTGGATCCACTGTGGCCCGTGGGGAAGTGTGCTATTTTCCTGGAGCACATGCTGTATGCAGCCTGCCAAGGTTAGTGACGTCCCCTGCTGCCCACTCCTGCTGTTGTTGCTGATACTGAATGGCAAGGCCAGAAGGCATGGGAACACCATCTGTGGGGGCTGCAGCAGGAACAGGAAGCACTGGGAACCCAGGTGCTCTTTTTGTCCTACAGATGGCTGAGACTTGGAGAAACAAGAACATCCACAATGTACTATTATTCCATGAAAAGGGCAGTTTGCAAAACCGAAAGTACAGCATGATTGGATCTTAAAAGAATGTTTTTCAAAAAAGAAAAAGAATGTGTGTATGCACATGCATGTGGGATCATGCCTTCTCTCTGTGCAAGCAGATAACTCAGACACGAAAGACCGCAGTGGGGTAGCAGAGGTTATTCCTGAAGACAAGAAGATGAGTGACTACCATTTTAACAATTTATTGTATTTGCTACATTTGCTACAATGAATTTGTTACTTTTGTGATACAAAAGAGAGAAAGGGGGCTGGGCACAGTGGCTCATACCTGTAATCGCAGCACTTTGGGAGGCTGAGGTGGGCAGATCACTTGAGATCAGGAGTTTGAGACCAGCCTGGGCAACATGGTGAGACCCCCCGTCTCTGTTAAAAATACAAAAATTAGCCGGGTCTGGTGGTGCACGTCTGTAATCCCAGCTGCTTGGGAGGCTGAGGCAGGAGAATCACTTGAGCCTGGCGGAGGTTGCAGTGAGCTGAGATCACACCACTGCACAACAAAGTGAGACTCTGTCTCAAAAAAATAAATAAATAAAGCAACGACAAAAGAGAGAAAGGGCTATGTAATATTGGAAAGAAACAGGAGGTGAATGTTTAGCCTCATAGTTGGAGTCAGTGAATGGAATTTGGATTTCTGAGCCAGGATTTAAAATGTCAGATTTATGGGTTTGGGTGTACAAGGAGGAGATGAACATTTGCCCAGAGTCAAGATGGCTGGAATCAGAAGATCTGAATACAACTGGGGACTGGGGAGTAGAGGACCCTTTGTTGTGTCTATGAAGCATCACAGCATCACATTAAGAGCAACTGGGCTGCCTCTGAAAACCCTGGAGATGAATGTTCTTGCAGAAGCCAGATAACTCCATCAAAGAGATGAATAGGGTTGAAACAGATGACATTTAAGGTCCTTCCTAACTCAGAGATTCTGTGGTTTTGTGAAAATGTAGAAGCTCTGAGTTAAGCTACCTTTGAGGACATGGTGACATTTAATACTAAAAGCATCTGTTGATATTTTCTTTTGAAATCTGCACTGTGCCAACTCTACCTTTAAGAATGACCTACAGGACATTGGAATATTTTGTGAATCTCCATAGCAACTCTTTCAGCAGAAGTATTTTCTTTGGATGATCTGAAGACAGAGGACAGTGAAGCTTTTTTTTTTTTAAATCTCCATATGTCGTGTCCAACTTAACTGCCATTTAATTGAATGGCATTTCATTCTCAGACCGTCATCCGCTTACCTGAATGTTAATATTCTTACCTGCAACGAGGCCCCAGTTGGGGCAGGGTTGGAGAGTGGAATGGAGTCCTCATTTACTGGTATTTTGCATGAACGAATAACATTTCCAAATCCCATTACTTTGAGAGGCTGAGATGGGAGGATCAGATTGCTTGAGGCCAGGAGTTCCCGACCAGCCTGGGCAACATAGCAAGACCCCCATCTCTATGTAAAGTAAAAATAAAATAACATTTCTAATCTCATATGATGTTGATTTATAGACATTATTGTAAGTAGGAGAAACTCAGTGTAACTTGAACCTAGTACAGTAAAGTGTAGGCTCAGATCACAGTGAGAGGAAATACCACATACAGCAACATTTTCTTTAATGATGCAATCGTTTTATGATGAGTGCTCCAGAGATTCCAGGGAAACGCTTCCTTACACTCAGAATGTGTTGCAAAGAAGACTGTTTACTCTGGCCTCCATCTGCCTGAAATGCACTCCCAATTTCTCTTCATCTGTACAGATTTTACCTGATCCTCCAGAGCCATTTCTAATCCACATTCTTCCTCCGTCAAGCCAACGCTGACTCATTGATACGGTGTGGCTGTGTCCCCCCACAAATCTCATCTTAAATTGTAGTTCCCATAATCCCCACGTATCCTGGGAGGGACCCAGTGGGAGATAATTGGATCATGGGGGGCGATTACTCCCACGCTGCTGTTCTCATGATAGTGAGTTCCTCACAAGATCTGATGGTTTTATAAGGAACTTTTCCCCCTTTTGCTCGGCACTTCTCCTTCCTGCCATCATGTGAACAAGGATGTGCTTGCGTCTCCTTCCACCACCATTGTAAGTTTCCTGAGGCCTCCCCAGACATGTGGAGCTGTGAGTCAGTTAAACCTCTTCCCTTTATAAATTGCTGAGTTTCAGGTAGTCCTTTATAGCAGCGTAAGAATGGACTAATACACTCATCCATCCCAATTGATTGCTTTTGCCTGTAAATTTCCTAGAGCGGTTATTGACAATTCGTTGTACCGCCTTGCCCTGTCTCCCCTTATTACAGTCTTGAATGACTTTTAATGTGTATTTTGCATGTTTGTGTCCTCCTGTAGTGTTTAGCAAAGGGCTCTAAAAACAGCAGGCACTCAATAAAGATTCACTGATTTATTTGGAAGACCACTGTTTGTTGACTGCACAATGATTTTGAACTCAGCTGAGGCAGACCCTATTCGTGGTCCTCCTTGATCCTCCACCTACCACCATCATGAGTGACTTTGGTGTCTACAAAGATGTTCCTTCTGACACACTGGTCTCTCCAGGTCTCAACTTCCTCCTCTCTGTTGGCGTCCTGCACTTGTTCTCAGCCATCCAGTCTTACGGCTACACCTCCAGAGCTTGTCATTACCTGTAAAGCGGTAACTCAGACACTTACCCCCTGCCATTTCCTTGCTTGTCCCACTGGCTCTCCTCCAAGCATCCTTTGCTGGCATCAGAACCTGCAGCACATTGATACTGTTTCTTCTGGGGCTCTCTCCTTTCATTGCTTTCCCCTTACCTTTTAGATTCCAGGGACCCTCACTGCAGGGAAGATGGGCTCTGATCACCAACCCCAAGTGGTCCTTCACCTGTGGCCATGGCTAAGGCAATTCCTATCATCATAGTGAGTGCTGCAGTTTGGCCACTCCTCCAAATCTCTGTCCTCTCTTCTCCCTCTTTACCATATTGATCTAGTTTAGATTCCAGGGCTCTTCATTTTAATCATTCCTGTGCTCAATGCTCTTGTTCCACTGTCTTTTTAGTTAGTTAGTTTATTTATTTATTTATTTATTGAGACAGATTCTCCTTTACCGAGGCTGGAGTGCAGTGGTGTGATCTTAGCTCACTGCAACTTCTGCCTCCTGGGTTCAAGTGATTCCTCTGCCTCAGCCTCCTGAGTAGCTGGGATTACACGCTACCACCATGCTTGGCTAATTTTTGTATTTTTAGTAGAGACAGGGTTTTCTCATGTTGGCCAGGCTGGTCTTGAACTCCTGACCTCAAATGATCCACCCACCTCAGCCTCCCAAAGTGCTGTGATTACAGGTGTGAGCCACCACGCCCAGCCTAGTTTAATTTTTTGAGACAGGGTCTCTTTCTGTCATCCATGCTGGAGTGCAGTGGTGTGACCATGGCTCGCTGCAGCCTCAAACTCCTGGGCTCAAGTGATCCTCCAGCCTCAGCCTCCCAAGTAGCTGAGACTATAGGCATCTGCCACCATGTCTGACTAACTTAAAAATATATATATATATGTACAGATGGGGTTTTGCTGTGTTGCTCAGGCTGGTCTCAAATTTCTGGCCTCAAGTAATTCTCCTGCCATAACCTTCCAAAGTGGTGGGATTAGAAGTGTGCACCATCATGGCTTCCCACCGCCATCTTTTTGTTGTATACAAATGGCAAGACCTCAACCCTAGATGGGTCTTCCTGGCCAAAACCCATGTCCTGAGAGTTGATAGGGACCCTTAGTGCAGGGCAGACAGATTCTTATCAGCACCCCAAGCAGCCCTGCCCTCCACTCTGTGGCCGTGGTTAAGGAAATGTTTACACTCTTATAGAGTGTCACACGGTTTTGCTACTCCCCCAAACATCTGTCCTTCCTTCTCCCTCTTTCTCACAGCAAATGACTGCATATTCCATTGCACAGAGGAAGCAGGAACCATCTCTCAGGAATCTGCTTGTCCTCAGGGTGGCAAAGACAAACTTCAGAAAGATTACCACCTTCCCCTTCTTCCCTCCCATTTCATTAGAGGAGCCCTGTCTCCTCTTAAGCCCGACCCTTCAGCTGCACTCAGATTCCATTCCGTGTCTTTGTAGGCACTTTGCACTGTTTATGGATAATCCCTTAACTGTCTTGTTTATTCAACCTTTCCCTCTCAAGTGAGTCTCTCCCACTGGCCTTTCATCATACGCAAGCTCTTGCATTAAAATCAAAGCAGAAAGAAGCAAATTAATTTCATATTTGCCAGCATCTACTCTCTTGCCCCTTATGACCAAACTTCACAACCTGTGCTGTGTCCATCCCTCACCACCTATTGATTTTTGCAGCAAATTCTTTTCCAAAGTTAATCGTATTAGTATATCCCATCCTTCACGGTCTTCTTATGTGTGATGTTGACACTTTCTCCACTGAGAGGTGGGGTCATATTCATCGGAATTGGGAGAATCTTTGTTATCTCAGCCAATGGAATATGATGAAATAAGGTGGTTGCTGCCTGACCTTCTGGGTTTAGGTCATCCTTCAACATGTTTCAGACATGTCCTTCTTCTCATGATGGCAATAAGGAGAAGTGCCGAGCAATTCAGTGTGTGTGTGTGTGTGTGTGTGTGTATCTCAGTCTCTCTCTCCCTCCATGCATCTTGTGAGCCTTGAGCCAACATGTATAAAGGATGGCTTCCTCAAAGCCGCTATGCTGGGAAGACCATGTGAACAGGAACTATAGACGTACAAAGGGATGCCCAAGGAGCTCCTGGTGTTCCACCTGCACTGTTTCAATCTTCCCAGTGTCAACCATGGATGTGAAGAATACCTTAGATGATTCCAGCACCCAGCCTTGGAGTCACCCATCTCAGACTGAGTAGAACAGAGACAACCATCCTTACTGAGCTTGACCCCCAATTGTAGATTTGTGAGCGAATACACTGTTTTAATAAACTAAGTTTACAATCATGTGTTCCACAGCATGAAGTTGCTGTAATAGCCTCTGACTTCACCCCAGGATATCAGTTTGCCCCATCAAGTGCTTGAAATGGCTCTTAATAGGCACACCCTGTTGCTAAGTCAGACATTGTTGAAATGTCTGCTGTCTTGGTCATTAGCCCCCTGCACTGTTGATCACCCACCTTGAAATGTCCGATTCCTTGGTATCCACTGTATTACCCTCATCTGGACTTTTTCAGCCATCTTCTTACCTGTTGGGCTACTTTTTTCTCCATCATTCTGTCCACAGCTATTAAATGCTGAAATCCTTCAAGACTCACACCTAAACTTCTTTGTCTTCTGACTCAAAGCTCTCTCCCTAAGCAGTTCCCTACACAATCACATGTCAATGATCACTTCTGTGCACGAGTCATAATTTATATCACTTTTCTGAGACAGAGTCTTGCTCTGTCACCCAGGCTGGAGTGCAGTGATGTAATCTCAGCTCACTGCAACCTCTGCCTCCCAGGTTCAAGCGATTCTCCTGCCTCAGCCTCCGGAGTAGCTGGAACTATAGGCACACGCCACCATGCTTAATTTTTGTATTTTTGGTAGAGACAGGGCTTTGACCTGTTGACCAGGCTGGTCTTGAACGACTGACCTCAAGTGATCCGTCCGCCTCGGCCTCCCAAAGTGCTAGAATTACGGGCATGAGCCAGTGTGCCTGGCCCATATCACTTTTCTGAGCTCCTGACCCATAGATACAGTTTCTTACTGGGAATTATCTCTTGGGAATGTCAAAGATACCTCAAATTCAATGTAGTCAAGATTTCAGAACTGTGTTGCTCCTTCCACCTGCTCTGCCTTGCAGGTTCATGAGAGTGTGTTATTGTTCAGGGGTAATTCTACCCAGTGTTTTAGTGAGACAGATGACATTCCTGCCTTCGTGGAGCTTTTATTCTAGGTAGGTAGAGCAGATAGTCAAATACATAAATACATAAATAAGGGCCGGGCGTGGTGGCTCCCGCTTGTAATCCCAGCACTTCGAGTGGCCAAGGCGAGCAGATCATGAGGTCAGGAGTTTGAGACCAGCCTGGCCCATACGGTGAAATCCTGTCTCTACTAAAAATACAAAAAATGGCCGGGCGCGGTGGCTCACACCTGTAATCCTAGCACTTTGGGAAGCCGAGGCGAGCGATCACAAGGTCAGGAGATTGAGACCATCCCGGCTAACATAGTGAAACCCCGTCTCTACTAAACATACAAAAAATTAACCGAGTGTGGTGACACAGGCCTGTAGTGCTAGCTACTTCGGGAGCTGAGACAGGAGAATCACTTGAACCCAGGAGGCAGAGATTACAGTGAGCCAAGATCGCACCACTGCTCTCCTTCCTGGGTGACAGAGTGAGACTCCATCTCAAAAAATAAAATAAAACAAAATAAAATAAATAAATTAGCTGGGTGTGGTGGCGAGCATCTGTAATCCCAACTACTCTTGGGAGGCTGAGGTGGGAGAATTGCTTAAACCTGGGATGCAGAGGTTGCCGTGAGCCGAGATCGCACCACTGCACCCTGGGCAACAGAGGTAGACTCTGCCTCAAAAAAAAAAAAAAAAAAGGTAAATAAGTGAACTAAAAGAGGGCGACAAACACCAGACAGCGAACTAGACAAAGGTAATTTGTCAAATTTGCTGTCTGCTGTTTATCACTCTCTTTTGGTTTACTTATTTACATATTTTACATAGTTTACTTACATAGTTTACATAGTTTACTTATTTACATATTTTACATAGTTTACTTACATAGTTTACTTATTTACATATTTTGCAGTTTACTTATTTACATTTTTTCCGAGTTATTTACATATTTTGCATAGTTTACTTATTTACCTAGTTTACTTATTTACATATTTTACTTATTTACAAATTGCCTTTGTCAAATTTGCTGTCGGTATTTTTTACTGTCTTTCAGTTTACTTATTGGGCTGGGCGTGGATTCAGGGCAGTGTCAGAAAATACCCTGGATTCTGCCCTGTCTCTGTGGCCCATCAGCTCTCAATGCTACGTCCTGAATAGCTCTCAGATCTCTCTATGCAGCTCTGCCGCAGCGACTCAAGGTGATGCCATTGTCATCTCTCCTCTGGGTTGCTCTGCTGTAGCCTTTGAACTGGTTTGCTTTCATCCCCTCCTGACATTCTCCAGCTTATATCCCACACTGCAATCTTAGGACTTTTGTCAAAATGCAAGTTGGATCACACCCCACACGCTGTTGTGTGCACACACTACATCATGCAGTGGCCCCTCCTGGCTTTGTAGGATTAAAAGTCTGATCTCTTACTTGACCCACAGAACCCTGTGTGCTCTGGACTTTTCTTTCTCTTTATCACCAGTTGGAACAGTTTCACTCCTCACTTTGTTTGCTCCCACCTCGTGGCCCTCCTCCTCTTTTTCCTGCCACATCTTTCCCAGGCCACAGGACCTTTGCATGTGCTAGTCCTGCTGTTGGCATCTCATGTCTTCCCTCTTCCACCAGTGAATTACTTCTCATCCCTCAGAAATCATCTCTTTCCTGGGGCCAGGCATAGTGACTCACACCTGTAATTCTAATACCTTGGGTGGCTGAGGTGGGAGGATCACTTGAGGCCAAGAGTTCAAGACCAGCCTGAGCAACATAGTGAGACCCCATCTCTACAGAAAAATATAAACATTAGCTGTCTGGGGTGGCACGTACTTGTTGTCCCAGCTACTTACGAGGCTGAAGTGGGAGGATTGCATCAGCCTGGGAGTTCAGGGCTGCAGTGAGCCATGATCTTGCCACTGCATTCCAGCCTGGGTGACAGAGTGAGATTCTGTCTCCAAAAAAGAAGTCAGCTGTCCTGGAGAACCTCTTCAGCATTGCCGAAGAGGTCAGATTACCCCATTATGTGCTCTTGGAAGGCCATGCGCTTCTCCTGCCACGTCCGGCTCCAGCGATTCTGTTGTTGATTATGTGACTATTTGCGTGTATTTTCCCCTTCAACACAAGCCCTTGGCAGGCTCTTTATAAGTGCCTGACCTCAGAGAACTTAGTAAAAAGTAGTGAGAACAGAAGGAGAAGTAACTACTTCTGCTTTTGGGGCCCCAAGCACTCATGTCTCTGATTGTCCAACCCAACATTTCTCTTAGCTCCATAATAAGCTGCATATACACTTGAGATTCAGAAACCACAGGCCCCATTGTGTTGATCTCTCTTTCTCTGTCTCTTGGCTACAGCAAAACCAAGAATCAAAACCAAGGGAGAAGTATTTCTTTGATACACAGATTTCTTTTCCTTTGGATAAATACCCAGTAGTAGTGGCACTGTTGGGTGGTTTGGTAGTTCTGACCGTTACACCTTCTATGCATGTAACAAAACATCACCAGGACTCTGTACATATTTGCAAATATTATGTATCCATAAAACATAAAATTGGAATTCACAGTTCTAAAATCAAACAGGAGGACACTAGCTGGGGCATAGAAGGAATTTTTATTTTATCTTATTTTATTTTATTTTATTTTGAGACGGAATCTCGCTCTGTCGCCCAGGCTGGAGTGCAGTGGCACAATCTCAGCTCACTGCAAGCTCCGCCTCTCGGGTTCATGCCATTCTCCTGCCTCAGCCTCCCGAGTAGCTGGGACTACAGGTGCCCGCCACCACACCCAGCTCTTTTTTTGCATTTTTAGTAGAGACGGGGTTTCACCGTGTTAGCCAGTATGGTCTCGATTTCCTGACCTCATGTTCCGCCCACCTCAGCCTCCCAAAGTGCTGGGATGACAGGCGTGAGCCACCATGCTCAGGCCTAGGAATATTAATTTTTTAAATTTAATTTTATGTTTTAATTGACAAATAATAATTGTATATATGTATGGGGTACATAGAGATGTTTCAATACATGCAATATATGGTCATCAAGTCAGGGTAATTAACATAAATATCATATCAAACATTTGTCATTTCTTTATGTTGTACCGGTACATTCAATATTTTCCTTGTAGCTATTGGAGACTATGTATTGTTGACTGTAGTCATCTTCCAGTGCTATAGAACACTAGAACTTATTCTTCCCATCTGTTAGGTTGGTGGCAAAGTAATTGCCAATGAAAGTAATGGCAAAACCGCAATTACTTTTGCACCAACCTAATAGTTGTAATTTCAAAGGAAGGATTTTAAAAGCACATTCAGGCCAGGTACAGAGGTTCACGCCTGTAATCCCAGCATTTTGGGAGGCTGAGGTGGGACGATCGCTTGAGACCAGGAGTTCCAGGCCAGCCTGGACAACGTAGTGAGACCCAATATTTACAAAACAACTAAAAATTAGCTGGTCATAGTGGTGCACACCTGTACTCCCAGCTACTTGGAAGCTGAGGCAAGAAGATCGCTGGAGCCCAGGAGGTTGAGGCTTGCAGTGAGCCATGATTACACCACAGCACTCCAGCCAGGATGACAGAGTAAAACCCTGTCTGTAAATAAATAAATAAGTAAATAAAATAAAGGGCACATTCAATGCACCAAAAAGTCTGCTGTTAAGCCTTCAGCCTGCTGCCTCCCTTGTCTTGACACACAGTTTTGAGCCTGAAGTTGTTTGGCAATTTATTTTTTTATATACAATGAAAATTAAATTCAGCTAAAATGAGGAAAACACTTGGTATGTATATACAATCTAGGTGATTTCTGGAGAAAACCTTGTCACAGGTCCAGAATAATTGGGAGACAGTTCTGCTGGAACAGCTGCCTGGCAGTCACACAGGGTTTCCTTTGACCCCTTGAGTCTGAATTTTTTCAGCTGGCCTTGGCACACTAAGAAAATTAAACCTGCCTGTGTCTATAGACACCACTGGGCCCTGAGCCAATGCGTTGGTTAATCTTCGAGCCATGTTCCTTTAATGCAGCAGGAATTTGCATCTTCTGATTACCTGTTTATTACCTGTCAGGTAAAAGAGTGATCTAGAACACTGCACACTTGCGCAGAGTTGGGAAGGAGCTGGGAGGTGTTTGCATGCAGGATGAAGAAGGAGAAGGAAGCTCCTCTCTCAAATGATAAGCCTAATTGTTTTAAGCAGGAGGATTCAAGTTCCCCACGTCTCAGATCAGCATGCAGCTCACAGGCTTTGTTAAGCTTGTGTGACAGGATAATCTCCTTTGTTCAATGCCCGAGGAGGATATTTTCTGCATTATTAGACAAGTCAATGAAGATAAAACAAAATATTAAGTATTTTAAGCTGTGCCAGTCCACCCTGAAGAAATTAAGCCCCCTCATTCTAATTGTGCCGAGTTTCCTTGTCGTAATGAGACGGAGGCTGAGCTGCTGGAATGAGGGGCTTCCTGTAGGCCTGCAGCCCCCCACTCATTGGAGTGAACCTCCCCTTTCCTCTGCTTAGTTTCTTTCCCTGGGGGGATTTGTAGAGCCAGAGACCTGGTCTCCAGGTGAGGCAAGAAATAAACGCAACCTCCACCGTAAGCCTGTGACACTAATCAGGATATTTTTAAAAAGGTTTCCATGTCTGTTGCAATTACGTGAAGCCAGCTAATCCTGGATCCAGGCTTCGGCAACTTGGAAATATTAGAGCAATTTGGCATCCAGATTCCATCATGCAAAAATGTGTGGTCTTGTGTTTGTATATGTGACACTGTATAATTTCCAATTGGCTTTTAAGAGACAGAAACCTGGATGCCGTTGGCTAAACAGTGAGAGCATTTGCCTGCCTTTCTGGCTCCTTGGAAGCTAGAGCAGTCATTAAAAAATAGAGAAGTGAGCACAGGCAGCACCCCCGGCCCTGCCCATGGCAGGTTAGCAGACTCTCAGTGTGTTATTGGAGCTGCTATCATTGTGAGTGCAGGAGATAATTGCAGGTCCTCTTCTGCACCAGCTCTGAGGAACCTGGGTGCTCCAAGTCCCCAGCCTTCATGCCCGGGCTGTGGGGGCCAAAGGGACCCTGGAGGGCATTTTACCATCTCCCTGCTTCACTTCCCTCCGGAAAACTGTGTTCCTTCCCCATTGACAGACTTCACACCCACGAGCTCCCTGGTTGTGAGGTCGCTGGTTTTGCAGTTTGCTTGAAGTCTTTTGCTGGGTTCTGGAGCTTCAGAAGTTCCCAGGAAGGGACCCTGGACACGTTCTTGTGCATGTGCTTGTGTGCACGTGTCTGTGTGTGTATGCGTGTGCATGCCCGTCCCCTGTTTCTGCATACAGCCTCTCACCTGTTTTCCAGTCACTCCACCATAAAAACAGTTTCCGACTTACAATTGTTTGCCTTACGTTGGTTCGACTTAACGATTTTCCCACTTTGCAAGGGTGTGAAAGCAATACACATTCAGTAGAATCCGTACTCCGAGTACCCATCCAAACATTTCTGTTTGTCGCTTTCAAAACAGTATTCAATAAATTACATGAGATATGCAACACTTTATTTTAAAATAGTCCTGTGTTAGATGATTTTGCCCAACGGTCGGCTAATGTTAAGTGTTCTGAGCATGTGTAACATAGCCCAGGCTAAGCTGTGATGTTCTAGAGATTAAGTACAGGAAATGCGTTTTCCACTTAGGCTCTTTTCCGCTTAGGATGGGTGTACGGGGATGTTACCCCAAGCGTAAGTGGAGGAGTGTCTGTATACTCAAGCTAACCCCTATCTCTGTTAATCCTTGTGCGCAGCCCCTGTTCTGGATATTTATAATTCACTATCTCATTTAATCCTCACAAGTATGTTGACCGAGTGGGCATAATTATTGCTGTTATATAGCTAGGGCAACACTTGGTTTGCCTGAGCCTTAAACTTACCCGTAGTCACATAGCTCCTAAGTTTGTCACGGGAGCTAGGATTCAAACTAGAGCCTGTATCTTTTTTGGGGATGCTTCCAAAGAGCCCGAGGCTAGGATTTGGGCATGCAATTTCTTTGGGAGCTGATCCCAGAAAGCACTGTCAGCGGAAGGGAGGCAGGACACGGAAACAGAGAGATGGAGGCTTAATAATTGGGTCACTGCTATGGGCAGCTGGGGTTCACCCTGCTGGAGATCCCCTGAGAAGCGGGGTGCAGCATCCTTCAACATTGCCCCAAGAGAGAAGAGGACACTGGGGGTCTTTTGCTTTTCTTAATTAGCTTTATTGAGATATAATGTACATAACATGCAATTCTCCATTTAAAAGGTATAATTTTTGTTTTTTTTTTCCTTTACACAGGTTCTCTCTCTCTCTCATTCAAGCTGGAGTACAGTGGTGCAATCATAGCTCACTGCAGCCTTGAACTCCTGTACTCAAGCAATCCTCCTGCCTCAGCCTCCCGAGTAGCTGGGGCTACAGTTGTGCACCACCACGCCTGGCTAATGTTTTTTATTATTTTGTAGAGATGAGGTCTTGCTATGTTGCCCAGGCTGGTCTCGAACTCCCGGCCTCAAGTGATCGTCCCACTTTGGCCTCCCAATGTGTTGGTATTACAGGCATGAGCCACTGCACCTGGCCCCTGAAAGGTAAAATTTAATGGCCTTTAGAATATTCGCAGAACTGTGTGTCCATCAACACAGTCCATTTTAGAACATTTTCATTACCTCAGACAGAAACCCCGTACTTCTTAGCCATCATCTCTCAGCCCCTCCATCCTTCCCAGCCCTAGACAATCACTAATCTACTGCCTGTCTATAGATTTGCCGAGGTTTTTATCCACCCAAATTTTGTCCTCCATCAGTTGGGTCATGCCTGGGTGCTAATTTCCTGCCACTTCCAACCTGCCCCAGAGTACAGACTCGTAGACCAAGGTCATAATGACTGGGAGAACACGGAATCCACCTAGACCGAGAGGCCCTGGAAGCCGAGGGCTTCAGCAGGTGCAGGGAGACCTCAAGGATGCAGGCCAGGTCCTGACAGTGTCTCCTTAACCAGGCGTCCTCTCTGTTCTTATTCAGGGGTCTCTTTTGCATCTTTCTCTTAAATTGTGCCTTGTTTTTCCTAAGCTCTGTTCATTCTATTGATTGCATCCTCTTCCCAGGTGGGAAGGGAACGTTTGTTTGGAGAGGAAGGTAGGGTATGCCTCCCTGAACTGAGACCTGCAGGGTAAGTTTGGACCAGCTGAGGCTGGATGCAATGCATCACACCCGTAATCCTAGTACTTTGGGAGGCCGAGGCAGAAGGATCCCTTGAGGCCAGGAGTTCCAGACCAGCCTGGGCAACATAGTAAGACCCCATCTCCACAAATAATATTAATAATAAAATTAGCCAGGCATGGTGGTGCACACCTGTAGTCCCAGCTACTCAGGAGGCTGAGGCAGGAGGATCGCTTGAGCCTGGGAGTTCAAGGCTGCCGTGAGCCGTGATCATGCCACCGTACTCCACCCTGGGTGACAGAGGAAGACCTTGTCTCTAAAAAAAAGAAAGAGAGAGAGAGGGATGGACCCAGCTTAGCAGGACAGGGCCAAGCATCTCAAGCAGTGGGTTCAAATGCACAAACAGGGAAGTGGGAATGGGCTTGGATTTGGCAAGGATCAGATAGAAAACCAGGGTGCCTGGAGTGTAGATAATAGGGGGGTGAGGGCAGAATGAGGTTAGGGGAGAGCGTGAGAGCAGCAGATCCTGCAAGCAACGCTCGTGGCCCTGGGCGATTTTATTCCAAAAGCAGTGGGAAGCCTTTTGAAGACTATCACACAGTGGCACAACCTGGTCTGATTTCCTGTTGAGACCTAGTCCATTTGCCTAGAACTTCATCCCTTTAGCACTGGATTCCTGCAAGCCTTCTCCAGCCCACGTGGCCCTTGTCCAGCCGTTAAACTCCAGTCCTAGGACATGGGCCCTGTCACTAGACCCCTGCTAGCCTGAGTAGCACTTTATGCAAATTAGGCAAAAGTACCCTTTTTGAAGACCCTTTCCTGCCGTCTACTGGAAAACCATCATCATTAATATATAAGTCTACCATGGTGTCCCCGTGAGTTGGGCAGTGCACAACCTCCACAACCTTAGGTGGCAGTCCTGCGTATCACCCACAGCAGACATCTCTGATACTGTTGCTTGGATTGCCCAGGGGCCCCTTCTCTTGTCATATATACCAGAGTTGTGCTTCTATTAGACTTTTCTGGTAGTAACTGCCATGTACCGTAGTACTCTTAGGAATGTGTCCATAGACATGTGTCCCATCTGCTAGGATGAAAAGGAATTTTTCCTTTTATCTGCAGTTAAGTCTCAACACTAACCCTATGTCAATGTACTAATTTGGGTTCCAGCATTTTTAATTTAATTTTATTTATTTATTGTTTTTGAGACAGAGTTTCACTCTTGTTAACCCAGGCTGGAGTGCAATGGTGCAATTTTGACTCACTGCAGCGTCCTCCTCCCAGGTTTAAGCGATTCTCCTGCCTCAGCCTCCCAAGTAGCAGGGACTACAGGTGTATGCCACCATGCCCAGCTAATTTTGTATTTTTAGTAGCGACAGGGTTTCACCTTGTTGCCCAGGCTGGTCTCGAACTCCTGACCTCAAGTGATCCACCCGCCTCACTCCTCCCAAAGTGCTGGGATTACAGGCGTGAGCCACTGTGCCCGGCCCTGGGTTGCAGCCTTCTAACATGGTGGAGGTTGGCCTTCTTTGCTCTCTGTGTCATGACACATGACAGTGAGAGGTAGCCCAGGGTAGCTGTTCTTCTGTCTGGGTGGACATGCCCTGACTTCCAGCTCCTTAAGAAAGCCTAGCTGTCTCTGACTCATAAAAGACTTCTAGGTTGTCCACCAGCCTTCTGGGTAGATACTCTTTGAAAAACTGCTTCAGTCAGCTTGGGCCATGAGCAAAAATGTTCAGGAGGGCAACGTTGCTTCTCAGCTCTTTCTGTTTCTCTGCTCTGAGGCCCCTTCAGAGATGAATGTGAGAGACCATTGAGGCTGGGGATATTTTTCAGGGCTCTCTGGCCCACCCCCTGGGAAGTGGCCCACTTTGGCTGTGCCCCAGTTATTCTGGTAATGAACTGTGCCCAGGTACTGCTCTAGGCGTTGTTCCCGCTCTCTGTTCTGACAACCAGGCACAAACTTGGCTCCTTGTACGCAGGGGGAAGGCTGTGGTGGAGGGGGAAGAATGAGGAGAATCAGGCCTGAGGCCCAGGTCGGCTGTCAAGGAAAATATTTCATGATTGTCAAATGGGCCAAGATTCCTTTAGCTCCAACCTGGCCTCCTCTTTTTTTGAGCACTGAAATTTCCCAAAATGGCAAATGGAAACTGAAACACTACATTAAGTAGCATTTCTGTGCAATTAAAACACATTAAAATGGCAATTAAGTTTCACAAACAGCCTTTTCTGTGTTCTCGGGTTGATTAAGCTGTTTGTGTTGTTTTCCAGGGATGGTTGTTGTAACTAAAGGCTGAGCTGTCTTTTATGGATTGGACCATTCCCTAGGAGCCAAGGAACCCTGAATTCCAACTTTTATTCCTCTCTTGGCAATTTCACTTTATTTTCATTTCCAGCTCTTTATTATGGAAAATTTATACATATATGAAAGTAGAGAGAAAAATATAACAAACCTCCCTGCACCCAGCTTGAATGATTAACAACTCAATCTTCCCTTGTTTTTCTTGTTTGTTTGTTTTTGTTTTTTTTTTTTTTTGGTTTTTTTGAGACTGAGTCTTGCTCTGTCGTCCAGGCTGGAGTGCAGTGGCACCATCTTGGCTCACTGCAACCTCCACCTCCCTGGTTCAAACGATTTTCCTGCCTCAGCCTCCCGAGTAGCTGGGATTACAGGCATGCACCACCACGCCTGGTGAATTTTTGTATTTTTAGTAGAGACAGGGTTTCACCATGTTGGCCAGGCTGGTCTCGAACTCCTGACCTCAAGTGATTTGTCCATTTCGGCCTCCCAAAGTGCTGAGACTTTGGGAGAGACAGGTGTGAGCCACTGCTCCCAGCCCCTTGGCTATTTTTTTCTTTTTAATCCTTTAAGGTACTAGTTAACTTTTCCTAGGGGAAAAAACACGTAGGAAAATTTAGTAAGAGAAATTGACATGGAAGAAAGGCTTTCTGTATCCTGGGACTGTGGGTTCAATGATGACTGAGACAGATGGCACTGCTGCTCTGTAAGGTCTGGTTGAGAAAACAGATGAGTCAATTACAGGAATTCACAGTGGAGGGCTGGGCATGGTGGCTTATGCCTGTCATCCCTGCTCGCAGAATGCAGCTAGAGGGGGATGGAGGGGACAGCTCTGCATCTACACTACAAGTCTTGTACTGAAGCTTCTTAATTATGTAACAAACTACGTCACCTAAGTTTCTCTCTGTCTTTCACTTTCTCCTGAATGGGCTTCATGGTCAAGAAAGGACTTCATCAGATGCGGTGATAGTGCCTTTTGAGGTTGGGCTTCTAAGAAACACTCCCTGAGATTCTGATAAGACCCTGGATAGCACCCCCACTCCCTACTTATGGATACAGGCCCTCTTTAATTTGGCTCATCTTTTTTTAAATCTCTGTTCCTTTCCCCATGGGGAGAGGAGAGCTATCACCTTCCTCATTCAGATAATTGAGGAATTTAGTACTTGCTCATGTAAACCAAAAAGTATCTGAGACACGTCTCAATCAATTTAGAGGTTTATTTTGCCAGGGGTGAGGATGCACCTGGATAAAAAGAGACAAAAATTACAGTAGGATCTGAGACCTGTGCTTTTTCTAAAGAGGGTTTTGAGGACTTCAATATTTGAAAGGGAAAGAGTGGCAGAATGAGAAGGAGGAAAGAGAAAGAAAGTGAAGGTAGGTAGTGAGATAAGTAGCCACTTTCTCATGAGGCTTTCTTTAGCACTCACTGGATCCACGTGTTGAAAATGAAAGGAGGGCGGGGATAGAGGAACAGTAGATAATGCATTTATCTTGCAATCAGTCAACTGCATTTTACATAAGATAAACATATGGTAGAGGAAGAAG
Organism: Theropithecus gelada; assembly: GCF_003255815.1. Classification (NCBI taxonomy): domain Eukaryota; kingdom Metazoa; phylum Chordata; class Mammalia; order Primates; family Cercopithecidae; genus Theropithecus; species Theropithecus gelada. Next base: position 3,711,125 of record NC_037670.1, on the reverse strand, counting down.
TCAAATATGCATTTGACTCTTGGTGGACAGAGGGATGATTTCTAGTCTTGTCTTTCTCCAGAACCTGTAAAGGTAAGCTTTTAATTTATGTTGTCAGGGTGAAGGAGGCCATTTGGGGAGATATGTAACCTTCTATCTTGCAGCTTTCTGTTTAGGAAAAAAAAAGACGGGGGGCAGTTTTTGCATTATTCACTTCCCAAGCTTAACTTTCCCCTTTGGCATAGTTACTTTGGGGTCCTGAGATTTTATTTTCCTTCCCACTCAGAATCTGCCATGATTAGTAGCAGACAAAGATTAGGACTTGAGTCACACTTTTTCGGAGGAGTGATGGAGCAGCCCTTGGTATGTGATGATGGGATCGGCAGTAGAACCCCTTAATTCCAGAGCTGGAGTGGAGAAGCTGATTGCAGTACACCTGGACATCTAAGGGGTAGAGAAATAGCACTTCTTCTATACTTTCTCTCCTGCCTCCCGGGTAGGTTGCTGTAGATCTTAGGGTCTACTTCAGAATGCAGGTGGGGTGTAGGTACACATCTTGTGCTCTGCAGGTCTATAGGATTCCTTGAAGAAAATAGGAACTTGCAGGAGTGACTTGAATGACTTGAGATAAACCCAAGGGCTGGACAGAGGTACTTTTCTTCCAGAGCAGCCCTGCTGCAAACCTGTGCCATGGATGGTCTCCATTTCTTCCCATTCTGTCCATGCTTCCTGTCACCTGGAGCAGCATCGCTGCTCTAACTCAAGATTCCTACTTCCAAGAGAACTATTTTTATCCTTCGTGGCTGAACTTCCTGTGTTTTACCTACCAAGAAAACAATTACAGCCTCCCAGGGTCATGCTTGGTTTCTCTGCACTCAGAGCACACAGCACCCTCGGTGGAATCTCCTGAGCCACCTGGGATAAATGTCATACTGGCCAACATTTATATTGTATTTCTTGTCACCATTGCTCAGAGCTTGAAGTCACCCCAGAGGCTCCTTTAGAGTAATGTAGGGATGTCAAAGTTCTCATGTCTTAGCTCAGGCGACCATAACAAAAATACCATGGACTAAGTAGCTTAAACAACAGACATTTATTTCTCGCGGTTCTGAAGCTGGGATGTTCAAGGTCAGGGCATCAGCATGGTCAGTTTCTGATGGGGGCTCTCTTCCTGGTTTGCAGACAGCCACCTTCTGGCTGTGTCCTCACATGATGGGAAGAGAGAGGGCTCCAGTCTTTTCTTCTTCTTATAGGATACTAATTTCATTATGGGGGCCCCACTCACATCACCACTTTGAAACCTAATCACCTCCCAAAGTCCTGACCTGCTACTACCATTATACTGAGGGTTAGCACTTCAATATAGGAATTTTGGAGCACACAAGCAATCACTCCATAACATCCTTGGGAGAGGACCAGTGTTTCCCCTGCTGTTTTAGCCCACTTTACCTTGATTTTACTGTGTAGGTTTTTTTTATATATATAGGAATGACCGAACTTTGGAGTGTCTTTCTAGCCAGCATTTTTAAAATTTAATTTTCAGTTATATTGGTGGTTGCTTTTCTTACTAGATTAGACATCACTGCTATATAAGACTTCAAGAGGGATATAGGATAATGGAGTTCAAGCATTTAATAAAAAATATTCACTGACTGTCAACTCCTTGCCCCAGGGGCTGTTCTAGGTATAGAGAAATTGGTGGTGATCAATACAGGGAATAACCTTTTTTTCCATGGCATTTACACACTACAGTAGGGAGACAGACATGGAAGCATCTCCTTCCCAAGTAAACAAAAACAGAAAACCTGAGCCTGTGATATAAGTTATGCAGAAAGTTGGATACGGTGTCATAAGTGTGACACATGGGGACCACTGCAGGTGCAAATGACAGGAACGATGAGCTGTGGGGAACAGGTTTGGGTGACGAATTCTTATCTCAGAGGGAGTAGCTCATGAAAAGCCCCTGGGAGAGACAGCATGTGTCCCTGGTCTGGAAACTAGATGCCATCCAGGGAGACTGGAGCCAGTGAGAGGAGAAGAGAAAGAGGACAGGGCCAGGGCATGCATTCCTTCCTTGCCAGGACATGGAAGCAGCATCTTATTCTTAGCTCAAGGGAGAAGCCTTTAGAGGGTTTTAAGCAGGGGCATGACATGATCTGATCTAATTTATAAAAATAGAAATACCGTGTGAGAATGCTCATCAGTAATTTCTACCTCAGGCGTTGTCTGTCTTATTTTCTACTGGATCTGTACATTTCCTGTTTCCCTTGGTTTCTAAAGAAGATAATTATCTTCATATCATCATTTCTACTTGTTCTTTCCTTTGGGATCCAAGATCTAATCTGGAAATTGCTTTCCTCAAGGAGCTCTGGATGGCTGATGTACCATCATTTCAAGCCATCAGTATGTGCCGTGCTTTGACTGTGGTGTTTCTCAGAGTCCTGGATAAACTGTGCGATTTAACCAGGATGCCATTAATCATGCAAGAGACACAAGTCCAGCAGCAGTTAGTAAAATCAATATGGCTTGAGATTGTGATTTCCAAAATGTCTCCTCACTTAGTGAGTCACTAGGAAACTTCAGAATAGCCGTATAGATATTAAAGCAGCTTTCTCTAAACAGGATTTGGATATACTCCCACATTTCTCCTTGGGCGGAGGGAGAAAGGATAGATGTTCTGAACAACACATATTTTTAAAAACCCACTGCCAGGCAAGATTAAAACCTTTGCCTGGAAGGGAGTCGGAAGATTCTCTGGGTTCCAGTAAATGGTCTCATGCCTATTTTTCCCAGTCTCTTGCTTGGATTAGGTAAAGGATTTAATCAAAAGAATGGGCCAATTAATTTCTCCCTTCTCACATTCATTCATTTCGTAACCACACATTCTGCCAGCTGTCCTAGAGGGCAGTGAGAGGAGAAAGACGTCATTTCTTCCTTCCACAAAGCCACAGGATTCGTCAGTGTCATGGCTGAGGATTATTTAGGCATATTTCTGTTTTCCAAGTTAATGTGTTACCCTCAAGCTTGGGCGGTTTCAGGGCGGAAAAGAACAGGTGAGACCAGGTGCAAGTCCAGCTAGCTCAGGGACTGTGACAAGGAGAGAAGTGTGGTTTGGAACTGGGCTCAGCAGTGTTCCAAGTAGGCTGTGTAACTACCAGATAAACGCAGGGATGCAGGATTTGAGAGGGGTGGGGAGGGGAGAGAGAGAGCAGAAAGGAATGGGGCCCATTATCTTGTAGAAGTCAGCAGCAATATTCATTAATTTATCCAATCATTCATTTATTGAACACTTACTTCTATCAAACTGTAATCTCTCTTCAGTCCTTTCATCTACACCACAAGTGTCATTTCCTTTGCCTTACTAGTTGCTAAATTCTGTGTGTCTGTCACTTCCACCAGTCTCTGAGCTCTACTGAATTTTTCCTTTAGAATTTTTTTTGTTTTTTGAGATGCAGTCTTGTTCTGTTGCCTAGACTGGAGTGCAGTGGCATGATCTCAGCTCACTGCAACCTCCACCTCCCAAGTTCAAGCGATTCTCGTGCCTCAGCCTCCCAAGTAGCTGGGACTACAGGTGTGCACCACCCTGCCCAGCTAATTTTTGTATTTTTAGTAGAGACAGGGTTTTACCATATTGGCCAGGCTGGTCTCAAACTCCTGACCTCAGATGACCTGCCTGTCTCAGCCTCCCAAAGTGCTGGGATTGCAGGTGTGAGCCACCGTGCCCAGGTTAGAATTTTAAGTTAGAATCTTGCCCTCCCTTTTTGTGACCAGTCTGTATTGCACCTAGAAGGCATTCAGTCCATTATTGTTTTAATAATTGTGATCATTAGTGTAGCTGTTCAATAAATTGAATGAATGAAGTTAATTCAGGATATATGAAAATATCTCCAATAAAATAATAAAAGAAAGAAGGTCTAAAGATGGTTCAGTATGATATATTAAAATCTTGCAGAAAAACCATTATACTGATTACTTACTATGTGCTGAGCTTCATAGAGGCTCTGAGAAACCAGCAAGAGGCAGTCCTAGCCCTCAAAGAGCTCACAGTCTATGAGGGAGACCTCCATACAGATAGGTAATTGTAACACAGTGGGTTAGAATAGCCCAACGTATGCACAGGGTCTCACGGGGGCCTAGAGTTGGAGACTTCTGATCTTTCATGGGCTCTCCAAGGATGCCTCCTATATAAAACGTGCTAGAATTCTATGTTAAAAAGGTGGGCTCATGCCTGTAATTCCAGCACTTTGAGAGGCCGAAGTGAGCAGATCACCTGAGGTCAGGAGTTTGAGACTAGCCTGGCCAACATGGTGAAACCCTGTCTCTACTGAAAACACAAAATTAGCTGGGTGTGGTGGTGCAGACCTGTAATCCCAGCTTCTCGGGAGGTGGAGGCAGGAGAATCACTTGAACCCAGGAGGCGGAGGTTGTAGGGAGCTGAGATCGCGCCACTGCACTCCAGCCTGGGCGACAGAGTGAGACTTGTCAATAAAAAAAAAAAAGAGAGAGAGAGAAGGAGAGAAGGAGAGAAGAAGAGAAAGAGAGGAAAGACAGAAAGAAAGAAGGAAAGAAAGGAAAAGAAAGGAAAAAGAAGGTGGAATGAGACCAGCATGGGCAGGCAAAGGAGATAGGAAGCTGCATGGTGTGTGTGGAGGCTGGAAAACATACTTGCATGGATGATGGGAAAGGCAGTAGATGGAAGGGCCATGCTGCCTGGCCCTGGAATCCTGGCGAACTCTTTATTCTCCATCAGTGTGGTCCTTGGAAAGATTACTACGCTTGAGGTGGGAGGGCAGGTGGGTTTAGGAGAGGGGAGCAAGCGTATGGCAGGAGGGGATGGGGCCACGGAATGCATAGACCCAGCAAAAGCAGTGTCAGGAGGAGAGACTAGGAGAAGAGGGACACGAGTAACTAGGGGCTAAACTTGGCTTGAGTTTTTTTGAGTGGCAAACGATGTCACTCCTTTCTGATTCACCTGCAGTAGAATCTGATAAGGCGTCAGTTTAGTCTTCAGACACTGTCAGAAGTGCAAAGCTGATCTCCAGGTAGTCGAGGGAGGAGAATGAAAGCTGCCTATGGAAGACGCCTGAGGGTCCTGGGAGCCACAGAAAATTCTGGATGTGTGTGCCATGCATTTTCATTGAATAAGTGTATGCACATGCATGTATGTGTGGTATTGGATGCTGCAATTCCAGCTTGTCATGCACACTTCTTTGTAGCTCAGAAGGGCTAAGGCATGGATGCTCACATAGATCCCATATCTTTTTTTTTTTTCCTCAAATCAGGTTCTAGGGCTGTGTGCTGGTGAGTTAGGCCAAGACTAGGCTTAGAATATCTGTCCGCAGGTGGACAGAGCAGCCAGGTCTGCCCAATATAAAGGCCACCTTCCCTTTGACCACCTCCTTTTCCAGCAGGAAGAGGCCCTTTCCTTCATCTGCCATTCATGTTCATCTGTCCTGGACCACAAAAGATTTGCAGAACCTGCCTGGAGACTCATCTTTGTATTAACTATTCCTATTCACACCTTCTCTGTGGAAGGGCTTGGAGCCCCCTTGTGCTAACGTGGCAGCCTTTCTGCCTCCCGCGGGTAAGGACTGCAGTGAAATCAGATCACTGTGGCTGAACGCAGTTCTGAGCCAGCTGTCAACTTACAGTTCTCAGGTCTGTTTTTGCTTCCTGGCCTTCTCAGGCCCAGGCGCTGAGCCCAGTGGGTTTCACCATGCTGGGTTGCTCAGAAAAAATGGTTTCTTCCTGATGCTTTTGGTGGCAGATTGAATATCATCAATCATGCTGCAAGAAGGAAACCCAGATTCCCAGCTGATGGCATTGTTGTGTTTATGACACATCCGAAACAGTAACAGATGGTCTGTATTAAAAGTGTAACTGTTGAGTGAGTGCTTTCATAATCATAGAGATTATTTTTTATTCCCCTAAAGTTTTGATTCTAGAAGGAGTCACAGAACGTTAGATCATAAGGGCCCCTGGAAAGCTTCTTATCCAAATGTCTCATTTTTACAAACAAACAAACAAACAAAAATCAAAGTACAGTGAGATTAAGGGATTTGCCAAGGTCATTGAGGTAATTAGTGATGAGGCCAAGAACAAAACCCAGGCCCCTGATGTTCCGTCTAACGCTGTTTGTGGAATACTGTGGAGCCTGCGGATCCAGACTTTGTCTTCTCTTGGAGAAGAAAGCAGACCGTGCTGGAAACGCACAGGGTTTCTGTGAGTTCCTTGGTATGGTGTAAACGTTGGATGCAGAGAGTCCTCAAACCCTCTTGAGCATGGTTGGCCCTTCCTGAGAAAATGCAGGAAATGCAGGTTTTTATTCTCAGGGCTTCTGTTGGTGTGGACAGACTGTATTAGTCCATTTTAATGCTGCTGATAAAGACATACTGGAGACTGGGCAATTTACAAAAGAAAGAGGTTTAATTGGACTTACAGTTCCACATGGCTGGGGAAGCCTCACAATCATGGTGGAAGGCAAGGAGGAGCAAGTCATGTTTTACATGGATGGCAGCAGGCAAAGAGAGAATGAATGCCAAGCAAAACAGGTTTCCCCTTATCAAAACATCAGATCTTGTGAGACTTATTCACTACCATGAAAACAGTATGGGAAAGACCCTCCCCCATAATTCAATCATGTCCCACTGGGTCCCTCCCACAACATGTGGGAATTATGGGAGCTACAAGATGAGATTTGGGTGGGGACATAGAGCCAAACCATATCACAGACCACTTCCACCAGCCCTGCAATGCAAGGCTTGGTTTTCAGGCCAGCATCCCCTGGGAACTTCTTAGAAATGCAGAATCTTAGTTGGGTGTAGGAGCTCATGCCTACCATCCCAGGACGTTGAGAGGTGGAGACAGGAGGATCACTAGAGGCCAGGAGTTCAAGACCATCCTGGGCAATACAGTGAGACCTCATCTTTATGGCAAATAAAAAGTTAATACTTAGCCAAACTGGTGGCACACACCTGTAGTCCCACACAATTCTGTGAACATTCTAAAAGCCATTACATAACATTTTACATTTTAGGAGCCAGGTGCAGTGGCTCATACCTGTAATCCCAACATTTTGGGAGGCCAAGGTGGGAGGATCAGTTGAAGCCTAGAGTTTGAGACCAGCCTGGGCAACATAGCAAGACCCCATCTCTACAAAATAATTTTTAAAAATTTAGCCAGGCACGGTGGCACACACCTGTAGCCCCAGCTACTCAGGAAGCTGAAGTGGGAGGATTGCTTGAGCCCAGGAGGCAGAGGCCGTGGTGAGCCGAGACTGTGCCACTGAACTCCAGCGTGGGCAACAGAGCAACACCCTGTCTCAAAAAAGAAAAAGAAAAAGAAATGCAGATTCTTGGCCAGGCACAGTGAGTGGCTCTGCCTGCAATCCCAGCTGTTTGGGAGGCTGAGGCAGGCAGATAACTTGAGGCCAGGAGTTTGAGATCGGCCTGGACACCATAACAAGACCATGTCTCCACAAAATCTTTAAAAATTAGTGGGGTGCGGTGGCCCCTGCTATTTAAGAAGCTGAAGGAGGAGGATCTGTTGAACTCAGGAGTTCAAGACTGCAGTGAGCTATGATTGTGCTGCTGCACTCCAGCCTTGGCTACAGAGCCTTGGCAACTGTCTCAAAAATAAATAAATAAATAAATAATAAAGAAAAGAAAGAAATAGACATCCTCAGCCCCCGGATTAAGAAACTCTGGGCTGGGCGCTGTGGCTCATGCCTGTAATCCCAGCACTTTGGAAGGCCGAGGTGGACACATCACGAGGTCAGGAGATCGAGACCATCCTGGCCAACATGGTGAAACCCCGTCTCTACTAACAATTCAAAAACTAGCTGAATGTGGTGGCACAGTCCTGTAATTCCAGCTACCCAGGAGACTGAGACAGGAGAATCGCTTGAACCCAGGAGTCGGAGGTTGCAGTGAGCTGAGATCACACCACTGCGCTTCAGCCTGGCCACAGAGCGAGACTCTGTCTCAAAGAAAAAGAAAAAGAAAGAAACTCTGGGAGTAAGGCCAAGTTGTTTAATAGTTTTAGTTCTATTAGTATTAACTAAACTTAATAGTTTAAGTTCTATTACTTTTTTGTGTGTCTGTTTTCCCAAGTTCCCCAGTTGGTTCTGATGCTACTCAAGTTGGAAAACCAGTGATCTAAACTGTCCCCGGTACATCGGACTCTGACAAAACTCTACCCAAAGCCTACACATGGCTTCGGTCTTAAACTGGTTGAATAGATGGCCATGGTATGCCAGAAGCATTCCCTAAAACATTTGTAAATTGTCCTTGAAGAAGGATGTTGAAGAAAGTGAAGTCACTGTTCTTGAGAGTATAACTTTTCTGTGCTAGTTGTAGAAAAAGTGGTGAGAATGACTTACTGTAGGTCTCTGATTTTATAGGTGTAGCAAGCGCTGAATTTCATCTTCCTGAAATTAACATGGCCTTATTTTCTTGGTGTTTGCTTTTGCCCATCTTTTTAACCTTTCGGTGTCATTTTGATTTGAGTGTGTTGCTTGTAAGAAGTATGTGGATGGATTTTGTTTTTAAACTCAGTTTTAGAGTCTTTACATTGTAGTACAGAAGCCTGAACTGTGTTCATTGTCAGAGCTAATACCACTGTCCTCACCTCCTGTCCTAGTTTATATCTCTTATTTGCATACTTCCTTGCCCCTTGTTTTCTTTTTCTCTGATACATGTTTTATTGATTTTTATCTTCTCTGGTGATTTGGAAAAGATACATTTTATTAGGCAGGTGCAAAAGTGACTGTGGCTTTTACTATTAAAAGTCATGGCAAAACTGCAATTACTATTGCACCAACTTAATAGTTTTAGTTCTGTTACTTTTGTGTTTGTGTGGTTGGTTGGTTGGTTGGTTGGTTTTTGAGATGGAGTCTTGCTTTGTCTCCCAGGCTGGAGAACGCACTGGTGTGATCTCTGCTCACTAATGGCCTCCACCTCCTGGGTTCAAGTGATTCTTCTGCCTCAGCCTCCCGGATAGTTGGAACTACAGGCTGTACAGGCCCGTCACCATGCCCAGCTAATTTTTTTCTTTTTGCATTTTTAGTAGAGACAGGGTTTCCCCATGATAGCCAGGATGGTCTCCATCTCCTAATCTCATGATCCACCCACCTCAACCTCCCAAAGTACTGGGATTGCAAGTGTGAGCCACCGCACCTGGCCAACTGTTCTTGTGGTAATGAATAAGTTTCATGAGATCTGATGGTTTTATGAGGCGTTTCCCCTTTCGTTTAGTTCTCATTCTTTCTTTTGTCTGCCACCATGTAAGACGTGCCTTTTGCCTTCTGCCATGATCGTTAGGTTTCCCCAGTCATGTGGAACTGTGAGTCCATTAAACATCTTTTTTTTTTTAATAAATTACCAAAATTACCCAGTCTTGAGTATGTCTTTTTTTTTTTTTTTTTTTGAGATGGTGTCTCGCTCTATTACCCAGACTGGAGTGCAGTGGCATGATCTTGGTTCACTGCAGCCTCCACCTTCCAGATTCAAGTGATTCTCCTGCCTCAGCCTCCCGACTGCTTGGGACTACTGGTGTGCACCACCACACCCACTTAATTTTTGAATTTTTAGTAGAGACAGGATTTTGCCATGTTGGCCAGGCTCATCGTGAACTCCTGACCTCCAGTGATCCACCTGCCTCGGCCTCCCAAAATGCTGAGATTACAGGTGCCAGCCACCACACCCAGCCTCGAGTACGTCATTATCAGCAGCGTGAAAACAGACTAATGCACATACCTATAATTATTATTAGACTTAACTGTTGAGAGGTTTTTAGTGCCAGCCACAAGTTCTTTTAGTCAAAAATGTTCTCACTTATCCTTCTTAATTTTCATTCTTGGTAGGATGTTAGACTTTTTTCCTGGAAGAGAGTTGATGTGACTGCCGCTTACGCACAGGACCAGGAATAGAAACAGTACCTAGGCTATTTCCATTTCCTTTGCTCTGTCAAAAACCAATTTCTTTTCCAGAATCCACAGCCAATTCCTCACAGAGTGGTTGAGCCTAGTCGCAAAATCAGACAAGACTTCTCATACTGAAATGCAAAATATATTCTTTTGCGAAACAGCACCGTCCCATGCTCTCTGCATTTCCAGACACCAGTCTGTTTCTATGACTCTACTGACATGGTGACATGGAATTTTTTTTTTTTTTTTTTTTTGATACAGAGTCTTACTCTGTCGCTCAGGCTGCAGTGCAGTGGCACAATCTTGGCGTGCTTCGATCTCTGCCTCCTGGGTTCAAGCAATTCTCCTGTCTTAGCCTCCCAAGTAGCTGGAATTACACACCTGACTGATTTTTGTATTTTTAGTAGAGACAGGGTTTCACCATGTTAGCCAGTCTAGTCTTGAACTCCTATGTGATCCACCTGCCTTGGCCTCCTGAAGTGTTGGGATTACAGACATGAGCCACTGCACCTGGCCAGTTACATGTGATTTAAATCCCCTCCCTGACTGCCAGTGCCCAGATACAGCCTCAGCCCCTCTCAGTGCCAACTCCTCCAGGAAGTCCACCTTCATTTCTATGGAGCTGTAATCTCTCCACAGTCCATTCATCTGCATCACAACTATCATTTCCTTTGCCTTACTAGTTACTAAATTCTGTATCTCTATCACTTTTACTGGAATCTGAGCTCTCTTGGGTTCTTTTTTAGAATTTTAAGTTAGAATCTTGTCCTCTCTCTTTGTGTCCAGTCTGTATTCCATCTAGTAGGCATTCAGTCTATTTTTGTTTTAATAATTGTGATTTTGGTGTGGCTATTCAATAAAATGAATGAAGTTACTTCAGGATATATGAAAACATCACCCATGAAATAATGAAAGAGAAAGTTCTACAGATAGTTCAGCATGATACATAAAAATCATGTAGAAAAACCATTGTATACTGGCCATTAGGCAATACAAATTCATAGAAAAGAAAAATGAGGACAAAGTCATTGCATAACGCTGCTGTTTAAATGTGAAGAACGCAGTTTTCCCCCGATTATGTGAGACCAGTCCTCTGAGAATGTCATTAAGGTTTCTGATATGTAATTGAAAGGAGCCCTGAGCCTAGAGATTCCAAGTCCTCAACTGCATTTCTCCTCATTTCTGGCCTGATTATCATCCTATCCTCTGAAGGCTGGCACGGAAGGCTCACTTTACTCTCGACTTCAAGACTTGTGTAAACTTTTAACTGTCTTTTCTCACTGTGCTCATTTCAGAGTTGATTTGTTAATAAATATTTGCCATCTGTAGCAAATCTTAAAATGTACCAAAATCTTAAAATGTCTTCAGTAAAAAGCAAGACAAGAAACTTGGCAGTTCCTAAGAAGAGACCTTTATTTTATACTTAAATACTGGCACGTATGTGTATGCGCACGCATGCATGCATGTACACACCCACATAGCACACACACATATACATACCATACACACACTGCATTCTGTCATACACACATACCCTGCACACTTGCACTCGCTTCACTACAATCCTTCCGTATTTATCTATCTTTTCTCCACTTTGGAAATATAACTGTTGCACCAAGGTTTTTTTTTAACCAAAATTCCCTCCAGTTTTGGCCAAGTTATCAAGGCTGTTGTGTCAACCCAAAGGGTCTCGACAAGCAAGCTACAAAATAGCTTGGAAATTAGCCATTCCAGGACAGGGAGCTTGCACTTAGCAATCTGCAGTCCAGAATTATCGAACACCTTTGGGTTTTGTTGTTGCAGTTTTTGATATCATCTTGTTTTGTTACTATCTAAAAAGCAGATAAAATGGGATGGGAATTCCCTTGTTTTCACATCAGTTTTCTTGGTTAGAAGGCTTTTAGACCAATATAGCACACCTGCATCTCTGACTTTATGTTCTAGTGTGATGGTCTGTGGGCTGCTCCCATCTGGGAGTCTGCCGTTAGATACGGCCAGGGCTCCAATTTTGTCTCACATCACCAACAGCAAAATTGAGAAGACTACATTTGCTCCACTATGTGGCATAACCAGTGACCCCAAATCATGGTGGCTTCCCCAGCATAAGGTCATGGTTGCCTATGTTCTGTGTCATCTACAGGCTACAGACAACATCTTGGGGCAATAGGCTGTCTGCTCCATGTGTCTTCTCATCCTGGGACCCAAGCCAAAGAGTAGTACCTGTGGGGTCCATGCTGAGGTCTTAGGGAAAGGGCAGGAGTAATTAGAGCCAAACCGCAAAAGTGTGCTTGAAGATCTTGTTTAAATGTGGTCTACATCACATTCATCATATCCAGTTGGCCCGTGAAAGTTACATGACCAAAATGCGTGCACCAAAATCTCAGAAGTCACCACTAAAAGAACTTATCCATGTAACCAAAAACCATTTCTCAAGAATGATTGAAATAAAATAAAAACAGAGTAAGCTTAGGGAGAAAATGAATAAAAACATTTTTACGGTGGTTAAAAAAATTTTTTTAAAGCTGATCAGGTGTGGTGGCTCATGCCTGTAATCCTAGCACTTTGTGAGGCTGAGGCGGGAAGATCACCTGAGGCCAGGAGTCGGAGACCATCCTGGCCAACACAGTGAAAGGCTGTCTCTACCAAAAATACAAAAATTAGCCAGGCAGAGTGGTGAGTGCCTGTAGACCCAGCTACTCAGGAGGCTGAATTGGGAGAATCACTTGAACCCAGGAGGCAGAGGTTGCAGTGAGCTGAGATCGCGCCACTGCACTCCAGCCTGGGTGACAGAGCAAGACTCTGTCTCAATTAAAACTAAATGAATGAATAAATAAATAAATAATTTTAAAAATTACATTACCAAGCTGAAGGTCAGTAGGGTAGGAAATTACCCAAGAAAGCAAGGTCGCAACAGGAAGGAGATGAATAATTGTGTTTAATTAATACCATCTCTCTTTGTTTACAACTCCAGTATCTTCAGGGGTTGAGGGGAAGCAGGTAGAAATTCTAGTGAAATTAGGTACCAAATGGTAGCTTCCACACACAGTAAGGAAGAAAGTTTGGCCCGATGGGTGTATGGATAAATTCATAATCACCTATTTGTAAAAAAAGTTGAAGAGACTTACTGTAAAATCACAGATGTATAAGATTTAAAACATGTGACATGATTAAATGTACAATAAAATGCAGAGTTATTTATAAAGTAGATATATAAAACTTCAGCCATGGAAACGACCCACCTAGCAGTCCCAGTAGAGGAAGATGGGATACCAAGCTTCCATTTGGTGGCAGTGAAATGTGTACAGATATATCAAAAGAGACAACTTTTCCCAGCTCTGAGCTTCAAGTAACATTCATTATTTGTTTCTTTGCATAAAGGGATTGATACTTTCAGTAGCAGATGACGCATGCGGCATGCCACATGTAACCCCTCTGTAAGAGAAGGTTGAGTATGTACTGTTACCGCACAACTAGGTAATTAATAACCTGTGAATTTCAGTTATGTTTACTTCAGCATTTGCGTAGCTAATTGCTCAATCAAGAATTCATTGTTACAAAAGAGTTGTTTAAGTTTGACTCCTGGGCTTTTCTAGGGAAAGCTTTTGAAGTCTAAATACCTAGAAAATGTAAACATACTTTTGTTTAAAAATAGAGCTTAATTATGATAATCAAGATGGAAGCATTTAATGAAACAGTGGGCTTTATGATTGGAAAGGTAAACAAGAACACATAATTAGTTAGTTGATTACTTTTCCATTTTAACCAAGGCAGCATTTGGCCACTCATCATTTTTACTACTTACGTGGTCAACTGTTGCCTGGTGGACAGAGTTCTGAACCCAAGGGGTAAGTCCTGGGTCCCTGCTGTCCCTCTAGCACAGTTCATATGCTCCTAAGTATCTGGATTGACAGAGGTTTTGTTTTGAGTTGGGTTTATGTCTAACCTTTTTGATTTCTATTTTGCTGGTTTATTGTGAATTCATAGTATTCGTGTATGTCTATGGAAAGCAACAACCCACACACAACGCGCACACACACACACATTTACTTCTCCTAAAGACTTTTAAAGGAGGAATGTTAGGAGATAAGTACTCATCTTCTATCATTCTTTTTTTTTTTTTTTTTTTTTTTTTTTTTTTTTTTTTTTTTTTTTTTTGAGACGGAGTCTCGCTCTGTTGCCCAGGCTGGAGTGCAGTGGTGTGATCTTGGCTCACTGCAAGCTCCACCTCCCAGGTTCGTGACACTCTCCTGCCTCAGCCTCCCAAGTAGCTGGGACTACAGGTGCCCGCCACCACACCCGGCTAATTTTTTGTATTTTTAGTAGAGACGAGGTTTCACCGTGTTAGCCAGGATGGTCTTGATCTCCTGACCTTGTGATCCGCCCACCTTGGCTTCCCAACTATCTCAGTTATTCTTAACATGTAGTCTAGGAACACCTACATCAGAAACCTGGGAGGGACTGATTGTCAATGCTGATTGTACAAACCTTCTAAATCAGTGTGTTTTGGATAGGTACAAGAATTTGATTTTTAACAAGCTCTCCAGTTAATTTTTAACACACAATGATCTAGGCCAGCATTGTCCAATAGAACTTCCTGTGATGATGGAAACACTTCATATAGGCATTGTCCAATGTGGTAGATACATGTGGCTGCATGAACACTTGAAATATAGCCGGCACAACTCACTGAATCTTTATTTTTAATTACTTTATATCAAAATGTATTTTTATTAAAATATTTTAAACCATTTTATTGTGGTATAATTGACTTATAAAAAGCAATACATGTATGCAAATTGATGGGCTTGAAGACAAGTGTATACTCACAAAACTAACACCGCAATCAGTGCTATAAACCTATCACCTCCATTATGCATCAATTAAAAATAATAGTAAAAGTAAAAACAAAAGTATTTACCTGCTCCAAAAGTTTTCTCCATCCTCTTTTATTATTATCATTGTTATTATTATTATTATTATTTTGTGATGAGAACACTTAACATAAGATCTACCCCCTTAGCAAATATTCAATTATACATACAATATTATGAACTATAGGCGCTATGTCATAGCCAGTGCCTACCATATTGGATAGTGCAGAGCTAGACGATAATTCAGCAGCAGTTGCACACATAATAGTAATAGTAACAATAGTGAATACTTGTACGTGACTTGACTCAGGCTTTTTAAACTTACTATGTGCCAGACACTATTCTAAGTACTTCCCAGATATGAACTCATTTACATCTCACAAACTTTTAGGATAAGACTTTTTTTTTTTTGAGACAGGGGTCTTGCTATGTTGACCACTGTATTGCCCAGACTCACAGCAGCCTCAACCTCCCAGGCTCAAGCGATCCTCCCACCCTCAGCCTCCTAAGTAGCTGGGACTACGGGCGTGTACCATCACGTCTGGTTTAAGAAATTTCTTAAAGATAGTAGATCAGCGGGGTCCGGTCAGGAAGACAGAAGCCAAGCTCAGCATTTCAAACAGAGCAGAATGCATATAGGATATTGATTGGTTACACTGGCATTGAAAGGCTGAAAGATAAAAGGGAATACTGAGGTAACCCAGATCAATAATGTAGGAAGCAGCTGCCAATCCCTAGGGCTGGGGAACTGAGGGAACAGAAGGAAGTTGAACACAGGTGGGACCTGGACCACCAAGGGGTGTTAATGGCAAATGCTCAGTGCATGGGGAAGCCAGTGTGGTTGGTGCCAGGAGCTTCATGAGTTCCCAAGTACTGGGGGCACCAGAAGCTGGAGATTAGAGTCCTCGTCTTCCTTCACCTCTTGAGAGATGCAGACTTGCGCTGAAGATGGGAAACAAGCCCCGTTTCCTTCTCCTGACTTGGAGCCTCCTGCTTGTGCCTCCCATTGGCGGAATCTAATTTTGTGGCACACAACACCTGCATAGCTCAATCTAATCAGAAGCTAATCACAAATCTAATCAGAATATAATCAGGCAGAAGGGTCTGGAAAATGTTGTTTGGGGACTTCTTGCCCCAGTATCACAGTTCAAGGTATAGAAAGATGGGCTCGGAGGTGAGAAGAGACAGATCACTTGCACGGAATTTTTTGATAAGTACTTTGTTTAAAGTACCATATATCTAAATGTATTAATGATATCATCATTTTCTGGGCTAAATAGCATATGTCAGGCACGTCTTAGGGAGATGACATGGATGTAAACGACCAAATCTTGATTAATTGTCAGTTGCTGCAGTCACCCCAGCTAGGTTCTATGCATAGGTATGCATGCGTATGGGGACTTCCTCCCTACTTTGCTAATTGGTCTCTTTCCTCCCATGCTGTGAGGAGGTCCCATATGGTTGGCTTGAAGCACTGGAGGCCACCCTACGGGACCTGCTTCTTGCCTTTTCTCTGAGTTCACTCCCGTCCGCAGACCTCCAGATCCTTCTACTCCCATGTGGGGAGGAACAAAGGAATAAAAATATAGATGCTAGAGAAGTTATCTCTTGCTGCTCCTGTTTACAATTTCTGAGCTTCTCCCAGTAAAAGCCCCATTGCCTTCATAGGACCCCTCCATTTCTCCTCATTTTGGTGTGGATTATACAAAACTCTTCATTTTTGGAGATGGACTGGGGAAAGTGTGTGCCCCACCTCCACCCACAAACCCTGCATGAGGTTGGAAAGAAATAAATGCTCATGTTTCTCTTTGACTAAACACTCAGACCAAGAAATTCAGAAACATATTTCTTCATAAAACTGCCAATTATCTAGGAGAATTGATCTTCATCACATGGCTTAAAACTCCTCCCATGGAGGAGAAGCTTGGGACTTGAGACAGGAACCAACACAAGTTAGCAATATGGTGACTAGCTCATGCATTTGTTAAACTATAAGGGAACAAAAATATGTTCATTTTCCCTGCCAGCATCCATAAAATAAACGTGACGTATAATAAATTAGGAAACGAATCAGAGAAGACCATGAGACGATGTATTCTTACATCTTTCAGTCGATAACAACCAAAACATTTCCTAAATTTCCGGTTTCTGTAGCAAATAATTTCAGAGCTAAAATCTTTCCTTGAGATTTCAGGAAGTAATTCTCTTTCCCTTGCATTGCAATATCTTTCCACAAACTCTCATCCTCAGGAGAGATGCTGAGCAACATAGTTGATTATCTGAGGCTTGAGTTGCTGGTGAGAGCCTGTTTTCCACTTTAACAGCTGGGGGCCAGAACAATATGCTCAAGTATGCTCCTGGAAGCTTCCTTCATGGAATAAGGCAGCATTATCTCTGTACCCCATTCCCAAAGGTCTCTAAGGTGCTGTAGGTTTGCTTTGCATGCTTGTTTTGTTTTGGGTTTCTTTGCATGTGCTGCTCAATACCTAGAGGTTTGGTCTAGGTCTGGTTGCTCACAGAAAGCCAGCCACTGAAACAATAAGTATTGCCAGGGAAGACAGTTGTAACACAGGTAATGTCACCTGGGAGATGGGAGACTGGTCTCAAATCCATCTCCCTAACCAACTAAAGTCAGGGGTTTACATAGTGAACAATTAGAGAGGGGTACAGGAAGAGGAGCTGGTCAACAGTCAGCAGGTGGTCAGATGAGGGGTCTGGTGTCTCTTTTAACTATGTGTGGCGAAACAGGAATTCAGAGTAAGGAAGAGGAATTGATTAACAGGCAGTTGTCCAGATGTGGTAATCTGGTACGTTTCAATTGCCTGATACCATCTGGGAGGGCTGATGGTTGGTTTTCTGAGAAAGGAACTCAGATAAAACAAATGTAAGGTGTTCATCTGTTCTCACACTGCTAATAAAGACATACCCAAGACTGGGTAATTTATGAAGGAACGAGGCTTCATTAATCCACAGTTCAGCATGACTGGGGAGGCCTGGTGAAACTTACAATCATGGCAGAAGGAGAAGCAAATGTGTCCTTCTTTTACATGGGGGTAGCAAGGAGAAGCGTAAAGCAAAGTGAGAGAAAAGCCCCTTATAAAACCATCAGATTGGCCAGGCGCGGTGGCTCACGCCTGTAATCCCAGCACTTTGGGAGGTGGAGGCGGGGGGATCACGAGGTCAGGAGATCAAGACCATCCTGCCTAACACAGTGAAGCCCCGTCTCTACTAAAAATACAAAAAATTAGCCAGGCGTGGTGGTAGGCACTTGTAGTCCCAGCTACTTGGAAGGCTGAGGTAGGAGAATGGCACAAACATGAGAGACGGAGCTTGCAGTGAGCCGAGATCACACCACTGCGCTCCAGCCTGGGCCTCAGAGCGAGACTCCGTCTAAAAAAAGAAAAAAAAGACATCAGATCTCGTGAGAACTCACTCACTATTGCGAAAACAGCATGGAGGTAACCGCCCCCATAATTTAATTACCTCCCACTCAGTCCCTCCCACGAAATGTGGGGATATGACAACTACAGTTCAATATGAAGTTTGAGTGGGGACACAGCCAAACCATATCAGGAAGTTTCTCAAGCTTCCGTTCTATGTAAAAATTGGGCCAGTTTTACATGCGTCTTACATATTGACTCTCACAATCTCAGACATGTTGTACGTGCCACCGTCTCCCTTTCTTGCTCACTTGTGAGAACTACACTTCTGTGATACGGCCTACTAGGTTCCCTTCTATCATATTTCCAGCTGGCTGTTTCTGGGAGTTTCAGTCTCTTAAGTTTCGTACAAAGAGGGGAAAATAGTACATGCAACCCAAGATCTTGTCCCCCAAAGTAGTAGGAGCCAACATGCCTGGTTTTGTATTTTCTTTTGTGCCTGAGCCTTTAGAACACTGGGAAGATGTAAGGAAGGGCCACGTGGCTTCCTTGTCATCCTTCAAGAGAACAAAAATGTGTTTTAAGAGGGAGGCCACAGTTGTGTTTTTCCATCCAGCCCCGTTGACCTGTGGTTAGTATTAAACAGCTGTTTCTGCCTGAGTCTAGCAATAGGTTGCCTGAATCCAAGCTTTGTGATGATGAGAAATTTTTATTTTCTTCTGCGTTTTCATCCGTCTTAGCACCTGATGAGAAGGTGGCATGGGGGGTTGCTAGCCAGCCACATCTGCCATCTGGATCTGGCGCATGCAGCCCTTGGTTTACTGCCTCTTTGTTCCATGATGTCATCCAGGTTCATGCTCCCTGTTGATGAGGGCACCCAGATTAAATATGTACAGAAAAAAAAGGGCAGTGGAATAAAATCGACTACATTTCCTATAATGTCCATGTATTCTCACCTGCAAAGTAAATGTTCATAAAATTCATGTTTGAGGACCATTAAGTTCTGCTTATCAACACAAAGATTGTCCAAGCAATAAGTCAATGCACAATGTGATGCTTCCCTCTAACATATGGCCTGATAATGACTCTACTCTCTTTGTCTCTGGAGTTTACATCAAACATCTGTGTTAGGAAGAGTGGCTAGCATGAAATCCTTGGTTATGATTTCTTTTTATCTGTTTATTAAGAAGACAGATGCCATTTCTGGGCCAAGTGTCAAGATCCAACAGAGTCACTTGGCAATTTGACTATTTAGCTGGTAAACATTAAGCATTACTGCACCTGAGGCTGAGTTCCCCAAGGCCATTTAATTTGTAGAAATCAATGCATTTAATTTTCAGCAGTTAGAATTTTTGACTCTGTGTACTGTAACACTGGAGCTGTGTCTATATAACACCCCAACCAGGCCATTATCGGAGCTTGTTTAGTAATAAAAATCAATGAATTCAGCCTAGCCACTCATTTTATGACTCAACTATTTGAGTCAGTTTGGGCATTTAGCTTTCCGAGATTAAAGACAAAATATCAGTGACTGTTCGTAGCAAAAATTGTTTATCTACTTCAGTGATTGCTCTTGTCTCTAAGCTCCTTTTCCCAGAGATTATTTGTCAGGCTCACACTACCCTGGCTCTGAGGATGCCCCTGCCTTTGGGAGTCTCCTAGATCTGGGTCTCACCTTTTCTCCAGGCACAGCCAGGGCAGCCTGGCTCAGAGACCCAGACCCTAGACACAGTCGTGGCCTGGGCATTGTTTAGGGCTCTCAGGAAGCAGCAAGGAAGACAGGTCTTCAGCTTTCAGGAGCTCTGTGTTAGTCCATTTTCACACTGCTGATAAAGACATATCCATGACTGGGAAGAAAAAGAGGCTTAATTGGACTTATGGTTCCGTATTGGTTGGGGAGACCTCAGAATCATGGCGAGAGGTGAAAGGCACTTCTTACATGGCGATGGCAAGAGAAAATGAGGAGATGCAAAAGTGGAAACCCCTGATAAAACCATCAGATCTCATGAGACATATTATTCACTACCACGAGAACAGTATGGGAGAAACAGCCCCCATGATTCAAATGATCTCTCACCAGGTCCCTCCCACAACACGTGGGAATTACGGGAGTACGATTCAAGATGAGATTTGGGTGGGGACACAGAGCTAAACCATATCAAGCTCCTTGTAGAATGGGAACGACAGCAATAAAGGTAAGTTCCAAGTGGCTTGATGTTTCCTCTTAAAAGGTTAAGTGATGGCAAATGCCTGGCAAGACATGAACTTGGAAGATCAAGATTCTTCACGTCCTGATGCCACATAGTTAACCCTATCTCCTGGAAACCCTTCCCCAGCCCCTGCACGGGGACCTGTCCCCTTGAGACACTTTGTGTGCCCTGAACATACCATGCACATTCAAACCTCCATGCCTTCCTCCATGAGCCCATCATCCTTCTGCTGCCTGAGATGTCATGTTCATCTCATTGCATCTTTGTCTGCCTGGTGATAGCCTAGTTATCCTTCAAGGCTCATCTCAAATGCCACCCCTTCTTCAGCTTTCTCCTGAATTGGTCTCTCGGCCTCTGTAGCATTGTTTCCGTCCATCGATTTTGTTTCATTTTGCATGGTATATCATAGTCATTTGTTTATGCTATAGAGCCATCCCATGAACTGTTTAATGAGAAGAAGTGTAGCTTCAATCTCTTTGTCTCCCCCATGCCCGGCATAATGCGGTGAGGTGAATGGCGGCCCCTGAAAGGATGAGTTCACATCCTAATTCCTGAAGCCTGTGACTGTGAACTTGTTTGGAAAGAGGGGGTCTTTGCAGATCTGATTGTTTGGAAGTGGGTGGCGGGCGGCTGAGGGGTTCTTTGCAGATCTGAAGGTCTTGAGATAATGAGCATCTGAGATTGTTTATGTGGGCCCTAAGTCAGACGGCAAGTCTCCTTATAAAGATAGAAGAGAGACCAGGCACTGTGACTCACGCCTGTAATCCCAGCACTTTGGGAGGCCGAGGCAGGCAGATCACTTGATGTCAGGAGTCCAAGACCAGCCTGATCAACATGGCGAAACCCTGTCTGTGCTAAAAATACAAAAATTAGCCAGGCGTGGTGGCACGTGCCTGTAGTCCCAGCTGCTCAGGAGGCTGAGGCAGGAGAATCACTTGAACCCAGGAGGCAAAGGCTACAATGAGCCAAGATCAAGGCATTGCACTCCAGCCTGAGGAACAGAGCAAGTCTGTCTCAAAAACAAAAACAAACCAAAAAAAAAGTTGAAGAGAAAAAGACACAGAGAGAGAAGGCCATGAGAGGATGCAGACTGGATTTGGGATTATGTGATCACAGACTAAGGAATTCCTGCGACCACCAGAGACTACAAGAGTCAAGGGCAGATTCTCCCCTGGGGCCATGGAGGAAGAACAGCCTGCCTACGCCTTGATTTTGGACTCTCGGCCTACAGAGAACTCTAAGAGGATAAACTTCAGATGTAAGCCATCCAGTTTGTGCTAAGTGGTTAAGGCAGCCTTCGGAAACTAATATATATAACAACTGGCACAAAGAAAGAGCTCAGCTGTTAACTGAACGAACATTGATAATTTTGTACTTAGAACACTTGGAGTGGTTAAAGATATTTAAGACGAAAGAGAAAATTCTAAATGCGTCTTCTGCTCCAATTACGTTTTTATGAGTCCACTTGAAACCCTGGAAGGCAGAGCTTGCCACGGCTATTTCAAGCACCCCTCTCCTCCACGAAAGAGGAAATAACCTCTCATTCCATCAGCCCTTAAACCAGCAGCACGTGGACGCAACATCACCCCCTACGCGTCTTGTCTTCAGCAAGAATGAGGGCACGGAGAACTCCACTTCAAGCTTTTCAGTCAACCCGACGGGACGCGACAGATTGCAGAGCAAAGTGCACCAAAGCTATCATCAGTTAACCTAATAAAATTGATTTAAAAGCTTTTAAACTTGAGAGTGAGAGTTCAGTGCCTGCGAAAGATCTTTCAGTCCCTTGAAGTGATGAAATAAAATGATCAATCGCCCTTATCAACCTCCCTTTTTTTGGTAATGTGGTGGCGGGAATAGCTTTTCCACTGTCCAATTAACCCCCTTTTAAAAGTGGGTTTCTGCAGCCTCTGCACCACTCTCTCTGAGCTCAGGGGCTGAGCCCTTGGAACTCTTATGTCCTCTGTTGCTGGTCTCATTTTCTGTTGAAGGGAGGAAGGGAAGGAGGAGGGAGAGAAGGAGGAGGGAGGGAGGGAGGAGGGAGGGAAGGAGGAGGGAGGGAAGGATGGACAGAAGGATGGAGGGAGGGAGGAAGGGATGGAGGAAGAGAGAAAGGAAGGAGGGACAGTGAGAGGGAGGGAGGGTGAGGGAGGCTCAGGATACTCAATGTTTGGGTTTTTTTTTTGTTTTTGAGGAGTCTCACTCTGTTGCCCAGGCTGGAGTGCGGTGTGCCATCTCAACTCACCCCAACCTCCACCTCCCAGGTTCAATTGATTCTCCTGCCTCAGCTTCCCGAGTAGCTGGGATTCCAGGCATGCACCACCATGCCCAACTAATTTTTGTATTTTTTGGCAGAGACAAGGTTTCACCATGTTGGCTAGGCTAGTCTCAAACTCCTGACATCAAGTGATCTGCACCCCTTGGCCTCCCAAAGTGCTGGGATTACAGGCATAAGCCACCATGCCCAGCCTCAGGATACTCAATGGTTTTTGATTCTTCATGATCTCTCTGGGCCCTTGGCATGGGGAGTTTTTCCTGGAGGTTGCGGTTATTAAACTGCCTTTTGAATGGTAAAAATAGAACTGTGTTTATTGTTAAAAAAAAAAAAAAAAGGAACCTATTGAGAATTAATTATATAAGCTCAAAACCCCTTATCTCACTCTTTTCCTTTGAACAGCTTGGTGTAGAGCCTTCCAGCCCCTGTTGCTTATGCCTTTACAAAGATGTGTGCGTGTGCACGTGTACAGGTACATGCACTCATGAATATGCGTGGTGCCTTCGACATCAATCCAACACACATATTTTTCCAGCAAATATTTTTATAGCACCTCCGATGTGTCAAACTTTGAGTATGTCATTTAAATTATTCTGTAACTTGTTTTTTTCACTGAATGCATCAAAGACACATATGGACACATATCTATTTCAGGACTTTAGTCCCACCTTTTTTTTTTTTTTTTTTTTTTTTTAAGACAGGGTCTGGCTCTCTTGCCCAGACGCATGATCACAGCTCACTGCAGCCTCTAACTCCTGAGCCCAAGTAGCTGGGGCTATAGTCTGGAGCTACTATGGTAGCACAAGTAGCTACCCCAGACTTCCAAGTAACTGGGACTTTCTGCCCCAACCTTCCAAGTAGCTGGTACTTCCAAGTAGCCACCACTCCTGGCTAATTAATTTTTTTTTTTTTTTTTTTTTTTTTTGTAGAGACAAGATCTTGGTATGTTGCTGAGGCTGGTCCTAAACTCCTGGGCTTAAGCAGCTTCCTGCTTCAGCCTCCCAAAGTGCTGTGATTACAGTTGTGAGCCACCGCGCCTGCCTGGCCTCTTTTTTTTTGTTTTTTTTTTTGTGTGTTTTTTTGAGATGGAGTCTTGCTGTGTCCTCTAGGCTGTAGTGCAGTAGCGCGATCTCAGCTTACTGCAACCTCTGCCTCCTGGGTTCAAGCGACTCTCCCGCTTCAGCCTCCTGAGTAGCTGGAATTATAGGTGCCAGCTACAACGCCCGGCTAATTTTTGTATTTTCAGTAGAGATGGGATTTCACTATGTTGGCCAGGCTGGTCTCGAACTCCTGACTTCAAGTGATCCACCCACCTTGGCCGCCCAAAGTGCTGGGATTACAGTTGTGAGCCACTGTGTCTGGTCCATGCCTGGCCTTTTTAACAGTTAAATGTTATTTCGTTCATCTAGTAAACAACTATGTAGTAAGCACCTACTGTGTATCCCTGTGGTGTGTAGGTGCTGGGCTTACAGCAGTGACTCAAGAGACCAAAGGCCTCCATCTCCCCTTGTAGAGTATTTTAATCAGGACCTACTGATGGACACTTGGGGTTTTTTCTATTTTTTTTTTTTTATTCCAACAAATGACGCAGCTAATAGCTTTAAATGTATATTTTATTACACAGGTATATTTATGGGCCACCTTCCTAGGAGTAGAAATGTTCTGTTTAATCCTAGAGCATGACAGTGTTATATGCATGTAATTCACAAGCTAGAGCAGGAGGTTCAAACTGCCCCGATGACAGCATTCACCAGTGGGCCATTTTCATAGTTAACACAGGATCAGTTAACTCTCAACAGCTGCTTTAGGTCTGCTTCTCTCTGCCTTAGATTAGTACTCTGTGCTTGCCTGCCCTGGATTCTTTAAGACACGTCAAAGAGTTAAGCTAAAGAAACAGTGACCAGCGAGGTGCTGTGGCTCATGCCTGGAATCCCAGCACTTTGGGAGGTCAAGGTGGGTGGATCACTTGAGGCCAGGGGTTCAAGACCAGCCTGGCCAATATGGTAAAACCTCGTCTCTACTAAAAAAAAATAATAATAATACAAAAATTAGCCAGGTGTGGTTGTGCACACCTGTAATCCCAACTACTCAAGAGGCTGAGGCAGGAGAATCGCTTGAACCCTGGAGGCGGAGGTTGCAGTGAGCAGAGATCATGCCACTGCACTCCAGCCCGCGCAATAAAGCGAGACACTGTCTAAAAAAAAAAAAAAATGCTGTGTACGGTGGATGGCCTGGCCATATGTGTGCTGGGCCTGGCTGAACTACACTTCTCGAAGCGGGTGGATCACCTGAGATCAGGGGTTTGAGATCAGACTGGCCAACATGGTGAAACCCCAGTTCTACTAAAAATACAAAAATTAGCCAGACATAGTGGCAGGCGCCTGTAATCCCAGCTATTCGGGTAGCTGAGGCAGGAGAATCGCTTGAACCCAGGAGGCGGAGGTTGCAGTGAGCCGAGATCTCACCACTGCATTCCAGCCTGGATGACACAGCAAGTCTCTGTCTCAAAAAAAGAAAATAACAAAAAGAAAAAGAAACGGTGATCACTGGTTTTCAGTGTGGAGAGAGAATTCCCCTGCCCCGGCCTCACCTCGTTTCCTTTCAGAGACCGCCCCGCTGACCTGTGTCATGTCACTAAGCCACCCTTTCCCTGATTCCTAACACTGTAAGGAGATTGGAACTGAGGCTGGGATGCCTTGCTGTTAATCTTCCAGAGAACCCGATGCAATCAAGCTGCACATCTAAAATGACAAAGGAAAGGATAACCTCATTGTAAATATTACTAAATCACCATTGGGTTACTTGCACATTATTTCTTTCTGAATTACTGCTGCTCTCCCAGGAATACACACACAGGGAGGCCCGTTTCAGAGACGACGTCTTATTTAAGCAGAACAGTTGCTGAAGAAAGAGTATGGGAATCAGGCCCGTTCATTCATTCATATAGAGCACTTACTGAGTGAAAAACCTTGTGTTAAATGCAGGCGATGATACAGAACAGGGAATAAAACAGGGATACATTTTACAGCAGGGGAACCAGATCGTGCAGGTGAATCACTGCAATAGAAGGTCGAATGGAATAAATGCCTGAGATGCAGGGAGCAGAGCTTGCTTGGAGTCCAGAGAGGGGGCTTCAAACCTCCTTTTCTGATTTGTGAATTAAATACATATAACATTGTCATGCTCTACGATTAAATAGAACACTTCTAGGAAGGTGGCCCATACATATAACTGTGTAATAAAATATACATTTAAAGTATTACCCGTTACATTTATTGGAATTAAAAAAAGAAAAAACCTAGAAAATCCACTTGCTTTGCTGACGATTTTTCTGCAACTCTGGGAGAAGTCACTCTTCACTAAAAGATAATGATAATCGCTGGGCACAGTAATCCCAGCACTTTGGGAGGCCAAGGCGGGCAGATCACGAGGTCAAGAGATCAAGACCATCCTGGCTAACATGGTGAAATCCTGCCTCTACTAAAAATACGAAAAATTAGCCAGGCGTGGTGGCGGGTGCCTGTAGTCCCAGCTACTCGGGAGGCTGAGGCAGGAGAATCACTTGAACCCGGGAGGTGGAGGTTGCAGTGAGCTGAGATGGCATCACTGTACTCTAGCCCGGGCGACAGAACAAGACTCCGTCCCAAAAAAAAAAAAGATAACGATAATCTGGAGGCAGCGATGGAAATTGTCAAACATGTGGTTGGAGTGGGATACAGCGATTTGCATTCTACTTTCCCTGTCCCTTTGAGAATTAAAATATACGACAGAGATTTTGCAAACAGATTTACCCCGACTCCTTCAGCCAAGGTTAATGAATCCACAACCTCATCAGATTTAAGATCCCACCTGGCAGATGTATTGAGTCCTGATAACTTTTAAATTCGAGCTGTAAGACTGTAGAAATCAAACCTGTCTGGTGTGGGAGGGTTTCTCAGGAACAGGGAGCTTGAGTAACTTCAGTGTTCAGAGTGGGGAAATGCCTGACCTTTGTTAAAAAAAAAAAAAAAATAGCCCACACACCAAAAGAATTTTATTTTTTCTTGTCTTTGGACAGAGAATTTCAGTAACCCATGTTGGAGTTACGGTTTCATCCCATGGCTGTGAATATGTTTCTCATCTTGTGCCCTGCCTGTGAGATTGACCCTGACATAGTTCCCATCCAAGTTATTTCTCCCTAAAATATGTAGGAAATGAATAATGCATTGTTGATTCTTCTGTTACCAAACAAAAGGGTCTTGCTTCCCAGTGTGCTGGAAGCCAATACTATGACACTAAGTTTTTGAGAAAAGGACAGCTTTTTATTGCTAGTCGACTAACCAGGAGACAGGAGTCTGGCTCAAATCTGTCTCTGTGTGCTGGCTTTAAGGCAGGAATTTTAATCAGAAAATATTTAGCAGGTGGATTCTGAGATTTGCAGGTGATTGGTGGAAGGAAAACAGAGATCTGGAAAGTCCTCGGACGCGTACACTTATCTCTTCATGCCTCCTCATGGGTCTCTTGCAAATTCAGGGGGAGTTAGTATGAAACATGCCTGGAAATTCAAGCTATGATATCCACAGGCTCATTCTATGCAAAATCCTGTTGGTCATATCGGGTCTAACTGATTTCAGCCAGTTTTGTTATCTCACAAGCAGAGGGAGTTGCAGTGTTTCAGCAGGTTGTTTTTTTTCTTATCTGCTGTCCTGCAAACTGAAGAATTTCTGAGAGTTACTGGCTTCTTTAACTCTCTCTCTCTCTCTCTCTCTTTCTTTTTTTTTGAGATGGAATCTTGTTCTGTCGCCCAGGCTGGAGCGCAATGGCATGATCTAGGCTCACTGCAGCCTCTGCCTCCCAGATTCAAGAGATTCTTCTGCCTCAGCCTCTTGAGTAGCTGGGATTACAGGCGCATGCCACTGCACCCAGCTAATTTTTGTGTTTTTGGTAGAGACAGGGTTTTACCATGCTGGCCAGGCTGGTCTCGAACTCCTGATGTCAGGTGTTCCACCTGCCTCAGCTTCCCAAAGTGCTGGGATAACAGATGTGAGCCACCTCACCTGGCCTTTTAACTCTTTGAGGCATGATTTCATGCCTACCCTAAAGGATAAAGTCTGGCATAATAAGGGTTAGTTCTGAGAACCGGCTGCAGCTAGCAATCTATTCTTTTGGAACCCAGTCTTTTGTCTTTCATCCTCTGCAAGTGCAGAGTCAATCAACCTAAGCAGATAGAGGAGGCTCTCCAAAGCCCAGGAAAGAAAATAGCTTTCTGGCCTGGGGGGTGTAGTTGACTTCACACTTCAAAAAATTTCTAGAAGTTTTTAGCATTACAGTTGGCATCTCCCTTTCTTCAAGGTGAATATCCATCAAGAAGGGATGCAGTAGAGAGGAAACTCTTGGATTCTGAAGATTGCATCTCATTTTCACCTTCATCATGGATGAGCTGTATCATTTTGTGCAAGTTTCTTACATCCTTCTGAGCTTTAGTTTTTTTTTTTTTTCATCTGTGAGATAAGTAATTTAATACCTGCACCCCCATCACGTGGATTTTCTGGGGATCAAATGCATTAGATAAATTAAACTTGAAAGCTTTCTTTACAAATTACTTGAATGTAGGGCGTTTAGTAATTCCCACTATTGTTGGCAACAGGGAGAAATTGGCAAGCTTCTAGTGGCTGACTGGCTAGGGTTTGCATATCAGAATCCAACTTTCATATTTTGTATCTTTTTCATATTTTCCATCTCTTTAATGCACTAAAGGGTAATTTCATTGAACCTATCTCTTGTCCCCTCTGTTTTTCTCCTCGTGTATATAAGCTATTTGATGATTGCTTGCTGTGTTTTAAGCTCTAAAGACTCTTTTTCATTTCTAGAAGTTTCACTCGGCTGTTTTTCACATCTCTCTGTTTATTTTTCACAGGGTTTTGCTCTTATGGTTTTGACTCCTATTTTTAGGTTTTTACTCATTTTGTTGTTGTTTTTGTTTGTTTGTTTGTTTTGTTTTTGTTTTTGTTTTTTTTTTTGACAAAGTCTTGCTCTGTCACCCAGGCTGGAGTGCAATGGCACCATCTCGGCTCACTGCAACGTCTGCCTCTGGGTTCAAGTGATTCTCGTGCTTCAGCCCCCTGAGTAGCTGGGATTACAGGCACGTGCCATCACGCCCAGCTAATTTTTAGATTTTTAGTAGAGACGGGGTTTCACCCTGTTGGCCAGGCTGGTCTCAAACTCCTGGCTTCTAGTGATCCGCCTGCTTTGGCCTCCCAAAGTGCTGGGATTATAGGCATGAGCCACCACAGCTGGCCTGGTTTTTACTTATTTTGAACATTGTATTTTACGGTGTCTGTCTAATAGTTCTATTATGTCAAGTTCTTGAGAGTTCTAATCTTACGTATTTGCTGAGTCTTACTTACAGTGGATTGTTTCCTCGTGCGTTTATAATATCTATTAAGAGCTCGTCTTTGATGGAGCTTTAGCTATGAAATTCTGGGTTGTCTGGCTCTGGGTTGTATGTGGATCTCTCCGGTAAGTTTTCTCATTTGCTTTTGCTCATCACTCTTAGGTGTCATCTTCTAAGGCTATTCTTCATGTACATTTCTAGGCTTGCTGTTTCCTATGTACCTAATGTAAATTGAAATCTGAGCAGGCACAGAGGCTCATGCCTGTAATCCCAGCACCTTGGGAGGCCAAGGCAGGGTGATTGCTTGAGCCCAGGAGTTTAAGACCAGTGTAGGTAACATAGCAAGACCCTGTCTCAGCAACAACAACAACAGAATAAATCTCAAACCATCTTAGGGACAGGTCATTATGAATTGTTGAGGGACACTTTTTTTTTTTCTTTTTGAGACAGCATCTCACTCTGTCACCCAGGCTGAAGTGCCGTGGCATAATCGTGGCTCACTGCAGCCTCAGCTTCCCGGGCTGAAGCAATCCTCTCATCTTAGCCTCCTGAGTAGCTGGGACTACAGGTGTGCACCACCACTCCTGGCTACTTTTTATAATTTTTAGTAGAGATGGGTTTTTGTCATATTACCCAGGCTGGTCTCAAACTCCTGGGCTCAAGTGATCCTTCCACCTTGTCCTCCCAAAATGCTGAGATTATAGGCACAAGCCACTGCACCCAGCTGACAACTTTTTTTCTTTTATGCCCAGCACTCAAGAAGAGACAGACAGGTTTCCTTGTGATTTATGATTAGAGCTAGATTTTCTGAATGCAAGCAGCCTGTGTGATCACCATCTGAATGTCAAAGGGATTCAGGCTTGCATCTTCATAGCTGTGTTAGAACAAGGTACTCAACCTCTCTGAACTTCAGTGTTTCCAGCTCTCAAAAGCAGGTACTCTTACTTGCCTAAAAGCATTGCTGTGAGAATGAAATGGGATCCTACATGTATATGAAGTTCATGGCCTCGGACCTGCCGTAGAGGAAACAGTTCATACATGGTAGCTGTTCTTGGTCTTCCCATTTCAGAGATGAGAAATCTCAGACACTGAAAGTCATGGTACCACTGGGCAAGGGTACCATGGTTAGGCCATTAGCCTCCTCTCAGAAACCCTTTTATGGGTCCACTTACTCACATTTGGGTAAACTTTCCTGCCTTGAAACAATGGAAGAACTAAGGGTTTTATCTTTATTTTGGTTTTTTGGTTTGTTTTTTTTTTCCTTAAATTCTGTTTCTTTGGTTTTCTTTTTTCTTTTTTTCTTGAGACAGAGTCTCACTCTGTCACCCAGGCTAGAGTGCAGGGGCGTGATCCTGGCTTACTACAACCTCCGCCTCCTGGGTTCAAGTGATTCTCGTGCCTCAGCCTCCCAAGTAGGTGGAATTACGGCGTGTACCACCACATCCGGCTAATTTTTTTTTTTTTTTTTTTTTTTTTTTTTTTTTTTTTTGAGAAGGAGTCTCCTTCTATCATCCAAGCTGGAGTGCAGTGGTGCCATCTTGGCTCACTGCAACCTCTCCCTCCTGAGTTCAAGCAGTTCTCATGGCTCAGCCTCCCGAGTAGCTGGGATTACAGGCTCCTGTCACCACACCCAGCTAATTTTTGTATTTTAATAGAGACGGGGTTTCACCATGTTGGCCAGGCTGGTCTCAAACTCCTGACCTCAAGTGATCTGCCTGCCTTGGCCTCCCAAAGTGCTGGGATTACAGGTGTGAGCCACAGCGCCCGGCCCAGCTAATTTTTAGTAGAAACAGGGTTTCACCATGTTAGCCAGGTGGGTCTGGAACTCCCTCAGCTCAGATGATCTGCCTGCCTTGCCCTCTCAGAGTGCTAGGATTACAGGCGTGAGGCACCGCACCCAGCCTTAAATTCTGTTTCAAAC
Source organism: Theropithecus gelada (assembly GCF_003255815.1). Classification (NCBI taxonomy): domain Eukaryota; kingdom Metazoa; phylum Chordata; class Mammalia; order Primates; family Cercopithecidae; genus Theropithecus; species Theropithecus gelada. The sequence goes on along the minus strand of NC_037670.1, from coordinate 3,680,194 downwards.
TTGAGCCCGGCCTCTGGTTTCAGCCAGCAGCAGGAGTGAAACCTGCACTGAGAGAAGAGAGACTGTCACTATTTTCATTGATAATGAAAGCAATTTTCTAATGATACAGGAAGTACAATAAAAGCTATCTCATAAAGTGGCTTTTATTACCCATTCTCTAGTCTTTCATAAACAATAGGTTATTAGCCATATGTAATAGGGGCAGAAGCTAATTGTTTTCCTTATTTTTCAGATAAAGAAATGAGTTGTACACAGTGATTTTTTTTAAGGACACTTATAGCATATTGTGTGAATCGATTTAGTTGAGAGCCATGTGAGAGAGTTAAAAGTTCGTAGAGGAGTCGAGTGTGGTGGCTCTCGCCTGTAATCCTAGCACTTTGGGAGGGCAAGGCGGGTGGATCACTTGAGGTCAGGAGTTCGAAACCAGCCTGATCAACATGGTGAAACCCTGTCTCTACCAAAAATTTTTTTAAAAGATTTTTAATTAGCCAGTTTAGTGGTGTGCATCTGTAATCCCAGTTATTTGGGAGGCTAAGGCAGGAGAATCGCTTGAATCAAGAAGGTAGAGGTTGCAGTAAGCCAAAATCACACCATTACACTCCAGCCTGGGCAGCAGAGCGGGACTCTGTCTCAAAAACAAAAAAAGTTAATATAAACGGGGATTTTTGTTCATCTCTTTGTTTTCTTGAGTGGTTGAGATGCATTCCTGTCTCACTCTACCCCCAAATGACAAGGACAGCAACCTTTTTTTATGCTTTCTTGCCCGTGGGTTGTAGGGGTTTCACCTTGTGGCCACGGGCCATGCCATCTTTTCTTTTCTTGGGAGGAGGGAGGAAACTGGCTGGCCTTAGAGTTCAACATGGACAACCTGGTGGAAGGTAATTGAATCATGGCGGTAGGTTTCTGCCGTGCTGTTCTCTTGATAGTGAATAAGTCTCGTGATATCTGATGGTCTTATAAAGGGCAGTTCCCCTGCACATACTGTCTTGCCTGCCACCATGTAAGATGTGCCTTTGCTCCTCCTTCATGTTCTGTCATGATTGTGAGGCCTCCCAGCCATGTGGAACTGTGAGTCTGCTAAACCTCTTTGTCTTTATAAATTACCCAGTCTCAGGTATTTCTTCATAGCAGTGTGAAAATGGACTAATACATTGTCCTGTCTCTTCTTCCTCAGAGTGGACACCTCCAGAAAGGAATGCTTTCATTAAGGAAAAAGGCAGCCAAAATCCTGTTTCCACAGAGTCTTGCTTAATTCTTTGTGTTATGTCTCCCTGTGATTATCAACGAATCAGCCTCCAGTGAAATAACTGACTGAACTTGTGGTTACGTCATTGAGTCAGAAAGCCAGGGAGCAGGGTGTGTGTGAGAAACAGCTTTGCTTCTGAGCCTCTGGGGGTTATGGATAGGAATGCCCCTTGCCAGCTGCTGGACCTGGTACCCTGGTGGCCTTTGCATATATCCCTTCAGTGTGCTGTGATCTTCAGGAGGGCAGGGATGGTACAGTCCACGTTTCAGCTGGCCTTTCTATTACTCAAGCAGAGTTGCCAGTCTTTCTGGATATATGTTCCTTTGTTGACTTGTTTCTGGAATGGAATTCCATACGCTTTTAGACCTATATGGCTTGAAGAGGTGATAAAAGAAGGCATCTACAAGACCATTAGAAAAGATCTTGGCTGGGCATGGTGGCTCATTCCTGTAATCCTAGCACTTTGGAAGGCCCAAGGTGGGAAGCTTGCTTGAGCCCAAGAGTTTAAGACCACCTTAGGCTAGATAGTGAGACTCTGTCTCTATAAAAAGTACACGAGTTAGCCTGGCATGGTGGTGCATGCCTGTAGTCCCAGCTACTTAGGAGGCTGAGGCTGGAGGATTGAGGGTTTCTTGAGCCTAAAGAGTTTGATGCTGCAGTAAGCTATGATCATGCCATTGCATTCTAGCCTGGGCAACAGAGTGAGACTCTCTGTCATAAATAGATAAATAGGTAGGTGAATAAATATATTACAATATACATAAAGACTTCATGTAAGTTTCATTATACCAAAAGAGTATTTCTTTTTTTCTCCTTAAGTTGTATTAGAAAAAGTTCTTTTCTGTTATCACAGCTTGGTATATGCCAAGCCCAGGAGGGAATGGGGTCATACCAAGCCCCTGGAAGAATTTTGGAGGAAAAAGAATCTTGTTGTGTTTCATGGGTGTTCTGGGAATGCAGAAGAGGAGGATCCAAGGGAAAGGAGGTTCTGAGAGAACGTAGATTCTCTCCATAAAGGCATCCAGAGAAAGCGTGTGACTTTCTTAGCTATCTTCTGACCCTGTTCAAGTAATAACCATGTTTCAACCTAAAACTGTCTCCTGCTTGTCTTTCAACGCACAGAACCCAACATACTTTAAAGACAGAATAATTAGAATGTGTTATGTACGAAATAACTACTAGCTCAGATGAGTCCTGCCCCAATTTAAAATTGAGAACAGTGAGTACTAGTGTTATGTTTTTAAATGAAACTAAGCAAAACCACTTCTTTTCTAATTACAAAAGTCAACAGGTTCATTGTAAAGGCATAGAAAAATATTTAAAGAAGAAAATAAAAATATCCCACAACCTTACAACCTAGAAATAATGATAGGTAACAGGTTTAGCGTATTGCTTTTTATTGTACTGTATATGTAAGTAAGTAATGGGTCATACATAGCTATGATTGTGTTTTGACTTTTTAACTAGCATTATGACATGAACTTTTTATGATATCATTCAGTTGTTTTTTTGTTTTGTTTTGTTTTGTTTTTTGAGATGAAGTCCTGCTCTGTCACCCAGGCTGGAGTGCAGTGGTGTGATTTTGGATCACTGCAACCTCTGCCTCCCAGGTTCAAGCAATTCTCCTGCCTCAGCCTCTTGGGTAGCTGGGACTACAGGCCTGTGCCACTACGCCCAGCTAAGTTTTTTGTATTTTTAGTAGAGACGGGGTTTCGCCACATTGGCCTGGCTAGTCTTGAACTCCTGACCTCAAGTGATCTGCCCACCTCGGCCTCCCAAAGTGCTGGGATTACAGGCATGAGCCACCATGCCCAGCCTTCATTCAGTATTTTTTAAATGATGTTTTAATAGCTACTTTCATTTTATCATGGGACTATGCCAAAATATACTTAATTGTAGCCCAATTGATAGAAATTTAGATTTTAATTTTTTCATTATGGTCAATAATATTTTGATTAAAGTTCTGTACAAAAACTTTTTTTAAAAAATCTCTAATTTTTTTTTATTTCCCCTTCTGGCTTTTTACAAGATTTTGCCTTTGTTTTTAAATTTTCCATTATGATGTGTCTAAGGATAGATTTCTTTTTATTTGTTCTGCTTGAGATTTGTTGAACTTTGAATATAAGGGTTCATTTCTGTCCTCAATTATGGGACATTCTCACTCATTATATCTTCTAATATTGCTTCTGCCCTGTTTATTACCCTCTGGGATTTCACAAACCAGTGTCAGATCTTATCATTGTATTATTTATGTTGCCTACCCTCTTTTATGTATTCTTCATCTTTTTCTCCCTCTGTGCTTCATTCTGCATACTTTCTTCTGACTTAGCCTCTAGTTCATTAATGCTCTCTTCAGCTGTGTCTAATCTGCTGATAAACGATCCATTGAGTCCTTATATTAGTTACTAAACTTCTTGATTTTAGATTTTTCTCTTTTTCCTTGTTCAAATGTGTTGTGCCTCTTTTTGTGATTTCCAGTTTCCTGTCAAAAATTTTAAGCTTGCTTTTTAATTTTCTTAACTGCAGTAAACATAGATTTTTTTCTAATAAGTCTAATAGTTCCAGTATCTGGAAGTCCTGTGCCTCTCTTTTTGTTTTCTGTTATTTTCACACAAGTCTAACTTTTGGCCTCTTGATTCCTAATGCTTTTGATTGTCTTTGATTATGTGTTAGAGATGTTAGCTACTGTGTTTGAAAAAGTTATGTATAGCCTGGGCAGCATAGTGAAATCCTGTCTCTTAAAAAATATATACAAAAAGAAATTAGCCAGGTGCATGGCAAAGACATGTCATCCTAGCTACTTGGAAGGCTAATGCAGGAGGATCACTGGAGCCTGGGATGTTGTGGGTGCATTGAGCTATGATCACACCACTGTACTCCAGCCTAGGGGACAGAATGAGACTCTGTCTCAAAAAAAAAAAAAAAAAAAGAGAGAAGAGAGAAAGCAAAAGTTATTTATCAAGTTAATTTGTAACCTAGGACGGTGTTATCTGCCTCTAGGGAGAGTTTTTGTTTACTTCTGCCAGGAGCACAGGAGTGCTCACAGCCTCTGATTCCCTTAATGGAAATGCAAGATGTGAGATTTTCTGGGCTTCCCAGAGGAAATGAAGTGAGCTTGCAGTCTGGGAGAAAGGTCAGGTTGATTTCCAGGTTACTCTTTTTTTTTTTTTTTTTTGAGTCAGTCAGGGTCTTGCTTTGTCGCCCAGGCTGGATCTTGGGTCACTGCAACCTCCACTTCCACCTCCTGGGTTCAAGCAATTCTCATGCCTCAGCCTCTTGCATAGCTGGGACTACAGACGCACGCCACCATACTTGTCTAATTTTTGTATTTGTAGTAGAAATGGGGTTTGGCCATGTTGGCCAGGCTGGTCTTGAACTTCTGGCCTCAAACAGTCCACCCACCTTGGCCTCCCACAGTGCTAGGATTACAGGCGTGAGCCACCATATCCGGCATATAGCGCTTATTATACACCAGGAAGGCACTTTACAAGTTCTGATACCTTTAGTTCTCCTAAGAACCTTATGCCCGGCCATTACTCTTTTTTTTTTTTTTTTTTTTTTTTTTGAGACAGAGTCTCACTCTGTCACCCAGGCTGGAGTGCAGTGGTGCAATATCAGCTCACTGCAATCTCTACCTCCCAGGATCAAGTGATTCTCCTGTCTCAACCCCCCGAGTAGCTAAGACTACAGGCCTGTGCCACCATGCCCAGTTAATTTCTTGTATGTTTAGTAGAGACGGGGGTTCCACCATGTTGTCCAGGCTGGTCTTGAACTCCTGACCTCAGGTGATCTGCCCACCTCGGCCTCCCAAAGTGCTGGGATTACCATGGTGAGCCACTGTGCCCAGCCCACCAGGTTACTCTTACGGGCAGACTTTTCGTGTTTTAGCAAAAATGAAGGGTGGTTTACCAGGTTACCCATTATTAGTGGGCACTGAAATCCAACTCTTGACTTTCTGGCCTTTTGAGGTGGCTAGAAGTGCAACCCCAGCCTCTCAGTCCCGCTTTGTGACCTGGAACACACCTCAAGGTAGAAGGACAACCAGTTGCTGGGTTGCTGGGCATCTGTCTCCCTTTTCCAGTCTCAACCAGGGTTCAGCTTAATAATTTTCATTTTGTTCATCTACAGTAGTTTTATTAAGATCAAACAATTTTACCCAGGCTGGTGTGTGGCTCATGCCTGTAATCCTAGCACTTTGGGAAGCCGAGGTGGGCGGATTGCCTGAGCTCAGAAGTTTGAGACCACCTTGGGCAACATAGCAAGCCTTCATCTCAAAAAAAAAAAAAAAAAGCAAAAATTATTTGGATGTAGTGGTATGTGCCTGTAGTCCCAGCTACTTGGGGGGCTGAGGTGGGAGGATTGCTTGAGCCTAGGAAGTTGAGACTACAGTAGGCTATGTTCGCACCTCTGCACTCTGAACTCCAGCCTGGGGGACGGAGCAAGACCTTGTCTCTTAAAAAAAAAAAAAAAATTATCCAGCTTCTTTGTTTCTTTTTTGGCTATAGAGTTGGTCCAAATTACATCATCTGACATTCTCAGAGGCAGAAGTCATTATTATCCTTTATGATAAATTCCTAAGAGTAGAATTTCTAAGTCTAAGACGTGTATTTTTAATGCGAGACAGATTGCCAAATTACTTTCCAGAAAAGTTGTTTTTCATATTGAATCCTTGTTCTTTTTCTTCCCCTCTGCTAAGTATCTGTTGGTGTCTCAGAGTTCTGTTCATTCTTCTACAGTAATTTAAAACCTGTAACACAATTTAAATTTTAGTTGCAAGTCAGATGTAAGAAAGGGTGACTTTATTTTTCCAAATATGAATTCAACTTGCTCTCCAGCCCTCATGTTCACCGATGATGGAAAATAAAACTAATCTTTTTGTTTCAAGGTAACTCAGGTTCTTCCAGTTGAGAACTTCATCTCTTTCAGGACAATTGCTCCATTAAATTGAGATTTCAACAGGCTGTTATTTGTAAGGGCTGCTCTTCCCCCTTGAAAGTTCTGCTTCTCCCAGCTTTCCTCTTAAATAGTGCCTGGGAGCAAAGGAAGCTGGTGCTGCTTTGGGGCAATGAGAGAGGTGTCTGGGCTGTGGCCTTTCTTCTGGGACCTTTCTGGCTTCTGTTGACACCTCCCAATCTTGAGTTTTGTCCCTTCTGTATTCATAGCTGATGTCCTTGGCCCTGCTCCTGAACTTCAGGCAAGATATTCACCCAGGGGGTACCCTCCTGTCCCCTGACTCCCTTTGTGAACCAACCTGTCTAGTTCTTTGCTTCCTGATATGGTTTGGTTCTGTCCCCACCCAAATCTCATCTTGAATTGTAGCTCTTGTGTGTCGTTGGGGGGGACCCACTGGGAGGTAATTGAATCCTGGGGACGGGTTTTTTCCATGCTGTTCTCATGTTAGTGGATAAATCTCGTGAGATCTGATGGGTTTATAAAGGGCAGTTTCCCTGCACATGCTCTCTTGCCTGCCACCATGTAAGACGTGACTTTGTTCCTCTTTTGCCTTTTGCCGTGATTGTGAGGCCTCCCAAGCCATGTGGATTGTGAGTCCATTAAACCTCTTTCCTTTATAAATTACCCAGTCTTGGGGTATATCTGTATTAGCAGTGTGAGAACTAATACACCTCCCCTTTGCCTGGAGTACTTGGGAACTTCAGGATTTCCTACAGGCCAGGAGCTGGCTGTGGGCATTTAGAGCATTATTTTAGGTCCTCTCTCTGCCTAAACATCACTCCACCATTCCTGCCCCACTGCCCACAGCATGCTGCAAGACCATTGCCTCCCGCCAGAGTGCTAGGCAGGAAGCAAAACATCCATCTCTTTGCCTTCCCATCCTCAAACCCATTTGCAGATTTTTCTACCTGCTCCCTGAATTCCAACGTGAGCAGCAGGGTGAGGCTGAAACTCCCCCGGGAGAGACCTCCCCTTATGTCTTCTCCTGTCTCTCCAGACTTACTCCCCAGCCCGGGGAGAATTAGCTTCTGTGTTTGTCTGTTTTGCATTGCTCTAAAAGAATATCTGAGGTAGATAATTTATAAAGAAAAGGGGGTTATTTGGTTTACGGTTCTGTAGGTTGTACAAAAAGCATGGCACCAACATCTGCTTGGTTTCTGGTGAAGGCTTCAGAGATCTTCAATCATAGCAGAAGGGGAAGGGGGAGCCAGCAATACATGGTGAGAGAGGGAGCAACAGAGACAAGGGAGGTCCCAGAGTCTTCATTAACAACCAGATCTTGCTGAACTCATTACCACAGGCAAGGCACCAAACCATTCATGAGGGATCTGCCCTCATGACCCAAACATGTCCCATCAGGCCCCACCTCCAACTCTGGTGATCACATTTCATCATGAGATTTGGAAGGGACAGACATCCAAATTGTATCAGCCTTTTTGGGCACTGGAACTTTCCCATATGTTAGTACTTCTCAACCCTGATTGTGCTTCAGAATCAAATATGGACGTCGACCAGTCAAACCAGTGTCTGGGAGTGTACCTGAACACAGGTCATTTTTCAAGATTCCCCAGGTGATCCTAAAGTGAGCCATCAGTGAGCCCAACAGCTTTGTCTTATTACCATTACTTTGAACTCATTACCATGGGGAGAGTGCCAAACCATTCATGAGGGATCTGCCCTCATGACCCAAACACGTCCCATCAGGCCCCATTTATAACACTGGTGATCACATTTCGACATGAGATTTGGAAGGGAGAAACATCCAAATTATATCAGCCTTTTTTGGGGTTGGAACTACCCCTTACATCAGTGATTCTCAACCCTGGTTGTGCTTTAGAATCAAATGTGGATGTAGACCCATCAAACCAGTGTCTGGGAGTGCACCTGAACACAGGTAAGTTTTCAAGGTTCCCCCGTTGATTGTAAGGTGAGCCAGCAGTGAGCCCCATGGCTTTGTCACAGCCACCATCCTCTGGCTTCACCGGTCTACTGTCCTTAATATCTAAAGGGAGACTTTTGGAATTTAGCAAATGCTTTTCTCTCTCTGATGCACGGCTCATGCACTTGAAATCTGGGCTTAGAGACTATTGCTTCAGCAATTAACTTCAGGACTCTATTTTGTAGTCACAACAGAAAATTAACATCTCCTTTGCTTTTCTTTCTATCTCAGCTCTGGCAGTCTTCCCCCAGATCAAGGCTACAGCTGCCTCTGGATGAGATGGCAAATCCAGCGTAGAAAAAGCCCATTCCTATGTTTCAAAATAAATTATTACACTCTGTTACTTGACTACTTTCTTACAACTATTTTGCTGCTACTGTAGCCCTTAAATACGCAAGGCCATCAGGAAGCTGTCTTCTTATCTGAATCTCATTTGTTCCCAAGAACAGTTGCTGACATCTGACTGTCCTTGGTAAACATCATAGGCCAGTGCTGAGAAGCATTTTAAAAATCAGATTTGTGGAGCTTATTGTATTTGCTGAAGTGGGGTGTTAAGGAGACTTGGTTAAGGAGACCAAGTCACTTAGTAGAGAAATTTGTCTTGGGTCTTAGTGGTCAAGTAACTATCCCTCTCTTATAAAAAATCTTTTAGACACTGCAGATCCATCCAACGAATCTGTCTATAGTTGGGATGAAAGAACTTGGAGCTGAATTTTTGGTACACTCTTATTAAATATATAATATGTCAAAGCCTGCATTTTGTCTGCTAAACTTATCCTTGGCATCATCTTTTTTTTTTTTTTTTTTGAGGCAGAGTCTTACTTCATCACCCAGGCTGGAGTGCAGTGGTGCAGTCTCGGCTCACTGCAGCCTCTGCCTCCCAGGCTCAAGTGATTCTCCTGCCTCAGCCTCCCGAGTATCTGGGACTACAGGCGCGAGCCACCACACCCAGCTGTTTTTATTTTTTATTTTCTATTAGAGACAAGGGTTTCACCATGTTGACCAGCCTGGTCTTGAACTCCTGACCTCAGGTGATCCACCCACCTTGGCCTCTCAGAGTGCTAGGATTACAGGCATGAGCCACTGCACATGGCCCTCTTGACATGATCTTATTTTGCTCTTTGTCTTCTAATTCCCAATTATTTATTTTTATTTTTAACCTTTTTAAAGCGACAGGTTCTTTCTCTGTGGCCCAGGCTGTAGACCCCTGGGCTCAAGCGATCCTCCCTCCTCAGCCTCCAGAGTAGCTGGGATTACAGGTGCACACCACCACACCCAGCTACTTTTTTTTTCTTTTTTTTTTTTTTTGGTAGAAATAGGGTCTCTCTATGTTGCCCCCTGGCTGGTCTCGAACTCCTGGCCTCAAGCAGTCCTTCTACCTCAGCCTCCCAAAGCTCTGGGATTACAGGTGTGAACCACCACATCTAGTCTCACTTTCTTTGCATTTTGTTTTATCCCATAGTGCCTGCATTGATATAGGATGTCCTAAAACATTCTCAGAAAACTTCTCCACCATGCAGAAATCTCAATACTCGAATTTCTTTCTTTTCGGAACACTGTTGGTGTTGCTAGCCTGATGCCGTTCTCAAATATACATCCTAAAGCTTTTATCAAAGTTGTTCTTGCGTCAGCCCTGGAAGTTGAAGCGGGATTATTGCCCTCCTTTTACAGATGAAAAGGAGGCTGATCGGTCTTTCAAGTCTTTCTCTTCACCTGAGTCCCCATTCATTCTTTCAGAGTTACCTTCCTAGCTGGGTGCAGTGGCTCATGTCTGTGGTCCAGCAATTTGAGAGGCTGAGACAGGCGATCACCTGAGGTCAGGAGTTCAAGACCAGCCTGGCCAACATGGTGAAACCCTGTCTCTAGTAAAAAATACAAAAATTAACTGGGCCTGGTGGTGTGTGCCTGTGAGCCCAGATACTCAGGAGGCTAAGGCAGGAGAATCTCTTGAACCCGGGAAATGAAGGTTGCAGCAAACCGAGATCACACCACTGCACTCCAGCCTGGTGACAGAATGAGACTCTGTCACAAAAAAAAAAAAAAAAAAAAAAGAAAGAAAGAAATGACCGGGTGCGGTGGCTCACACCTGTAATGCCAGCACTTTGGGAGGCCAAGGCAGGCGGATCACTTGAGGTCAGGAGATCGAGACTATCCTGGCTAACATGGTGAAACCCCGTCTCTACTAAAAATAACAAAAAGTAGACGAACGTGGTGGCAGGCGCCTGTAATCTCAGCCGCTGAGGAGGCCGAGGCAGGAGAATGGCTTGAACCCAGGAGGCAGAGGTTGCAGTGAGCCAAGATCATGCCACTGCACTCCAGCCTGGGCCACAGAGCAAGTCTCAAAAACAAAACAAAACGAAACAAAAACATAGTCACCTTTCTGCCAGTCTCTCGCAGTCCATAGAGACTGTACTCTCCTCCACGGCTTCATCTTCTAGCACAGAGGTTGGTGAACTTTTTCTCTGATGGGCTGGATAGTTAATATTTTAGGCAAAATCAAGGCTATTTTGTGGATAAGTATAAACAAAGTGCAAAACCTGATTTCTACAAATATTTTATTGACAAAATCCAAAATGTAACGTTAATGAGTCTGGGTGTTTTTTGTTGTTGTTGTTGTTGTTTTTGTAGTCTGGGTCGACTAATGAGAACATTCGAATTTTTGTGTGTACAGGTGACACGTCGCTTTGTTTAGGTTCAAAGTTAGTGTTCCCGTCATCATCAAATCAATTATAAGTGTTCATCTGTTAAAAAAAAAAAAAAAAAAAAAATCCTTAATTCTCTGGCCAGACAAAAATAGGCAGTGTAGTTTGCTGCTGATGTCTGTTCTAGACCTTTCTCTTTTTCTTTTCCCCAAACATTCACTCAGCCATGTCTCATCTCACAAGATAGCTCACCAGACACTTTAAAATATATATACACAGTATATATAAAGTGTCGGTGGCTGACAACGGCTTAATGTGTTACCACTTCTTAAGAAGCATAGTGCATTTACAAAAACACTCTTCCACGCTTATTTGCAAATCAGTTTCTCAAAGCTTCAAGGAAATATGATTACCAAAAAGTAAAAGTATTATCCAGAGAAAATTGCTTAAAGGGAATATCTTACTAGGGAGTTTCGTGGGTCTTTGTTTTAATAAAACAAGCCCAGACAGAAATCAGTCAGCCAAGGAAATGCGTTTTGAGACTGGCAACTTCAATCCCCACTGGCATTTTTTCCTGCATCTGTGAAAAATCACACCCCAGAGAGATGAGCGCTTCCTTTATCCTACAAAAGGAAACGCTCCTAATTCCTTGCCAGTTCACTTTCCAATCTGAAGGAAGTTGTCGTTTCAGCATGAATTATCTTTTCAGCAACAAAGGTGAAAGTGCTACTTCCTCTTAAAGGCAAAGCACTGGCCTTTGAGTCCTATTTTCTTGTGAGATTATTTGTGAGCTGGATGCAGTGTCTGATTGTTTTAAAAGACGTCCGACTTGTCCTTTTGGTATTTATATGTATAGCAGAGGCAATTGGAACTCTGGGCATTAAATTACCGTACTGTGCCAGTTGAGAATTCTATTCAAGCCAGCCAACTCCTTCCTCAAAATTATATTTTTAGTGTTTAGCAGCTGCAAGTTCCCAGAAATCTTCAAAGTGGGATCACTTATTTTACCCAGTGCAAGAGCTCTTAGCCGCTGCCATTGTGAGATGATCTGGTCTGGGAGGTAGCTGGGCACCTGGGAGGGGTGAGAGATCAGAGGCCCCCTGAGTTGCCCCTAACTCTGCACTTATTTGCGTATGTTTCCCCTTGGTCAGGTTACTGAACCTCTGAGCCCCAGTTGGAAAACAGGGCTAATAATATCTACCAAATAGAGCTGCTTCGAGGATTAGAAGTAATCATGAACCAACCAGGCGCAGTGACTCACAGCTTTAATCCCAGCATTCTGAGAGGCCATGGTGTAAGGATCGCTTGAGGCCAGGAGTCGGAGACCAGCCTGGGCAACAGAGTGGGACCCTCTTTCTACCGAAAGAAAAAAATTAGCAGGGCATGGTGATGCGTGCCTATAGTCCCAGCTATTTGAGAAGCTGAGGTGGGAGGATTGCTTGAGCCGGGAGATCGAGGCTGCAGTGAGCCGAGATTGTACTACTGCATTCCAGCCTGGAGTGCAGGGGTTTTTTTTTTTTCTGTCTTATGTATTAAAAATAAATACATTTTAAACATTAAAATTAAAAAAGAAATAATCAGCCAGGTGTGGTGGCTCACACCTGTAATCCCAGCCCTTTGAGAGGCTGCGGCAGGCAAATCACGAGGTCAGGAGTTCGAGAACAGCCTGGCCAAGATGTTGAAACCTCATCTCTACTAAAAATACAAAAAATTTGCTGGCCATAGTGGCAGAGGCCTGTAATCCCAGCTACTAGGGAGGCTGAGGCAGGAGAATTGCTTGAATCCGGGAGGCGGAGGTTGCAGTCAGCTGAGATCATACCACTGCAGTCTAGCCCGGGGGACAGAGTGAGAGTCCATCTCGGTGGGGAGGGGGGGGGGAAAAAAAGAAAAGAAAAAAATAAATAATAAATAATCACACATTGTCCTAAGTTAGCACCAGATGCATTGAGATGCCCAATAAAGGGTGCTGTCGGCCTGAGTGATATGCTCCTATCTTGTTCTCCTCCTCCTTCCCTGCCTGGTCTTTTGGTCACTGTGGCTTACTGTTATCCCTCCAAAACAGGATCCATTTGCCTGGGGAGTAACAAGCAACTCCCCAGGAGAACACAGGCTTTGATCAATAGGGGGTTGATCACTTGTCACAAGGAAGGAGAGCATGGGGAGTATCCTCCAAAGCAGTGTCTCCCGTGGGAAAGCAACAGGAGGGTTTTATGGGGTGATGGAGAGGGGAGAGGGTGTGTCATCACATGCAGAGGAGGGTTCCCGGTGGCGCAGGCACAGGGAGCCATCATGCCATCATGCCAGCACCCAGGTTGCATGTGATGGTAACGGAGCTGTAGCTCTGTTTAGCACTGTCATGAGAAAGTTCACTTGAGTTCATCTATAAATCACTGGGGGATCTGTCAGGAGCTGGTTTTAACCAAGTAGGTGACCGTATAGGGTTTAGGAAGAAACAGGCTTCAGGAGAGGAGGCTGTAAAACAGGCTGATTGCTCAAATTGAGTAAATTCCTATGATCCCTGGAGACCCTGCCTGTTTGCTTACAATAATGGTGCCTGTGCCAGTGGGTATAGACTGGATGTGTGATATAATTACAAAAGGGTAATATCCGCATGAGCATTTATTCTAATGTATTAGGAAATGGTATAAAAGAATTCACCATTGCTGATATTATAACAAAATGCACTGAAATTAGTGAATTTCTTTTTGTTTTTGTTTTTGTTTTGAGACGGAGTCTCACTCTGTTGCCCAGGCTGGAGTGCAGTGGCATGATCTTGGCTCACTGCAATCTCCGCCTCCCAGGTTCAAGCGATTCTCATGCCTCAGCCTCCTGAGTAGCTGGGACGACAGGCATGCACCACCATGCCCGGCTAATTTTTGTATTTTTAGCAGACATGGGGTTTCGCCACGTTGCCCGAGCTGGTCTCGAACTCCTGACCTCAGGTGATCTGACCACCTCGGCCTCCCAAAGTGCTGGGATTATAGGCATGAGCCACCGCACCCAGCCTGAAATTAGTGAATTTACATTAACCAACCTACTGATTGCCAAAGAAGTTGGCGGTACTACCAAAATACTCAGTACTGATTACACCTTGAGGGTTGGATTTGCAGACATTCATTCATACCAGGACAACTCCAGGGGTGAGGTTGAGTGGTTTACACACGGGGCTTTGGAATGTGGAAGTGCTTAGCAAACAGCTGAAGCAGAGCTAAGACCAAAGGAAACGGCAGCTGTTTGAGTCTGAGGTCAGAGAAAAGCAGCAAGTCCCAGCAGGCCAGTGGGAATCAGGAAATAGACAATAGAGTCAGCCCTGATCCCTGGGTCAGGGACCATCATCATGGTAGAATTTGGAGACATGACTGCCAGAGAACAGAGACCAGCAGGTGGCTGGGGTCTAAGAGAATGTCAAGAGGTGATAGATGTCGGGGAAAAGCAAGGGTAAGACACGACAACACCAGGACTTGTGCCCAACAGGTGACTGAGATGGCCAGCCATGCGGTGACAAGCAGGCATCCAAGTGGGAGAATGTCACCAAACAGGGGAATGAGGGGTGGGTGGAAGACATTGGTCCAAAGGGGCTGCCTTCTAATGCATTCTGGAGATAGACACTCCCCTAATTTACAGGCTATGGATCAGCAGATTTTCTGTTTTGTTTTTTGTCTTTTTTTTTTTTTTTTTTTTTTTTTGAGATGGGGTCTTGCTCTGTCACCCAAGCTGGAGTGCAGTGGTGTGATCATAGCACACTACAGCCTCCAACTCCCAGGCTCAAGTGATCCTCCAGCCTCAGCCTCCCAAGTAGCTGGGAATACAGGTGTGCACCACCATGCCTGGTTATTTTTTTTAAAAAATTATTTTTGGTAGAAACACATGGTCTCACTGTGCCGCCCAGTCTATTTTCAAACTCCTGGACTCAAGCAGTCCTCTAGCCCGGACCTCCCAAAGTGCTAGGATGACAGGTGTGCACCACTGCACCTGCCTCACAGTCTCTGGTTTCTAGCTCCTTCTTTTTTCTCCACCACTGGAGCCTGCTTTTCCCATACCTACAGCCTCACTCATTGACGTACAATGCAGGGACACAAGGCTTCAACTAGAAATCATTATTATTACGTTGTAATATATAATGAAATAATTCTACAACTCACCATCATGTAGAATCAGTGGGAGCCCTGACCTTGTTTTCCTGCAACTAGACAGTCCCTTCTGGGGGTGATGGGAGACAGTGATAGATCATCAGTCATTAGATTCTCATAAGGAGCTTGCAACCTAGATCCCTCGTATGCGCAGTTCACAGTAGGGTTTGCACAACTATGAGACTCTAATGCCACTGCTGATCTGACAGGAGGCGGAGCGCAGGCGGTCACGCAAGTGATAGAAAACCTCATCTGTCAGTACAGATGACGCTTTACTCACTTGCCTGCTGCTCACTTCCTGATGGGCCACTTGGTTCCTAACAGATCACGAACTGGTACTGGTCCATGGTCCAAGTGCCTGGGGGTTGAGGACCCCTGGTGTAGAGTAGCCAGGCCAAAGGATTTATCAGGTTGATGGCTGGAAAGGAATTGAGAGAGGCAGAGATGCCAAGGAAGAACTTGTACTTAATTCAGAAGGGAATAGTGAGCCATTGAAGGATGTAGAGGAGGGGAAGCATCTAGAATTCAGATGAGCCCTTTGTCACCTACGAAAAGAAAACACGATGAGCTCGAGAAAGCTGTATATGTCTCGGTGCCAATCTCTGGGGCCGCCACCCTCTCCTCACTGTCTATTCCTTTGCTTTTCTGTCATTCAGTGGAAACTGTTGTGTGTGTTGCATATATTTCTGTAACAGCAACAATAAGTGATTATTTTTAATTTCTGTTCTTCTTTTCTGTAATGGAGCTATTAGGCTTTGGCAGATCCCTTAATATGATTATCATTTTTGAAAGATTTTGAATTGAAATGTTTGCACTCATGGTCATAATCGCCGTTGAGTTTGAAGGATGAGGCTGGAGACTCATGTTCTCAGGTCTCATCAGGCCCCAAGTGGTATCAACTGCAGCTTCCGCGGCTGGGCTGGTGGTGGGGACGCCTTGGAGGGGAAGCGAGGGCCGTGCTTTGCTCCTGATTGTCAGGATGAAGTGGCTAACCTGCCACTCATGAGGCAGGTGCCAGATGGGATGGGCGGTAGCTTTCTGTTGGAGGACTGCCCCTCCCCAGTCAGAGGACAAGGACAGCCCCTCGTTTGTCAGTCCAGGCAGGTAGCTCCAGAATACAAAGAAGGTGCCCACTGAGCTCACCAGCAGCACTGGCTGGCCTGCCTATGGGCAGATTTGTCTTTTCTTTTTTTTCTTTCTTTTTTTTTTTATTATTATACTTTAAGTTCTAGGGTACATGTGCACAACGTGCAGGTTTGTTACATATGTATACCTGTGCCATGTTGGTGTGCTGCACCCATCAACTCGTCAGCACCCATCAACTCATCATTTACATCAGGTATAACTCCCAGTGCAATCCCTCCCCCTCCCCCTCCCCATAATAGGCCCCGGTGTGTGATGTTCCCCTTCCCGAGTCCAAGTGATCTCATTGTTCAGTTCCCACCTAGAGTGAGAACAGGCGGTGTTTGGCTTTCTGTTCTTGCGATAGTTTGCTGAGAATGATGGTTTCCAGCTGCATCCATGTCCCTGCAAAGGACACAAACTCATCCTTTTTTATGGCTGCATAGTATTCCATGGTGTATATGTGCCACATTTTCTTAATCCA